>NC_056752.1:26367500-26967500 GCF_018687715.1 Carya illinoinensis
ATCAGGAGAAGACTACATTCACATGCCCCTATGGGACGTTTGCTTTTAGGAGGATGCCCTTTGGATTGTGCAACGCCCCTGCGACATTTCAACGTTGCATGATGGCTATCTTTTCTGACATGGTGGAAGATATAATGGAAGTATTTATGGATGACTTTTCAGTTTTTGGTACATCTTTTGATCATTGTTTGCATAACTTAGCTCTTGTTTTGCAGAGATGTGAAGATAAGAATCTGGTCCTGAACTGGGAGAAGTGCCATTTCATGGTTCAAGAAGGGATCGTGCTGGGCCATAGAGTGTCATCCAAAGGAATTGAGGTGGATCGAGCCAAAATTGCAACTATAGAGAAACTACCACCTCCAAAGAATGTGAAGGGAATCAGAAGTTTTCTGGGACATGCGGGATTTTATAGAAGATTTATTAAGGATTTCTCTAAACTCACTAAACCTTTATGTAATCTTCTTGAGAAAAATTCTGCATTTGACTTTGATGTTGTTTGTTTGCAGGCCTTTAATGCACTCAAGGAGAAGCTAATTTCAACACCAATTGTGATTGTGCCTGATTGGAGTCAACCTTTTGAAATTATGTGCGATGCAAGTGACTTTGCAATTGGAGCAGTGTTGGGGCAAAGGCGAGACAAGCTGTTTAGAGCCATCTATTATGCAAGCCGGACATTGAATGAAGCTCAGTTAAATTATACGACAACTGAGAAGGAGATGCTTGCCGTGGTGTTTGCTTGTGACAAATTTCGGTCCTACCTCATTGGGACAAAGGTGATAGTGTTCACTGATCATGCAGCACTTCGCTATTTGTTTGGCAAGAAGGATGCTAAGCCTAGGCTAATTCGTTGGATCCTCCTTCTTCAAGAATTTGATTTGGAGATTCGCGACAAGAAGGGAAGTGAAAATTTAGTGGCTGACCATCTCTCTCGGTTAGAGCAAGAGGAAGAAAGACTAGATTCAGTGGTCCAAGAGGCATTCCCTGATGAGCAGTTGTTTGCATGTGAGATCAAGCTTCCGTGGTATGCTGATATTGTTAATTATCTAGCTTGTAAGGTTTTACCACCTGATCTTACTTACCATCAACGTAAGAAATTTTTGCATGATGTGAATCACTATCTTTGGGATGAGCCTTTGTTGTTCAAAAGATGCCCTGATCAAATCATTAGAAGATGTGTGCCGGAAGAAGAGATGCAAGACATCCTTCATCATTGCCATTCCTCATCATATGGAGGACACTTTGGAGCCACCCGTACAGCAGCTAAGGTACTTCAAAGTGGGTTCTTTTGGCCTTCCATTTTTCGTGATAGTTACACTTTGGTGAAAACTTGTGACCGGTGCCAACGTATGGGAAATATTTCAAGGCGTCATGAGTTACCATTGAAAGGTATCTTAGAAGTTGAGTTGTTTGATGTTTGGGGAATAGATTTTATGGGGCCCTTTCCTCCTTCTTTTGGTTTTGCATATATCTTGCTAGCAGTTGACTATGTGTCAAAATGGGTGGAAGCAATTGCTACAACAACAAATGATGCAAAGGTAGTGCTCAAATTTCTGCACAAGAACATATTCACAAGATTTGGCACTCCACGAGCTATTATTAGTGATGAAGGGACTCACTTTTGCAACAAGTTATTTGAGAATCTTCTGTCTAAATATGGTGTGAAGCACAAGATAGCACTTGCTTACCATCCTCAAACTAATGGTCAAGCTGAAATTTCAAATAGGGAGATCAAGAACATCCTTGAGAAGACGGTCAAAATCAATAGAAAGGATTGGGCGAAGAAGTTTGATGATGCTTTGTGGGCATACCGTACAGCCTTTAAAACACCTATCGGGATGTCTCCATAACGATTAGTGTTTGGAAAGGCATGTCATCTTCCTGTAGAGTTGGAGCATAGAGCTTATTGGGCTGTGAAAAAGTTTAACTTTGATTTGAAGGCAGCAGGTGAAAAGCGACTTCTTCAATTGAATGAGATGGAAGAGTTTCGGAATGATGCATATGAAAATGCCAAGATCTATAAAGAAAGGACGAAGAAGTGGCATGATAAACAGATTCTTAGGCGAGAGTTTGCTCCAGGACAACAAGTTTTACTCTTCAATTCACGACTCAAACTCTTTCCGGGAAAGTTGAAATCAAGATGGACGGGACCTTATACAATTCATGAAGTTTCCTCTTTTGGAGCAGTAGATTTGAAGGACAAGACTGGGAACATTTTCAGAGTTAATGGTCAGAGATTGAAGCACTACTATGGAGAGCAAATGGAGAGGAACTATGCATTTATTCCTCTTGGAGATCCTAATTGATGATCATTGAAAAGTCTGGCTGTAGACTTTAAAACAAGCGCTTATGGGAGGCAACCCATAGATCTATCTTTCACTCTTTCATTTATTTTATTATCTTTGTTTATTTAAGTATTAATAAATTGGTTTTTGATGCAGGTTTATTTAGCATGGATAAAGAGCTGGAAAATTTTTAAACCTCGGAGGGTTCACCATGAAACCAGGGAAGTTCCTTTATTTCTTCAATCCTTTTTACTTTTGCATCACAATGAGGACATTGTTTAGTTTAAGTTTGGGGGTGTAAACTCCTATAATCATTTGATCCTCTTGTTTTCTAAGTCTTGGGTTGTTGATGGGTTGTTTGAGTCTCTTACCAAGCATGCATTGGAGTAAGATTGAATTCTCTATGACTCTGAAATTTGTGATTGAAGATGGTTTTGAGAAAAATTTTCAAAAATTTCTTTTATGTCAAGTGAAGTTTTGTGGGTACTTTGGTTTAAATCTTTGACCTTGAACACAATTGAGCACATAGTCATTTTTCTCTTATTCCATTTTGCTTATGAAGAGAAGAAGTTGAATTAATTGAAAGAGGGAGGTTCGATTTTGCTTTGCTCTAGAATCCGTTGATGGGTCCTTGAGGCGAAATCCTAGTTGAGACCAAATATTAGAGAAATGATCTAGGCGTTTCTTTGGCATAACCAAAAAGCTTTCCCAGCCGTCCTAAATGTCATGCCATCATTACATGGTGTGTTTCCATAGTCAACCCCCTTGAGCCTTCATGAGCCTTTATTGATTCTTTAAACTACATAAACCATGCCCGCTCTAAGCCTGAAAAACAATGAATCTACCGTTGATAGTTTGAGAAAATACTTTGGTGGAGAGTTACATTTAAAAGAGAAAATTGGTTACATGATGACACGTATTATGTTTGCTCTATTTGATCAAAGAAAAAGAAGAAGAAGAAAGGAAGTGATTGAAAAAAAAAAAAAAAAAAGAAGAGGAAAAAGAAAAAGAAAAGAAAAGAAAAGAAAAAGAAGTCGCCAAGTGGAAAGTGAATTACCTCAAATTTTGTTAAGGGAAGTGTTGGTATTACATCAGTGATTACAGCAATAATAATGCCACAAGTATGAGCATATTGCCAAGAAAGAGCTATGATTTGAATCATGTGAGTTTCTCTTTTAATGTTCTTTTCACTAAGTATTTTTCCAGTTTGATTTAATTTCCCATATCCAGTTCTTTCTTAACCCTCACCCTGTGGCCTATCATTACAACCTTAATAAAGACCTTTTGATCTTTGATTTTGGTGTTGACTACATTAGTGGAGAGGATTTCTGAAAATTGGACTTATGGGGTTAAGTTTTAAGAGAATTCTTCTGATTTTGGTTGTTCTACTTTTATCTGAGTTTGCAGGTGGTTTGAGGTTAAATTGACTATATCACACACCCACTCAAGGTCTTAGCTTTAGGTTGAAATAAACGCCTAACTCTTGCTTGACAAATTGCAAAATTTTTGATTGATTTTCTTGCTATCTTTGATGTTAAAAGAGTAAGATACTAGAGATGAAATCTAAATTCATAAAAGTTTGGTGAATGATGATACTTCTCTTTGGGGTCGAGTTGATATTGCCTAAACTATCATTTGTTTTTCTTTTTTGTTTGAGGACAAACAAAGTTGTAAGTTTGGGGGTATTTGATGGCTTGCAAAATTTCATATTGTAGATTTTACAAGTTCGCTCGAGCGGAGGCTCTTGGCCGCTCGAGCGAATTCAGGCAGATTCAAACGCTCGACTGCCGCTCGACAGGGAGCTCGAGCAGGTTGCTGAAAAACGAAGATCGCTCGAGCGGAGACATTGGCCGCTCGAGCGAAATCAGGCAGAGTCGAACGCTCGATGTGCTCTCGATAGGACGCTCGAGCGAAATCAGGCAGAGTCGAACGCTCGACGCGCGCTCGACACCCCGCTCGAGCGAACATCGTATTTTGACAGATTTTAGGTTTTCCGCCGTGGGACCACATAAAAGGCCATTCTTCACTCTAGAGCCGCGGTTTTTTGACTGGAGAACACTCTTTGGGAGAGAAAAACATAGCTAGAGGGATTCAAATCATTTGTTTTGGAGACGGAATTCCAATTTATTGCACGTACGTTGGATTCATACACGAGCACGGACGGGAGAAAGGCGTTGAATCGTTCTCTTGAGCTTTTGACGACCAGTTGAGGCTGCAAGGAGGATTTTTCAGTGTTTATTTTCTTCTTCCCATCTTCTCAGAACAATTATGGTGAATTCGTTTATGTTGAATTCCAATTCTAGTATGAGCTAAATTTTCTTCTTTCTAGGAAAACGATGTAACCTAATTCCGAACTATGCTTGTTTGTCCATGCTAATTTAATGCAATTCTCTCTTTGTTTATCTGATTTATTCTGAGTTTAATGCTTCTAATTAACTGGCCATTGATTAGATGATTATTAATCTTGTGATTTGCTATCGAAAGAGGGAATCATAGGGTAGATCTTGGATATTTCAGCATAGGTAAGTATAGAGATCGAAAGACTTGTATGAACCTGTGTAGTAATTAAATCATTGGTCTTATTGCGTTCTTGATTATTTAATTTGCATACTCTTGTGTGAATTGATAAACTAGAATCAATTCCAATTGACTATCGAAAGAGGCTTTTGGATGAATTAGAGATTTGCTAATAGACAAAAGAGGTTTAAGTTAAATTAGCTGGATGAGAAAAGTATAGTGAAGAATTATGGTGAAATCGATTTCCTAGAAGTTTTCTTCCCTATTGAATTTGATCTTCAAACATCAGTTTTACTTTCTTTGCTTATTTCTCTTGAGTTGATCTAGTTTTATTTGCTACTACAAAAACCTTAGCGATTCCTCTAGATAGAATTGAGATTAGCATAATTTTGGTATTTGGCAAGAGTAAGGTACCAATCCCTGAGGACGATACTCTTCTTATTACTTTACTATAAAACTACGATACTGTGCACTTGCAGTTTTGCACCGGTCAACGCTATCCCAGTTGTTACTATTCACCTAAAAAATCTCGAAACTTTTTATTGTATCATAAAATCCTAAATATACCTATGAGTACTAGTCTATAGATAAAACATTTTCTAACAAATTTCTTCACGTCCTTTTTTCACTCGTTCCCACCAGAAATGACGTTTTAGACCCTTTTACATCTTATTACTACCAGGATGAACTATGTAGGGAGTACTATGAGCCTCCCTTAATATCCTATCTCTCAACTCTTGGTCGGCTGGAATCACACTCCGATCTTTGTAATATAGAGGTCTCGTCTTCTCTGACCCCGAAGTCTTTTGGCCCTTAAGACTTCTCAATTCAATTGATGACTTCCATTAGTTTGTTGTCCTCTCCCTGACGGTTCTTCAATTCTTCCCAATCCAACAAGACAAATTCCTAGACTAAGGTTATAATGGTCTCCTAACTAAGGTCCCTAATCAATATTCTCTTCATACTTTTGAAAAGAGATCCCATCACTGATGACGAACTAGAAGAATCTTCAGTTTTACTCTTGCAACTTAGTGCATCTGTTACCACATTTACCTTCCCGTGATGGTACTTTATGTCACATTGATAATCACTGATCAACTCCAACCATCTTCTCTGCCTCATAATAAGGTTCATTTGCTCGAAAAGGTATTTGAGGCTTTTGTAATATGTAAAAGCTTCACACTTTTTACCATACAGGTAATGTCTCAAAATTTTCAGAGTAAAAACCATGGCAGCTACCTCCAAGTCATGACTAGGATAATTCTACTCATGTCCTTCAAGTAACGTGAAGCATAGGTGACTACTCGTCTTTCCTACATTAGCACACAGTTGAGTACTGTTTTGGATACATCGATATACACCACATAAGACTTATGGGGCTTTGGTAGTATAAGTACCAATGTCGTTGTAATTCTTTTCGTCAACTCGAAGAAACTAGCCTCGCACTTATCACTCCATATGAACTTCACATTTTTCTTGGTTAGGGCAGTCTGGAAAATCTCTCCACAAACCTCCTGTAATAACCAACCAATCCTAAGAAACTATGAATCTCGTGCACATTGGTCGGCCTCTATCAATTCATCACAACTTCATTCTTGCTCGGATCAGCTGCTACTCCTCCACTGGAAATAATGTTACCCAAGAACTTCACTTCACAAAGCAAGAACTCACACTTACTGAGCTTAGCATACAACTGTTGATCTTTGAGTATGGTCAAAGTCATACTTAGGTGACTTCTATGCTCCTCTTTGCTCTTTGAATAAATTAGGATGTTGTCAATGAACATGATAACAAAACTATCTAGATAAGGTCTGAATGTTATGTTCATCATATTCATGAATACCACTGGAGCATTGGTTAACTCAAAGGGTATCACCAAAAACTTGTAGTAACTGTACTTTGTCCTAAACGCAGTCTTCGGTACTTCCTATTCTTTCACCTTTAGTTGATGATAATCTGATCACATATCGATTTTTAAAACACTAATACTTAGTGCAATTGATCTAATAGGTCATCGATTCAAGGTAACAAGTACTTATTCTTTATCATCTTGTTCAACTCCCTATAGTCTATGCACACCCTCATCGAGTCTTCTTTCTTCTTCACGAACAACACATGTGCACCCCAGAATCAAGAACTAGAACGAATAAATCATTTCTCTAACAATTTTTCCAATTGCACCTTGAGCTCTTTAAACTCTGCAGAAGCCATATGATACGGTGCCTTATGTGTTGGAGTCGTCGTGGGTTCCAACTCTATCTCAAACTCTATTTCTCTATTTGATGGTAATCTAAGTAACTCGTCAGTAAAATCTTTAGGAAAGTCTTCAACCAAGGGTATCCCAAGGACTTCTTCACTTCCTACTAACTTATCTATAACCATTGCCAAAAACGTTGAGGCACCATCTTCAATGCACCTCTTAGATTGTAAAGTTGCAATCACTAGAGGGGTGGCTTTAACCGATGTTCCCACATAACTAACCTTATCTTCATTAGAGGGTTGAAGCACAACTTTCCTCTTTCAACAGTCTATCTTAGCATAATGTTTGAATAGCAAATCCATCCCCAAAATTATATCAAACTCCATCAAATTGAAAACCTTCAAGTCGACCTTCAAAGTCCTACCTTCTATCTCTACAGGACACTCCCTAACTATTCAGGTACAAGCTACTACTGTATACCCAATAGGAATCATCACTACAATCTTACAAGATAATAGCTCATTATGCAAACTACAAATAAACACAAAAGACTGCTACATGCCTAAATCAAATAGTGCACAAGCTGAGAATCTTAACATATTAATGTTTCCTAACATCAGCAAAATAGTACTACTATTAACATCAATTCTATTAATATTATCTAACATATCGACTTGGAGGTCTTAGAGAAATACTGATAATGACGTTTGCTTCTTCTGTCTCCAGAGCGTTGACATCAACATCTCCAGAGTGTTGAAATCAACATCTTCTAGAGTTATAGCGTACACTTGTGTTGGGATGTAGGGCCTTGTCTTTGGCTTGTTATCAGCATTGTAACCAGTCCATTGGTTTGGGCTGCGTTGAGACACTCCTTGATCATATGATTGAGTTGTCATCTCTTAAAGTAGACTTCGTGTCCAAATCAATATTCTTCAGCATGAAACATACCACACTTTGCACACTGAGGGTTCGAGGGCGTGATTTGCCTTCCAATCACAATGCCCTTAGTTTGACTGGACTAGTAAACAACCTTCTCTTTTTTGCACTTATACTTATAGCAAAAGGTATGGCTCTTTTGTTCAGAATTAATCTGAGCAGCCAAGCCTCTATGTTTAACCTCAAATGACGATGACATGTACCAACTCTTGGTAATTATCAATTCCAAAACATGCCACTTGGCTACAGATTCTTGGTTATAGTCCTCCCTAGAACTTCTTTGCTTACATCGTCTTAGTTAAAATTAGGTGAAATGCGAATCTCCCCTATTCCATGAATTTGTCAACATACTGCTCCACAGTCATATTGCCTATACCAGAGAAGTGAACTCCTGCACCTTTTGTTTCTTTACTGAATCTGGAAAGAATTTGTTGTTGAACTCTTCTCAGAACTTGCCCCTGGTCAAAGCATCTAGGTTTTCCAACTCCCATGCTAGAAGCTACCTTCGTGTATCCCACCATATGTCGACTTCTCCTTGAAGCAGATATCTAGCTAGGGGTGAAAACAATACCAATGAATCAAACTAAACCGGATTGAGCCGATGGGTTTGGTCAAATTCAAAACCGGCTCGATCTAGTATCATTTCCATTTTTCTCAAAACTAGTTGAAACCGGTCTAATTCCAATTTTCTTTTTATAACACCAGATTAGACCAGATCATATATATATATATATATATATTAATTTTTTATATTACATAAAATATTTTTTACATTATTTTTTATGTTATATATAATATATGTAATTTATATATGAAATGATTTTATATTATATACTAAATTACTAATTAATATAACATTAAAATTTAAAATCCTATTATTCATGTATAATAATAATCTAATAATATAAAATTACCATAACATAAAATTTTAATCTTAAACATGAACATTTGATCATATGTTACTAATATAAACTATATATATATATATAGTAAGGATAAATACATTATATAGCATAATAAATTATAATATATATTCTTTTTGATTAATACAATTCTATACATTTGATCATATACACTCAAATAAAAAGTGTATGTAACATCATATTATCACTAACATATATTATCAATATATAAATAAGTTAGACACTAATAGATATTATCACTAACATACATAATCAAGTACTATATCATTATATCATACTATTATATATATATATATGCTAATACTATTAGTAATCCACTATATATAAATCACTATAATATTAGTAGTTATACTAATATTATATCACTATATATACAATATGCTATAATATATCACTATATAGTCTATATATTATAATATATATACTATATACTATATTCTAGTATAGTAATAGATGACATGACATTCCATGTCGACGTAACTCTTTTGCCTACTTTGGGCCGTAGCCATCCTTGTTCGTATGAGTTTGACTTCTTATGTCATTTCTTGAATAATGTTCGGTTCAAGCAACTGGGCCTCTCCTACTTCATTCCAACATATAGTGCCTCATAAGAGGCCATGGGAAGAGAAGTTACAGAGATAATGCAATGCCTCTTACTCACAATATTCACCCCACATTTCCCAGCACTTTTTTTAGAAAGAGTTAGGGCCACATGTCCAAGAGTGATCCCTCCCTAATTTTAGTAATAGACCCTCACTTATGGTGGAGAAATACTATAGTTACATTTCAAGCATCTGGGGGTTTACATAAAAGCCCAAAACGTAGCATGCACAAAAAAAAAAAAAGGACCAACCTAGCCAAAAAAACAAAAATTAGAAATAAACAAACATACATATAAACATGTCGGACAAAGACCAACTCTAAACAACTCTCAAATTAAGCAATCCATACTGATCCGTACGAAAAATTCCTTTAAGAATATGAGGAATATTTCCTTGTGTAAACTCTTCAAAACTTCCCCTACTACCCAGTCTTGCAAGCCAATCTACCGCAGAATTTCCTTCTTTAAAAACATGTTGATACCGCACATTCATCCCACTGAGAAGACATTTGATTTCTTCCCAAAATTTCTCCAAATACCAAACATTACACCAACCTTCTTTTATCCAGTTAACAATCAAGAGCGAATCCAACTCAAGGAGAATATTATAAATACCATATAACTTCCAATGTCACAAACCAAGAAGAAGTGCCATCAATTTAGCGCAATTATTAGAACCAACACTAGTATATGCAGCAAACACAAACTGTGTAATGCCCTCATGATTACGTAACACGCCTCCTACACCAAATTCACCTGGATTATTAAGATTGCTACCATCCCCAATTTGGCTTATGCCAAGAAATTGTATGCACCTATTTTGGACGAGCTTGAGTAATCGGCAACTGCAACCCTTTCAGAATAAAAATACCCCATTTATTCCAATAGTCAGAAACTCTCAATCTACAACCCAACCAATCCAGTATTTATTTGACCCCCATAAAGCATCAAAATTCTCTAGACAACCTTCCATTCGAGCCGAGCACCTCCATGACCACAAACTCCAAGTTAAAATCATCGGAACCAAACCAACCAGATTACCGACCTGTGAGGATTTTTTTTGTTCTTCTAAACCATGCTTCCACCGTCTGAAACCAAGATTGATTAGACGTGTACAGTATAACCATAAAGTTAGAGCAAGTCTTCCATAGTTTCGAAGCAATTCTACCCCATATAAAACATGATTTAAATCTTTAAAAGCACCTTCTTCACAACATTCACATTTGAAAATCACAGGAATACCAAGGCGCCTTATATGGTCATCTACGCTCAAACTATGTGAAAAGGCTTTCTACATTGCAACAAAGAATTTCTTTGGCAAAGCCAAATGCCATATCCATTCTGACCATTGTCGTTTTGGAGCAACTACACGAACTAAATCCCAAGAATTCAAGGAAGTAAATCTACCATTCGAGTCACCCAGCCAAATTAAAATATCAGAACCATTTTTAGTTCCCCCTATTTTGGACAAAATCTTGTCTAATAACTCATGCCCCACAAGTTGAACCAAAAGTTTCACATTCCAACTGTTTTCCAGCATACATTCTTTAATTTTCAGATTCGGAAACTCCACAATTCTTAATTCATCACATATTGGGCTTGGCTCTAGCCATTTCTCTCTAAAAAGAAATGTTACCTTCTTTCACAAGCCAAGTTAAGAGACTAAGAACAAAAGCGATCAAGTCCATGATTATCTTCCAAAACCAGGTCCCCTTTAATGGATTGGCTAAAGAGATATGCTGGTCCTTCACATACTTGGCCTTAAAAAAATTAGTCCACAAATAATTTTATATGAGAAGTTTCCAAGCAAACTTAAGATGCAAGGATTTTTTAACATCAATAAGACTACGTAGACCAACACCACCTTCATCAACTGGTTTACACAATAAATCCCATTTCACCTTCTCTTTTTTTTTGTTTTTTTGTTTTTTTGGCTTCCCCTCCACCAAACCCCAAAAAGATGCGCTAAGCAAACGATTAATCACAGCAAGAACAGACTTCAGGCATGTAACACTGCTACCAAATGAATTGGCACACTTGATAAAACATGCTTTAAGAGTAATAAAAGAGCCCCTGAAGATAGAAATCTCATCTTCCATCTCTCTATTTTCTTTCTTATTTTTATAATCAAATCCTCCAAATACAATGACTTCATACGACCAGAAATAATAGGCACACCCAAGTATTTAACAGGAAAACTCCCAACCGTGAAACCTGTCATGGATAAAATCTCTTGTCCTCTAGACAAAGAAATTTTTGAAGAGAAAAAAATAGAGGATTTCTCTACATTAACAACCTGTCTCGACCAGCTGGCATAAACATTAAGCATATCTTTTATCATTTTAACAGACCTTTTCCACCATTGGCAAAAATCACCATGTCATCTGCATAAAGTAGATGAGAGATCGAAGGGCCAGAGCATGGCTGGGAAAATAAACCAATCCAACCATCATGAAACTTACTACATAATAGCCTCGTGAATACTTCCTCAACAATAATAAATAAGGAGAAATAGGATCCCCTTGACAAATGCCTCTTTCATCGTTAAAGAAACCTTTTGCCATACCATTCATCACCACCTAATACCAAGTAGTAGTAACATATTGTTTGGTGAGATTGCAAACATCAATAGAAAACCTAAATGCATGCAAAACTTGGAATAAAAAGTTCCAATCAACTGTATCATAAGCCTTAGCCATGTCTATCTTCATCATAATATTACCACCTCTAACCGGCTTGTTAATATCATGAACCATTTCTTGAGTAATACTAATGTTTTCAAATATACTTCTTCCCGGTAAAAATGCACCTTGCTCCATAGAAATTAATCTACTCAAGATTGATGTAAGTCTTCCAACCAATAGTTTAGAACAAATTTTATAAACCACTAAGCATAGGCTTATTTGTCTAAATTTATCAAATGATGAAGGATTAGGAACCTTTGGAATTAAAACAAGGTAGGAAGAAGTATAATACCCAAAAAGAGATATCCCCAATAAACATTCCCGCACAGCCTCCAGAAGTTTAGGTTTCAGTAGGGACCAACAATGACGGAAAAAACCTAACCCAAATCCATTAGGGCTTGGACTACTATTGACCAGAATTGAGAATAAAACATCCTTAATTTCCTGCCCCGATGGGCACTTACAAATACTTTGATCCTCCATTTCTGATATCTTAGTTTGAATTAAATGTGAAAGAGACTCAACTGAGACGCTTGAACGGGCCTGAAGAAATTCCTCAAAATATTGCACGGCTTCATCATGAATGGCTTCTGGGGAGGATAAAATCCATCTATCACTAAGATGCATATTGTTAATTGTAATATGTTTCTGCACCTGTAATGCTGCAAAGAAAGATGAATTTACCTCCCCATGATCAATCCATGTTTTTCTAATTTTTTGAGCAATCTGAGCTTTCTCTCTTTTTAACCAAGACGTAAGTTCCAACTTAGATGTTAAAACATCAGTTTCAACGTCTTTCGAGTAATTTTCTTGGAGTTGTGCCTCGCCTTCCTCCACTCTCTCTTCCAACCTTTTAATATGACCCCCAGTCCATCCAAAAAGCTCCTTATTCCAACATCTAAGAGCTATTTTAAGCTTAAACGCAAGTTTTGACAAGCCAGGACCACAACTACCTTACTACCAAACTAGCAATACAATCCTCCAAAAATCATCATGTGTAGTCCACATCTATTGAACTTAAAAACACTGGGACCATAACGCAACGACATGTTTGTCAACCCGAGTAATAATGAAGAATGATCCAAAGATATGCATGCCTAATATTTCAAAGAAACCGAAGGATAAAATTCAAAATACCTGGAGTTACAAAGAGCTCTATCCAGACACACCCAACTTCTTGCCAACCTACCTTGCCCATTGCACCAAGAAAATTTATTCCTTGTAAAAAGAACTTCAATCAACCCTCCATCATCTATAAAATTAGAAAAATCCTCCATTGCACAAGGCAACCTTGGATTCCCAACCCTCTATTCACCATAATGCCGTATGATATTAAAATCACCAATAAGAATCCACGGCAAAGCCAAAGACTTGAAAGAAACCAAGTCAGACCAAAGAGACCTCTGTGCCAAGTACATACATTTTGCATACACAGCCAAAACAATCATAATAGAATTTATCAGCAAAGTAACTTGTTGGTTGGATGTGCCCAGAATATTAACGTGTATATCTTCATGCCAAAAAATCAATGGTTTCCCATCATGAACACCATTAGAAAAAGATACATCATAGCAGAGAAAGCTTTGCCAACATAAAAGCTTTCTATCCCTTCTAAACGTTTCTGCCACAGTAAGTGTTTTTGGTTAGTGATGTGTTAACAGAGATCAAAGTCATTTTTTTGAGGTTTCAAGACCTCAAAGATTCCAAAATAAAATTTTACCTATCATAAATTCAGGCGAGAGGTGTGATACCCCGTTTTTACGTGTATTCTTACTGAATGAGTGTTTTTAATTTAATTAATATATTAGCTCTTTTATTTTAAATTATTGTATTTTAAATTGATTTTATTTTATTTGATGTGGTGTTTAATTTATTTTAGTCGTTTTATGGGTTTTTAAAAATCGTTTTCGTCAGATCGGTTTTTGGACTCCGGAGGTGAGGATTGGACCTCATTTTCTTTCTCCATCTTTTCTTTTCTTTTTCTTTTTTTTTTCTTTCTCTATTTCTCTTTTATTTTTCTTTTCCTTCTTTTCTTGTTTTTCTTCTTTTCTTTCTTCTTCCTCCTTCCTCTCGCGCACGAGCTCTCTCTTCTCTCTCCCGTCGCCGGTCTGTTCTCCACCCAGACCCACCGCTGCCGGCCGACATGGCTGACACAGCCACCACCGTCTGACTCCCCTCTGGCTGGCACACCACCCCACTAATTTCCAGCCCCATCCGTGCCGCCGATCACCCCCTACAGCGCATCTAAGCCGCATGGCTTTTTGCAGTTTCACCTCCGGCCACCACTTCTTCCCCTACCTCTTGCCATCCTAACCCACCCATTTTCGGCATCGATCCGTTGCCAGAGCAGCTCCCACGAGGTCAACTCCGATCAACCCCTTTTTGCACTTCCACCGCCATTTCCACTGTCACCCACTGCCAAAGCTCACTTCCTTTAGCTTCATAAACATCTTTAGGCCATTCCCTATCAATTTTGTGTCTTGGTTTATCCCCGTTCAAAAGTGGATAATTTACTACCCACGGCCACAGTGTAAAATACACTGTTACGTTGTTTTTTCTCCGCCGTTTGCAACGTCGTGAGCTTTCAAAAAATACCTTATAGCGCTGTAAGTATTTTCCAAACTCTACTTTGAGATTTAAATATATTTTTCTCTTACAATAATTGTTGGACTGATTGGTTGATTCCAGACTGAGTCCGAGGAGTTCGAGGGTCGGATGGATTGAGGACAGAGTTGCTTGGTTTTGTTGTTTTGTGATTGGTTGGTTATTTGTGCCTTGAGGCGTGCATTACATGGGGCATACATGTGCATTTTATTTAATTTGAGAAAATCCAGTTTTTAATCGTGTAAATGGATCTTCGGGTGCGTGTGTATCATGACCTCAAGCCGGGATAGGGTATTATCTCGGTGGAGCTCCTTTGGTCACTCGGGAGTGGATAATACTGAGTGACATCCCCGCGACGACCGGATCGCACAATACAGTAACGCTGTCGTGTCGACTCCGTGGTCCCTAGAGTGGTGGGGACTAGAGGATGGCCTGGTCTAGGGACGCGCTGGGCGTGAGTACTGGGCATCGCTCATTTAGGTGTCACACGTGCAGTCATTACCTACGGTGTGGCACAGGAGCCAGAGTGTTCAAATGATCCCTAGGGGAGATCATGGTGCACGCAATAATTAGATCGGTTTTATGGTGTTCGGATACGGGCCATTTTCTGGAAAAATGGTGAGATTACGTTGAGGCTTTGTGATCCATTTTCTGGAAAAATGGTGATTTCTTGCTTTGGGCCATTATCTGGGATAATGGCAAGGCTGGTTTTAAAGGTTATGTTTTTGGGCCAAAAATGGGATTTTGACGTGCGTGGAAAAATGTGGTTTTTATGGGACATGTGCATTTGCATTCTTTCATGCATATTGTTGAGTTTAATATGTTTTTATCTTGTGGCGTTTGGATCTTACTTACCTGTGGCACCATTTTGGTACCGTAGATTTTGATGCAGAGATCGAGGAGGAGGAGGAGGAGGAGGCTGAGCCCGAGGAGGCAGCTCCACCGGAGTATTGAGTTGGAGTTTATGCCATGTTGTTGGATTTGAAACTATATTTATAGCTTGTAATATTTTATTATGTATGTTTTGAACGGCTTTGTATTAAACAAAGAAAAATTCTGCTACTTAGTTATATGACTTTGTTTATCTGCTGCGTATTTTCTTTTGCACATTTGTTACTTATACACACACTTGGCATTTGGCGATAGGGTGGTGACCTGTATTGTCATCATCCCGACGTCTCGATTTTCCCGTGTGCATACATGGGATTTGGGGGCGTCACAAGAGGGCCTGCTAGGTGCCCCGGTAGAACTGCACAAAAGTCAACGTTGAGCCACCACCTTCTTCCCAAGTTCTGAATCCGAGAATTTTTTTCTTTCTCCAAATGATTAATCTCATTTTCTCCATCAGTATCAGAAAAAGACTTGGGGATTTCCCCTTCAACATTTTCAGCCCACGAGAAAGAGACGGTGGTAACAATTCTTCCCGTCTAGTCCCAGTTCTTCAACAAAAGACACTACTTCACAAGGCGTCAACTGGCAGCACCTCTTTCCCGTCTGGACCCCTTCACAAAAGTCCCCTAATTGCTGGGTCCCACTAGATTCCCCCTCCACTAATACACCCTTCTCACATGTAAATACATGCACCTGCTTCTGATTCACTTGAGCATTGAGATCAGTCCCATTCTCAGCACTATCCATGCCAGGAAGCAAAAAACTCATGCCAATAGATACGAATCCTTGACCTATGAGCTGTGTCTCATAATGAGCCATATGCCCATTCAGCCCCTCCCGCTGAACCACATGCTCGACTGCATGTATCTCAGATTGGCCCACAAAGGGCTCCTCTTGTTGGCCCAATACACCTTCACGCTGCCCCCACAAAAGACTCCACATGTATAGTCAATTCAACCAGGCCTTCATTTAAATCACACTGGCCCATTGCATTCTTAGTAGCTTCTTCTTCCCCTTGCATCTCGTGAACAACCATAGCCATCTGCAGGTTCTATTGTTGAGTTCCAGACTTATGACACCCCAACAAGCCCATATCACTTTCTACATTTTGAATAGCCTTAGGAATCCTATCTACAACAGCAACATCAATTGTGGGATTAAGAACCTCCTAGACCACGAAATTAGTAAAAGCCAATTTGGTGCCCTTAATTTCTAGCAAAACAGTTTCCAACAACTGTGATCTCTTAGTCCCAGATTTTTCACCTTTCTTAACCTAAAATTGGCCCCCAATTAGTTTCATATTTTTTTCACTACCATTATGGCAAGTTTTCATATTGTGTCCCTGACATCTACAAAAAGCACAATATGTAGGCAAAGTTTCAAAGATAACTTTCTGTCTCCTACTTTCATTCACCCTAGGTCTACCTATCCAAAAATATGAAATGGGAGATTTAGAGGAGTCAATCTCTAGACATACTTGTGCCTCGTCTGGTCTGGTCACACAAGATGTTGTATTATCACATCTCATATACTTCCCAATCAGTGTAATAAGAAACTTAAGAACAAAGGCATGATAAAAGTTCGGTGGGAGCCCAGGTAAAAAAATCCAAACTGGCACACAATATGGTTTGAAATCTTCATTAAAATCTGGTGTCCAAGCAAATGGGCGATATGAAACTCCATTCACATCGCAAGGCTTCCTGGACAAAGCCTTCGTGAAGTCACTCAAAGGACATCAGAATAAAAACATTTCTCGATCACTGCATGGAAAAAACCACCGTCGTATTGGACAAACCCCATCAGCTATGGATGAAGGCTCTTACAGCATCTAAGGGTGGTTTCTATCCGAGGAACTTAAGAACCGTGGAGAAACGAAATGGCTAGGCAGTTTTCTTTATCTCATCTACAGAAAAAGTAAAACATAACTCACCATCAATAATCTTTGGAGGACAAAACGGCACCTCCATCTCTGGCAACAGTTGCAGCACAGTAGAGACTAGGCCAGCGAATGACCAAGTAAAATCCTAGCAAGCAAAAGAAAATTCCAAAACCCTAGGAGAGCATTTTTTTGGGTATGGAAACTTATGATTCATGATCTATTACAGCCATTAAATTAAAACATTGCAAAATGAACATTGTCAAAAATCCTCTCGTCGCCTTTTTACTCCTTGCTTTCTGAAGCAGTTGACTTCACAAGCTCTTTAGTGAATAAGGTCTCAAAAGTGAAATCTTCTCCTACATCCAAATCTTTTAAATAGGTTGGGTTTGTCAGATGTCCTTCTTGACTCCTTTCTAACTCCAAATCTGTGATAAGGATTTTCTTCAATCCTTCCCTATCATACAGCAGGATGACAGAGATAGATTGCCAAGCATGGTTCATATGCTTGGTCCTTTGACTTTCCTCAAAGAAGGGTCTTGTGGCTTGAGTTGTACTGCTATATTTAGATGACATGACCCGTCAAGCCTTTACCTTTCATCGCAAAACCACTTTGGACCCTTCAGATGAAGTGAGGATTCTGTGTGCAATACTACACTTTTCTGAGTACTTTTGTGTACTTCAAGAAGCCCTCCCTCACTTACCCAATCTCTTCCAGACTGTTGCTCGCCTTGGCGGGTAGTCCTTTGTCTTGTGAGAGTTATTAGCTTTCATGGCTCACTCTCATCTTCTCAATAAGTGGCATTTTAGTGCTCGCCTTTAGTGAAATGGCACACTTATCACCACCTCTATCTAGGATGCGTCAGTTGAACATTTGCAAGGTTCTTACTCATCCATGTGCTAGACTGGTTGCTTGTAGCACCTGATGCTAATTCCTTAGATCAATGGAGTATTTCTCATCTTTGCCTTCCACTCAACTCCAAGAATGGTTTGTCCCCTTTTGTGTTAGGTGGTTCCACACATCCCAAGTAGCACTTCAGGTAATCATGCATAGTATCACTTATGTTAATAGCAGTTCCTAAATCTATCTACCAAGTGTTAGGTAGCACTATAGTCAATAGCCAAATTAATTTATATGCAAATGAAAATAGAAAAAACCATCTGTTTTTGCAAACCACTTCTGGTACTTGAGATGATCCTTCTTCACAAGACCAACATTCTTGCAAAAGTAACAAGTAGAAAGCTTATACTGTCTTTGTGGCACAATTTGCTATGGATATCTGAGCATCTAGAGCTGCTTTAGCTTGGATTTCCATGAGGAAAAGATGTCATGTGAGCATTTTCTATCATTTTTTGTTTTATCCTTGCTTACTCTTGCACTCACTAAACAATAACCACATGAAGAGCCCATTTATCCCTTTGAGTATTGTAATTAACCTTAAAGGGACCAAACTGTACACAAAGAAGATTAAGAACGAGATGCATAAGAATTTCATCAAAAATTTCTAACTTTAGTGCTCTCAATCTAGTAACAAGATTTGACATTTCCATAATATACTCCCTTATGTTCCATTAGTCATTATACCACATTGAGACAAGTTTGCTTAGAAGCGTACTTGTTGCTACCATTTCTAATGCAACAAATTGGTATGCTATTTAGCTCAAGTACTTTTTGACATTTTCCTCTTTAGGCATTGCACCTTGAATATAATCAGGAATAGAATACTTTATTATCATAAGACTCATGCGATTAGAGTGCTCCCATTTCTCATCAGATGTCATTCAATTTGTAAAACTCTTATCAATAGGCTTGGGAAGTTCATCAACCCATAGCGCATAGTCTAAATCTATACATCCAAGAACAATAGTAACATATACTTTCCATTTTGCAAAATTGGATCCATTTAGAACTGAAATGCTTTTCAAATTGTTACATATCGAAGATGCATTCACTATAAGCCAAACAAATGAAACTCATAATAAGTAAAATATCCCATCATTTTTAATGTATTAATGGTAATAAATGAACCGTAATTATCTTCATGCAACTTTTAGTTTAATTGAACAACAAAAATCAATCAAACAATATGACATAAAATTAAAAGAAAATTATATGGCTTTGTAAAAATGGGCCCTTATAAGATACCTAGTGCACCATTACAATCAAGGCTTTGGATAGTAATTACAACATGCAAGTGGCCTTCTCCCAATAAGGCTAGTTAGCTATATAATATAAAATTGAGGTATGGCCAAACAATAGCCTTCCTTTAGGTCGACTATTGAATTCATAGGCTGATCCCAAGATTATACAATTTATATTTAACTACCTTATATGAACTATGACCTAGCCAAATAATAAGCTTCCTTTGGGCCGCTTCTCATTCATATGGATATAGATTTAACTAGATGCAATTCATCAAACTTAACCTTTTAGGCCAAGGAAAATAATCTCCATGATAGAGATTGTTCTAGGTTCCATGAGAGAGCCTCCTGAATTGTTCTAGGTACATCATCTTCTTGCGAAACTACTATAAAAGCTTCCCCTTCAATCTCAAAATGACAACGGGCAACACTTTCATGAGTGCTTCTACGCGGCTAAGGTTGTTGCGGTTGATTTAAAGGTGGTGTGCTCCCACTCGGAGATAAGACATTTTCATAATTTGTAGGATCTTGAACCCCATGACCGCAAGTTACTCAAATTGGCTTCTTGATGGTTCGTAATTCATATGGGGTGGAAGATACTGATTTGGAGGGCACTCGATTAAGAATGTAGGCAATAGTTAAAAGTGCATCCCCCAAATTGAAGTTGATAGGTTTGCTTGCGCTATCATTGACCTAACCATCTCAAGCAGTATTCGATTTCTCCTTTCTGCCATGCCATTTTGTTGTGGTGTACTAGGCATCATTAACTACCTTTTAATTCCTTTTTCATGATAAAGCCTTTTAAATTGCTCAGATAGATATTCTCATTTTTAGTTAGTTCTTAGAGCTTTTAAGCTCTTGTCTAACTAATTCTCAACCATTTTGAGATATCGCCTAAAGCACTACAATGCTTCAGACTTATAGGAGATTAAGTAGACATGACCATAACATGAAAAATCATCTATAAATGTGATGAAGTAGACACCTCCGTGTTTTGCCCTCACACTCACTAGACCACAGATGTCTGAGTGGATTAATTGCAATGGAAAAGATGCCCTATTAGCTGTTCCAAACAGTTTTCTCTTGGCTTTTCCTATAAGACAATGTTCACATGTGGGCAACATGTAATGGCCCGTTAGAAATTTAATAGTAAAATTTCTATAGACTTTAAGAATCTCGTGAAAACCCCATAAGTTTTCACGAATTGACCAATCACACAGGTTTTAGTCTGTCAACATAGTCGGTGTTATCACTCACTACGGTGACAGAATTGAGATTTTAATTGTTTGAGGTAGTTAGAAGTCTTAGGATACGTTATGGTCTATGCCACTACACTCAGTTGGATATTTAGGATTTGATGGAGCAATAATCCATTTTCATAATTTCGGACGAAATGGCTGTTCGAAATTGTGAATTTATTTTTTGGGGTACTTTGGGGTTGAGTTTTGATAAACAATTTTCACTGTAAGTTAATATAAATATTTAGGACTTTTCAGTACTAAGTTTATTATACATTTTCTCTAAGTAAATAGTAACCTCGACAAGCGTACTAAGTGCAGTGTTTTCAAAATTACAATATGGAATGTCCAAATTAGGTTAGAGAAGATTTATTTGGACAATTGGCAAGATCTTAGCCATACATAATGAATAGTATTAGACACTTAGCACAAAGATGAACCATTAGATGAATTTGTGAAGGAAATCAAGGTGTGAGATCATGCCACTTAAGCAAAACATTTTTTATTTGATCAACCAAATTGAGCCAAATCAAAGGGAGTTTCAACCCTAGTGAAACCCTAAATGGTTGGAATCCAATTGAAACCCCAAAAACTTGGTTGAAACTGAAACCCTAAACGGTTTCCCCAAACCCTAAAGTTGGCCTTCAAACCCTCTTTGATCCAATTTCTAGCATTGTGTTTAATCACTTAATTAAATCACTTCCACATGCTATTAATTTCTTAAATTTTTGTTATGACATCATTATCTAACCTTTTTTGGGCCAAGAAAAATTAGATTCGGACTTGATAGCATCTCAAACCCTAACCAAACCCTCTTTAAACCCCAAATTGAAGCCCACTTGGTTGAAGACAACCAAGGCCCACGAATTTGGCCACCTTGGCAAGGCTTCTTGAAGAAGTTTCCTTCCACACATGGCAAACCATTCACTACCCTTGGCTGCACCCAATAGTTCCTTGATGAGATGGAAAAACCCACCCCATCAACCCCCATACCTCATAGCTTCTGCAAGCTGTACTTTGTCCCTCACTATTTTCCACTTTATGTCATATAGCCACCTCCAATCAAGGTAATTCAGGTCCATATCTTCCCCCTACAGAAGCCTTGAGTCATGAAAGATACACTTCCTTCCCTTTCATCACTTCTTCACCCCGTTCTTAGAGAGAAACCCAAAAGAGCTCTCTCGGGCAGATTTCTGAGTCTTTTTGCATGGAGCTTTTCAACCTCTTGTAAGTATTTTCACACGATAACTCCTTCATAAAAGTTGTTCTTCTTTGAGTCTAGTTTCCATATATATATCATTCATATCATTCCATGGTAATTTTGTTAGTCTAAAGTATTTTTAACCATGGAAATGTCATTCTAAGCGTGAAACTGGAGAGTATGTTGTGTTTTGGAGTTTTTGACCAAGCTAATTGACATATCTTGGTTCGAAAATTTTATGGAGTGTTTTTAGCATATTTTTATGAGTTTCCATTGAGGTTTTGTTGCATGAATAAAGCTTTTGATGATAGATTTTCTTAAATCTAGAAACTTGAAAAATGGAAGTTGTGATGATCCGCTTTTACGTGTATTTTCACTGAAGGAATTGTTTTCAATTTAATTAATATATTGGTTTATTTATTTTATATTATTGTATTTTAAATTAGTTTTTATTTTATTTGATACGGTGTTTAATTTATTTTAGTCATTTTACAGTTTTTAATATCGTTTTCGGCGGATCAGTTTTTGGTCTCCGGAGTGAGGACTGGACCTCATTTCTTTTCCCTCATCTTTTCTTTTTATTTTCTTTTTTTTTCCTTTTCCTTCTTTTTCTTTCTTTTTCTTTCTTTTCTTCTTCTTTCTTCTTCCTTCTCTCCCGCGTACGCCGAATAGCTCTCCCTCTCCTTCCCATCGCCGCCTGTTGAACAGCCCAGACCGCTGCCGTCCGGCCGCCATGTAGTACACCACCCCCACCAAAATCTTCCCCTCCCACCAGTGATCATTCCCACCAATTTCAGGGCCATCCGACCACCCGTTAGCCGCCACGCACGGCTAGAAGTCACGGCACCAGCCCTCCTTTCCTTCTCTGTCGCCTGTTGCTTTCTCAGCTCAAAACCGCCGCTCTCCGGTGGCATGGCCTACACCACCTACCCAGTTTTCTTCCCCTTCCACCAGTGAACATCCCCACCAAGTTTCACCTCCATCTGAGCCACCATTAGCCGCTACGAGCTCCTCCAAGCCACACGATTTTTGAGCTTTTCCGGTGCCGTCGTTCCACCTCCAGCCACCACCTCTTCACAGCTTCTTCCCCTACCTCTTGCCAACCTAGCCCACCTAATTTCAGCCACAATCTGTTGCCGGAGTAGCTCCCATGAGCTCAACTCCGTTCAGCCCCTTTAAGCTCCTCCACCGTCGTTTCCACCGCCACCCACGGCCAAAACTCACTTCCTTTAGCTTCATAAACATCTCAAGACCATTCCCTATCAATTTCATGTCTTGGTTTGTCCCCGTTCAAAAGTGGGTAATTTATTACCCATGACCACAGTGTAAATTACACTGTTACGTTGCTTTTCCACCACCGTTTGCAACGCCGCGAGCTTTCAAAAAATACCGTATAGCACTGTAAGTATTTTTCAAACTCTAATTTTAGATTTAAATATATTTTTCTCTTACAATAAATATTTACTGTTGGTTGGCTGATTCCAGACTGAGGCCGAGGAGTTCGGGGGTCTGATGGATTGATGACGGAGTTGATTGGTTTGGCTGTTTGTGCTTGGTTGGTTGTTTTGTGCATTGAGATTGCATTTACATGGTGCATGCACGTGCATTTTATTTAATTGAGAAAATCATGTTTTGTTAGCGTAAATAGATTTTCGGGTGCATGTGTATCACAACCCCAAGCCGAGATGGGGTATTATCTTGATGGAGCTCCTCTGTTCACTCAGGAGCGTAATATACTGAGTGATGTCCCCTGAGTTGTTGCTGGGCGACAACGGGAGCGGGCGGGATGGTAACGCTCCTCGTACCGACTCCGTGGCCCTTCGCTGGCGAGGGCTAGAGGATGCTTGGCTATGAACGCGTGGGGCGCGAAACTGGGCATCGCTCATTTAGGTGTCACACACGTGGTCATTACCTGCGGTGTGGCACAGGAGCCAGGGTGTGCGGATGACTCCTAGGGGAGGTCATGGTGCATACGGATTAATTGGTTTTTGGATATGAGTTGGACTTGGGCCAAATGAGACTTTTGGCGAGATTTGGAAAATAATATGTTTTTGGGACCAAATGGGATTTTTGGCGTGCGTGGAAAAAATATGGTTATTATGGGTTATCTGCATTGGCATCCTTTCGTGCATATTGTATAAGTTTTAATATGCTTTTATCTAGTGGTGTTTGGATTTTACTTACCTGCGGCACCTTTTTGGTACTGTAGAGTTTGGTGCAGAGATCGAGGAGGAGGAGGAGGCTGAGCCCGAGGATGCGGCTCCACCGGAGTATTGAGTTGAAGTTTAAGTTTTGTTGTTGGTTTGAACAATATTTGTAGTTTGTAATATTTTATTATGTATGTTTTGAACAGCTTTGTATTAAACAATGAAAATTCTGGTACTTAGTTATATAACTTTGCTATCCGTTACGTGTTTCTTCTTGCACATTTGTTGCTTTTACACACACTTAGCACCCGTTGATAGGGTGGTGACCTGTGATTTCACCATCTGGACGTCTCAATTTTTCCGTGTCCTTGCGTGGGGATTTGGGGGCGTCACAGAAGTGGCAAAATAGTTTTTATTTGGAGCAAGTTTGAATATTTCGAGGTTTGATCTTACTTTAAAGGCTTTGATATTTTTATATGATGATACTGAGTCTCTTATTTTCATGTTAGGATGTTATTTTGAAGATATTTAGTATTAGTTTCAAAGATATGATTTTTCTATGTAAGAGGATTTTGGTTAGGCCTAAGATTTGATGCTTTTGGATTAGATCCATGTTTTATTGATTTTGAGCCATATGATTTTAAGTTTGATGGTTGGATATTATTTAGAACACATTTTTAAACCATGTGATGCTTTATATGGAAGATCTCACCATCTTAAGCCATTGATCAAGAGATTTATCAAAGCCAGTTGAGGAAAAAGTTTCTGTTTTTGGACTACCTTAAAACCAAAAAACTCCAAGTATTATTTTATGATTTTAGTGACTTTAGTTTGATGATTTAAAGCATGGTTGATCTTAGGATGATGTTATGAATATGTTAGAAGTAAGATTTAATTTTTTGGGATTCTTGGAAATGTTTTGATTTAGGGTCAAAGCTTGTGATTAAGTGTTTGGATCCTTTTACAAAAAGTTTGGTGTTGATTATTAACTTTTTCTAAATTTATGTTTTAAGTATGGTTTTAAACTTAGAATAGGAAGATCTTTGTTCCAAAATTTTGGTTTAAGCATGAGTTTTGAAGTTGGAAGGAATTGCAACAAAAATAAGAGAAATGGCCTATGGATGTTTCGGCTATAGTGTGTTTCCCTTAGTTGTGATTTATTTTAAATTTTTCTGAGTTGATATTTGAGTTTAGGAAAAACTTTATATGGGGAATGTAAATTTTAAAAATTTTTGGAGTTAGAATTTGAAATTCTTAAGTTATGGGTAAAATGGTAATTTTCCCACAATGTAGAGGGCAAAATGGTAATTTTACTCTAAGGCCTCGTTTGTTTTCAAAGATAAGATGAGATTTTTTTAACCATTTTGTCCTTTTTTTGTTTTTTTGGCTACTTCCTTTATTTATTTATTAACCAATGGTGTAATTTTTTTTAGATGAAAACTTGAGATATTTGTAGATGAAAACTTGAGAAGAAACTTGAGATCTTTTGAGATGAAAACCTGAGAAGAAACATGAGATCTTTTGAGATGAAAACTAGTAGATCAAAATTTGTGTTTGTTTCTGTAAAACTTCTAACAGTACGAAAACTTTGAGAAGTTTTCAAAGTTTTGGTTTTTAGTCGCGAAAACAAACGAGACCTAAGTTGTCTCTTTTACACATTTCTAATTGTTAGTAATTAAATTTCTAACTTTTAGAATACCCTCTTACAATTCCTCGTGTTTCACGCTTTATTCTCGTAAAACGCGACGATCGAGGTAAGTTAGCTTCTAACTTACTATCAGTTTACTTTGTACGTATGATGGGTAAGGAAACTACAATTTATGTATGTATATTATCATTTATGCCACGTTATTACATGTTTATCTGTTACGCATGATTATTCTATCACAAATGCTTATCTGTTCCACAATCTATTATATCACGTATTGCTATATGTTACAGGTATGTCATATTATGTTATGCCATCTATTACATATATGTCATGTCACGTAATATTTACTATTACATGTTATGCCATGTTATGAAATGTTTTCTGTTACATATTATGTCATACTACAAAATATTTCTATCTCAAGTAAGTCATGTCTCTCAAGTTACGTTCAAGTCATGTTATGTAACGTCAGGACTTATGTTCTTTCGTATTCCAGTCACGTTTCATCTCGAATATAATTGTGCATTTTGAGAACGGTTAAGTTTTAGTTATCAGTTAATTTGTACTATGGTCAAGAATGTTATGCGCTGCTTGGTATTGCGGTCAAGGCTATGCGTTGCCGAGTACTAAGGTGAAGGAGTATAATCTACCCTACTACATATGGTTAAATCAGTTAAGTTATGTTATGGTTAAGGATAATACGCACTGTCTGGGACTGTGATCAAGGTTATGTGCTATCGAGTACTACAGTGAAGGAGTATAATCTACCGTTATGTTAAGTTATATTACGGTCAAGGATAATACGCACTGCCTGGTACTGTGGTCAATGCTATGCGCTACCAAGTACTATGGTGAAGGAGTATAATCTACCGTACTACAGAAGGATGGTACGCGCTGCCTGGTACTGCAGTCAAGGCTATGAGCTACCGAGTACTATGGTGAAGGAGCATAATCTGACGTTAATTTATATTATGTTCATGTTTATGTTAAGTTTCAAGTTCATGTTCATATCATATTATGTTCACATTTATGTTAAGTTCAAACTCATGTTCATGTTATGTTATGTTTCAAGTTTATGTTTATGTCATGTTATGTTCAAGTTCACGTTCATGTTATGTTATGTTCACGTTCACATTATGTCTCAAGCTCACGTTTATGTCATGTAATGCTCAGGTTTATGTTAAGTTCAAGTTCATGTTTATGTTATGTATGTTCACGTTCATGCTATGTTTCAAGTCCATGTTATGTTTCAAGTTCAAGTTCTTGTTATGTTGCTAGTCCATGTTGTGTTTTAAGTTCAAGTTCATGTTTATGTTATGTATGTCACATTCATGCTATGTTTCAAGTCTATGTTATGTTGCTAGTCCATGTTGTATTTTAGGTTCAAGTTCATGTCATGTCAAGTCAAGTCTGGTTCACGTTTCTATTCAGGGTATGTCAGTTATGCCATACTATATGTCAAGTTATGCTATGCTTACTTACGACTTTAATTATGCATTCATGTTTTTACTACCATGCATGCATCATTAACCTGTGCAAAAGTTTCCTGTTAAGTTGCTGAGATTTGTAATCAAATCTCACCGTAGTAGTCCCACCTACCATTCCCCCCGAATGGTAGGTGTTGTGTCAGGATTAGAGCAGGGAGCAAACATTGGTAGACTAAAGGAGGTTGACTAGACGCCGCAGACATGACGCGGAACTTACAACTTCCATAGTTAGTTTTTGGATAGATTCTGGCCTCATTAGTCGAGTTACACAAGTTACTCGACGAACTTCCTCAATAGTGTATTTTGGTAATATAAATATGGAGTCTGGCTTCCCATGTTTTAGAGATTATAGTCTTATGGGACTCGTACTGAAATCATGGATGTTTATTCTGTTAAGTATGCTTGGATTAGGATTTAACTATTTAGGATATTATAAGTTTGGTGCATAGTATTGCTAAAAAAAAAATATTTGCTACGAATATTGCATAATGCTAGATGCATATTAGGAATATTGCATCTTATATGTCATGAACGGGGGCAGATAACCTTGTGTTGCATGTCTCGATGCTTTGGATGTCCGTTCGATCCCAAACAGAAATCTGGGAGCGTCATAGAGCATGACCTTAACAAGATTTCCAACAAATTCTCTAGATAACTGAGTCATTTTTTCTTATCCTATATGGCCAAGCCTACTATACCATTTATATGAATCCAAGTTATCAGATGCCAAAAGAAAAGTAATAGATTCATTCACATTTGAATAATCCATAACCAATATCATAAAACCGTATGATAAAAAAGCACAAACATAAAAAAACATTGTCCAAATAGAAGAAAACACCATTGTTTTCAAATACAATCTGAAAATCAAGTCTTAATAAAGTAACAATTGAAAGTAAGTTTTGACGGATCTCAAGAGCGTATAGCAAATCATGGAGAAATAGAGTGTGGCCATCTCACAAGTCCAACTTGTAGGTACCATGTCCAAGCACATCCATGCTAGCTCTATTCTCCACCTTGATATCACGACTCTCAGCTGGAATCCAGCGATACTCCAAAAAACCAACTGGATCTAGCGCTATGTTTCCGTTCGCTCCTGAATCAATAGTCCACACATGATAAGAATGAGCAACTATCACATGGCTAGTTACACAAACAATGCGAGAAAAGTCAGAGTATACCTTCTTCGGCTCAGTGCAGTCACGAGCAAAGTGGCATTTCTTTCCGTAGTTGAAACACTCTACTTTTGACTTGTTCTTCTCACGCTTGCCTCTCTTGCTGCGTTGAGAAGTTATTGACACTTTCTTCACTTGTCTAGTAGCTACCCCTATCTTGGACTTCTTGCACTTAGGCCTAGATGCCTTATGCAAACCAAACTTAGCCATATAGGCCAAATGTTTGGGCTTAGTAGCCTCTAGGCACTCAACCTCCAACTCCAAGTGACGTGAGACATCATCAAAATCCTTGATATTCTCATTATGTATCAAATGCTAGCTCATATTCTCCCAAGAATTCAATAGTGAGTGTTTTCCTGCCTAGACTTGTTGTTCTTCAGTCAGGTTGTTTCCTGTCGTCTTAAGTTCGCAGATCATGGCCGACATAGCCCTAAGATGCTGCTTCATCATATGGTCAGAGCACATCTTATAGGAGTCAAACCTCATAGTCAATCCATATAACCTCATGGCTGAAGTTCCCCCAAACTTCATCTTCAATGCTTGCCACATGCTTTGGGCAATGTCGTAGGTTTCAAACTCACACATGAGATCATTGTACATGCTACTCAACATGATAATGCGCGCACATCAGCTCTTTTTAGCCCATTCAGTATAGGCTTCATGATCTTTCTTGTGTTGGTTCAAGTCCCCTTTCTTGAGCTCAGCAAGGGAGTGAGATAAAGCCTCCAAGACCTCTTTCTCTTCTAAGACAGATTGGATCTTGTGATGCAAAATATCGTAGTTTTCCCCATCCAATTTCTCCCCTTTATTTAAATCGGCAACTATACTCTTAGATGTCATTTCACTACAATACGCAAAGAATGGATATTACACACACTTTATAAATTTGCCGTGTCCATCCAAGCTAGAAAAAAATAATACAAACATGTCGCAAGATCAAATCACTAGACTTCATAATCATCTCTTGCACCACAGTGTCCAATTATTAATTTCTAACCTAATTTTTAAGCAAATTTAAGAAAATATAAGAGATCAAATCCTCTTGAATCTCATCCATACTCTCACTATCTTAAGTAGTCACCTAGTCCTAGTCACACATAGAGACAGATTCTACTAAAAGCGCAGTAACCTTTTGGGCCAGTCTACAAGGATAGCTATCAGGACTATAGTAATCTATTGGGCCAGTCTACAAAGACAGCTACTCATACTATAGCAACTGATTGGGCTAGTCTACAAAGATGGTTCTTTTAATTCCATTACAATCCATTTTTCTTGTTCTATCAGTGCATTTACCGTGCCATTTTTTAAATGCAACAGCCGCTGCCATTTCCACAGTCATAGGTGGTTGCAGCACCACCTCTATGGTGCACGCTATTGCGCTATGGTGTGCGCAGCACCCCTATGGTGTTGTGCCACAGCCATTTGGTGAGCACAACACCCTAGGTGCCACCACGATGCTTGTTGCACCCTACGCTACACCACCATAGTAAAATAAAATCATTGTGGTGCGTGCAGCATTGATGTGGCAGCGCTGCTGGTATTGGCAATGGTAGTGCCTCTGCCTCAAGTATGAAATAAAAACAAAAAAAAATGGCACACATTGTTTTTTTTTTTTTAAACTACGCTAAAAAAATAGACTTGATAAACTAGAAGTAATTTAAATAAAAAAGGTTCTAATACCAATGTTAGAAAACATAGTAGAATACCTCAAGCACAGCTCTTGGAATTGCTCCACAAGTCTATTCAGCATGATCAAATAATCCAGCAAGCCTCAAATATCTCCTCTCGGCGGTGAAGTACTATACTATGTAGAATAATCTAGAGTAACACTCAACAAATCCACAGCCTTAAATACTATTTTAAGATAGAACAAAAAGAGAGAGCTTTTCTATTTAAGATGATTACCAAGAATCAACTAAGGGGGGGGCTATATAGCCCACCCTACACCTTTACTTTTCCATTTAAGTGGTAGTAACTTATGTGTTACATTGCTTGTAACGCACAGGAGGGGAGGGGTCTGCCCACATGGGCGCCCCTCCATCCAACATTGAAAATCCTTATGATTTGTATATTCATTAAATGATCGAAGGCTTTGTTCATATATATGAAGCGTGTCAGCCTTTTCTTGTACAATTAGCCTTTTGTGAATAAAGACATGGTTGTGGCTCTCGAACAGTTCCGGGTTAGGATTTTAACTTTAGTGGGTGCAAAGTCTAAAATAAATATTTCGTTCTCCAATTAACTTATACAAACTTTCATATTCTAAAAGCATTGCATAATCGATTTATTTGTAGTTGTATGCAAAAGATGGGCGGCAGTGGAATTTACAAGTAATACAAAATTATTTGCGATAGAAAATTAAGTAATAACCATTAATATTGATTGAACAATAAAATTAAAGGTTTTGGTGGAGTTACTTTTACTTTGAACAAGTGGTCTTTTTCTACTTTGAACAAGTGGTCTTTTTCTAAAACAAAAATGAGAATATATAGTAAATGTATGGCTAGGATGCTATAAGAGTCCTACATCATCATTCATTAAGATAGTTGCAAGAAAATGGATCCTTAGTTTGATTTGTGCAATCTATGTAAATTTTCTGAACTTTTTTTTTTTTTCATTTTCCTAGATTTAAGTTTGTAGTGATAAATATATGTGAAAATAGTGATGATGAAAACTTGGAGGAAAATTAAAGGGGGTGTTCGGTTTGAGCAAGAAAATTTGGGATAGTATTTTATTTCGATAAATCCTCTATTAGATGAAGATTTTGAGATATTGTAAGTAGAGAAAGTGAAATTAATCTAGAATTGATGATAAAATTGTGAAGGGAAAATCCTAGGGTTTTGGTTCTGAGCCTATAATTTAGGGTTATATTTCTCAAGTGACATAACTTGTGTTTTGACAATTATATTTGTATGATTTGGGGTAATTTGTATGATTAGACATGACTAAAATTGGAGTACAAAAATAATAGGGGTTTCGTTTGGGAGTTTAAAGTTTAGAGTTGGATTGATTTTGTAAATATGTATAAGAATCTTGATTTTAGTTGGATAGATGATGTGTATTATTGAAGATGAAACTTTATGTTGGAGTTAATTATGATTAATTTTGACATTTGGTTATGCTTTGAGTAACTAGAAATTTGAGGTTAAGGGGTTGAAGATTTTGGCCACTAAAGATTTTAAAGTTAAAATGTAATTTTAAATAAAAGTAAGCATAAGAATATGTAGGAAATGTGAAGAAAACGCCATGCGAGAGAAAGGGTAGAAAATAGAGTCATCAATTTTGATAAAGCTTATGTGTCCAAATACAAATAATAAAATATTAATGGCGAGCACCACTACCCTTTACATTGCTCACCGAGTTGGCAAGCACTGTTGTTATTTAGGTTGCTTGATTCTCGTAATACTTATATTGGGGTAGGTATATTACTTGAGATAATGCTCGCCTACCATAGACTCTCTTGCTGGCCAAGGTGGTGAGCATCATTGTCAGCTACGTTGCTCACCATGTGGCGAGCAACAAGTTTTATAATTCTCGATAACACACAAGCAATCCTTTCTTTTGCTACTTTGTCAAGCTAGCGAGCAATATCTTCCTACGTTGCTCACCAATCTCGAATGCTTACATCCATAATGCTCATTTTGTAACGAGCATCTAACATAAGTCTCTAATGAAGTGAATAAGTCAAAACCATTACAAGGATGAATCATATAGCAAAAGTGGATTGCTTCTAAGTGTCTGATAAAAGATACCAAATTTTCTGAACATAAAGGATTACATAACAAAATTTTTCCATCTGAGTAGCTATGGAAGTATTTCTACCCTTCCTAGGGATAAATCTAACTCAAATCCCCTTCTTCAAGAGGCAGATCCTCTATGTAATCATCTAGGTACTCGAGTGGAGGGGTAGGTATCACTATGGCAAGGGTAACAGGGTATTGATACAATTCCACCATTAGGAAGTTGGGAGGAAGCCAGGGGCTTTCCCACACATTTTGCAATTGGACTTTTAATTATATCCTTGGACGTGGTCGCCCAGGAGTAAACTATCTCCGTTTAGTAGTTGTATATATTAATCTACGAGGATGATAACCACTGTTGTTGCAAAATCTTCGGTCTTTCAGTTGTACAATTCCATCTAAAAACTAATGAAATGAGTGAGTGAGTTCAATAACTTCATAAGTGAAGTCAATCTCAGTCATGATATAAACAAATAAGAAAATTATCACAAATAGATTAAAATGAGAAATTATTGAACATATAGGTATAATTTAATCCAATAAATTATTATCAAAGATTGTAGCTATTTTTCATTCAAGATTCAAAATAACGGAGCCATATTATGTAAAGAAGACATCAAATAACCCAACATTTATCAATAGGCTCATTCTTTTATTTTTATTTTGTCCTACTCCAAATTCACACATTTATGACTATCCACAGTTCAGTGTTTCTGGTATCCTGTAACTTGTACGCATGGTTTTACTCCCCCTCTCCAAGTGGGTTGTGCGCCATTTACTCCCCTTTGTCTCATAGGTATCATGTACTCACCCAGGACTCAGTGACCTTTTGCCACATGGTAAGTTTCTTTAGAACTACATCCACGCTATTGGATGTATTGCATTGTCCATGATCAGATCTAGTACCAATCTTAGGATCGAAACTTTTTTGGATGTCTTTTAATTATATTAAATTGACCAACCTTGTCTCCATAATTCCATTAGCATGATATAAAGACATGCATAGAGCAATGCCTTTTGCGCGAGCATATAGCTTGATATAGTGCCATGCTTGAAATAGTGTCTATTGTAGGTGCAATGATGATTGATAGAAAAAGGGATACAAGCTTATCAATTAATCATTTTCAGTTAGTCAAAGATTTAATAAAAAAAGTTGTAATGACAAGAAATCAACATCACATAAAAAAAAAAAAAAGTCAACATCACATAATAATTAATATTTTAGTATTCAAAAACAAAACTCGATAGCATATGGTTAGTTAGAACCATAATAATATAACATATCAGGAATAAATAATCAACAGACTTGTTCGTAGGACCGACACAGTTCTCACTTGATCAATAAAATTTTATTAGTGGTTTGGGGTGGCTTTTTCCTTTCTTTTTCTTTTCCTCTCTCATAGCCTGGTTTAGGGCTATGCATGTGACCTGCACACCCGCTTAATCGATTAGGATGATCCAAACTGACCCATATTTTTATCGGGTTATTATTTGAGCGGGTCTCCAACCCGACTAAGAACAGTTTATATAATTGTAGTCAACCTGCCCAACATACTTTCAATCCTCAAAACCCAAGCCAGCAGCCGCCCAAGTCTCATTCATGAGAATCCCAACCTCCTTCCATTAGATCAGTTGAAGCAGCTTAAGGACATCTTCATGAGTTGAAGCAACAAAACGGATCAACAGGCAAATTACGCTGCCCATCGATTCACCGAAGAGAAAAGAAAGCAACCCTCAAAATCGAGTCTCCTGTTTGACAAAATTCTAGATGAGGCCACAAGCAGGGAAGGAGGTGGAGAGAGAAAAACCTGGGCAACAAACAGGCACCGAAATCAATGAAAGCAATATTTTTCTATGGGTCTTGAGCAGTGAGTCGAGGGAACCCAAGCTTAGCGAGGCAATCTTTTTTCCTCCTCTAGCCTTGCGGATGAGCTCATTGGATAGCTTTAAAGCAGTCTGGCCAGTGAATGCTGACTATTGGATGGCAGAGGTTGCCATTATCTATGATCTAATTAGCCTCTTGGAGGGAGATAGTGGTGTTGTAATATTTGCAACAAAGTGAGAGAGGTCGGTCTGGAAAGAAAGCCGATATATGGAAGCATAGAGGAGAAGGGGTAGAGGGGGGGTCTGAGTCCGCATGATTGACCTTGAGGGCATAGACATTGTGGGTGCGTTTGTGGCGGACTGTCATGGCCAAGGACTTGAAGCTTTTTGAGGTTGGAGAGGGAGATTGTAGCAGAGCAGAGGTTGCAGAGGTTGCAGGCCTATTCTGTGATTGTTTCATAATTCAAACCCAAGTCGAGTCATACAAGTTCGACCCGGTTTCATTATGATCGGTGTGTGTCGGATCGGGTTGCCTCCTTGGCATGTGGTTGATCGAGTCGGATCGGGCACAAACCCAATTGGGACATACTGGGTCGCAAGCCTAGCCCTGTTTACTAGAATCTCGCTTTCTTTCCTTGTTGCTACTTTCAATGTTTTTTCTCTCTCTTTTCATTGTAAGTTACTATTGGTTCCCCTTCCCCTATTTATATTAATGGCATCCTTAAGGCTGAAGTAAAAATCAAACTTGGTTAAGGGTTAAAACATGTTACCCTAGTGCCTATTCTAACAGTATGGGTAAAACGCGATAGAGCAGTCTGACATTTCATGTATTCCATGTATCATTCTTGGAGAAGAGCTTCGGGGATCATCACTCGATAATAATGGATTCCATGACAATTCAACTGCAATCTAACACATCCTACAAGGAGGTTCTGGTTTAAATACATTTGGACATGAAGTTGAGTTAAGCTTTTTATGAATAGTAATAAGTTAAGTAAGTTGAGTGAGTTATGTGGGGCCCATATAAGATGATCTTAGATATGTTTTGATGTTAAGATGAGTTTAGATATATTTATAAAAAGTTGAAAAAGCTTATGAGTCTCACATATAAAGAGGTGTTGAGTTGAAAAAGGTTGTGTACCCCACGTGTAAAGAAGTTTTGAGTTCAAATAAGTTTAGTAATTTGAAAGCATAGTGTTTGGATGTTAGACTCATTTTAAAATTAGACTGAACTAGGCTAAGCTCAATTGAGTCCAACAACCAAACAAGCCCCAGAAGGAGCAAGAACTTAGAATAAACCATCACATGAGATAGTAGAACCGGTAATTTATTAGAAACATCAATTTGCCAATTGACTAGACATATAAATACATACCTTAGGGTCAGGAAAATATGTTTAGTTGCAAGGTTTTCATTTTGAATAATTATACTTATCATTCCCATACACCACAAACCACACCTATTTTAATTTTTTTTTTTCATTTTTCTTATAACAAGTATGTGTTGTATAGATGATAAGTAGAACAATACAATTAGTTTAACAAGAATAAAATATAATAAAAAATAATTTTAAAGTATGTAAAGTGTGTACTGTAGGATGATAAGTAGCATTCCTCACAATTGGACATATAATATTAATTATAAGGTTTGTATTAATATTTTGCCTTGAGCCTTATTTGGTTACACAAATTTTTCAAGTCATCTCATAACATCTCATCTCAACATCAAAACATTATTTAAATACAAACATTTTTTAATTTTAAATTTTTAACATTTTCATCTAATAATTACCTAATCATTACAACTTTCCTAAACTTCCAAGCAAAATAAAATATAAACAATTCAATTTTTTGAAATCCCAAAACAAAAATAATATTAAAAAGTTATATTTTAACCCTCTTTCAACTTAATAATTTCTTTTATTCATTTTTTCTCTCCTTTCTCAAAATTCCATAAAATATCTTAATTAAAATAATCTCACTATTATTCACAAACTATTTCACTACTATTCATAGATTTCTCATTTAGATAAGATAAAAAAATCTGTGAATAATAATGTAATAAAACGAGACCTTATTAATGTAAGGGCATGTGACTACATGTTTGTATGTCCTTTGTCCCATAACCCAGCCTTATATTAATGTGTAGTTGGGCGTCACATATAAAATGAGAAATGAAAAGAACGTATAATGTAATAAAGATTATTACAAATGGGTTAAAAATAAAGTTAAGAAAAGTTTAAGGGCCAAATTGTAAATGCCAGAAGGTAGAGGGGTTGATATATAAATATTAGGAACTATAATTGGAAAACTTAATATTCTATGGGCTAAATTGTCATTTATGAAAACATATAAAATATTTTCCTTTAGGAATATCCTATGCAAAAGCTACCCAGACACTAAGGTCTCATTAGGTTATATAAATAAGATTAGATCACACAAAAAATTTGTGAATAGTAATGAGATAAGTTTTTAATAGAAGTGAAATTATTTGAATTATGATTTTTATAGAGTTTTGGAAAATGAGAAAGAAAAAGTTAAATAAAAAATTGTAAAATTAAAAGAGGATTAAAATATAATTCTTTTAATATTATTTGTGATAATCCAAACCTAGTAGAGTATGAGTCATAGCTTTATTTTTAAAGGACACAGCATTTTAGGTCCTTAGTATCCTAAGTAAAGAAGAGGCCTTAGAAGTTTAGTTGTGCATTTAAGCCCATACGAAAAGCTAGCCCAAAAACCCTAGAGTAAAATTCAGACCTTAAGGAAAACCCAAGCCCATTTGGATTTTTAGCCCAAGATTCAAACCTTAATCACTAGTGCCATGTGTCACACATGGAGAGTTATATACCTAGTCTTGATATTGGGCAAAAGAGGAGAGAGAAGAGTGTTGGGAAGCCAAGGGAAGGCTTGCACGCCTAACCTTAATAGTGTTGCCATTTGTCACTCATACAAGGATGTTTCTAGAAGAATGAAATGATGAGATGCATAAGAGAAGCCAAAGGCCACACGGCCAACACACCCATACCTATTCTTCATGCCACTTGGCAATTGTTTAAAGTCCCAAGGAGATCCTCTAGGGAAGTGGCACCTAGGATAAGCAAAAGGAATCTCTTTTGTGATGTCCCCAAATTCTGCTTGGGATTGGACGGACATTTGAAGTGTCAAGATATGCAACACAAGGTTACCTGCACCCGTTCATGACATATAAGATGCAATATTCGTAATGGATAAATTTTTTTCTTTAGCAATACTATACACCAAACTGAAAATATCTCAAATGCTTAAAACATAATTCATACATAAAGATCCATTAAACAACCAAGATTACAACACTAGTCCAAAATGGCTATGATCCAAAAGAGTACTAGAGATGCAACTCTATAGTACAAGTAATAATTAAAGTTAATTACTATATTAACATTGACGTCATACCGTCGCTCAGTCGACTGTGTCCAATTGGTCAGTTCCCGATTCTCTTTCAGATCCTGTAACAAGATCTATCATTCAGGAGAAATGGTAGTTCAGACTATCACAATGAAATTTGATTACAAATCTCAGCAAGTTAACAAAAAAACTCCACACAGGCTAATGATGCATGCATGACAGTAAAAACATAAATGCATAATCAAATTCATAAGCAATCATAGCATAACTTGACATACAACATAGCATAATTGACATAACTTAAATTAAAACACAAATTGAACTTGACTTAATATGAACTTGCTCTAAAACTTGACTTAACTTGAACTTAATATGAAACTTATTCTTTAATTGCTTAAACTCAACTTCTTGGGTGCTACATGGGTCCCCTAAAGCCATGTGTCCTTGTTGATGACTGCATCACAATACAGGTATCTAGACCAGTTGTGAGTGCATTAATACATACTCCATAGTTGTTGTGGCTCCATGTACTCTACATGTTACAATTGATGTATCTCACGTAGTGTATATGGCACAATTGCTGTGACCCCATACTTGGTATGCCACACTCACTGTGGACTCCATGAAACTGAATGTGGCTCTATCGGCGTTAGTGCCTAGCACAATCCGGCGACCAACTAGTTAGGTCCCCGCCCGCTACCAGTTGATAGTATTTCATCAACTCAAAGAAGTTCACACCTATTTAAACACTCCAGCATGAACAAAGGAGTTTCACTAGGATATTACCCCATCCTAGCACTTAGAGTCATGATTGACATGAATAACTTCGCTTGACTATTCTCGAAATACATACACTATACTCAAGACGAAACGTGACTTGTGATATCCCTTTTTTACGTGTATTTTCACTGAAAGAGTATTTTCATGTAATTAAAATATTGGTTCTTTTATTTTAAATTATTGTATTTTAATTGAACTTATTTAGCTGTGTAAATTATTTTGTAGAGTTTTCTTAATATTAATTATTGTTTTGAATTTAAATTGTTGTGTAATTTATTTTAGTTTATTTTTGGATTTAAATTTATGTTGTTAGTATTTACTAATTATTTATTATATTTTAGCTTGATGTGGTGTTTAAATTATTTTACTCGTTTTATAGCTTTTAAAGTTGTTTTCGTCGGATCAGTTTCTGAACTCACGAGGTGAGGACTGGACCTCATTTCTTTTCCCTCCATCTTTTTTTTTTCCCTTTTTCTTTTTCTCCTTTCTTTTTTTCTCTCTTTTTCTTTCTTTTTCTTCTTTTTCTCCTCCGGTTCTCTCCTTCCTGCACGCGTCTCTCTCCCCCTTCATTTTTGCCCTTTCTTGAGCCGCTGTTCGCCAATGCCGTGACCTGCACCACCCACCCAGTTTTCTTCCCCTCCGGCCGGTGAACATCCCCACCAAATTTCACCTCCATCCAAGCCACCGTTAACCGCCACGAGCTCCTCCAAGCCGCACGGCTTTTGGGCCATTTCGCCGCCGTCGTTCCACCTCCGGCCACCATCTCTTCACAACATCATCACCGACCTCTTGACGTCCTAAACCACCAATTTCCAGCTCTGATCCATTGCCGGAACAGCCCCCACGAGCTCATCTTCGTTTTAGCCGTTTTTCACTTCCACCGCCGTTTTCTCCTTCACCCACGGCCAACTCTCTCTTTCACTAGCTTCATAAATACCTCTAGGCCATTCTCTATCAATCCCAAGTCTTGGATCATCCTCATTCAAAAGTAGGTATTTTACAACCCACGGCCACAATGTATTTTACACTGTTACGTTGATTTTTCTTCGCCGTTTGCAGCCTCTCGATCCTTCAAAAATTATTATATAGCGCTGTAAGTATTTTTTAACTCTATTTTAGATTTAAATATATTATTGCTTTTACAATAAATTTATTTACTGATTGGTTATTCTGGACTGAGTCCGAGGAGTGGGAGTTGGATGGATTTGAGGACGAAGTTGTTTGGTTATTATTGATGTTGAGTTTGGTTGGATAAATTGTGTCTTGAGGAGTGCATTGCATGGTGCATTCATGTGCATGTATTAAATTGAGAAAAACTGGTTTTATCTATGTAAATGGATTTTCGGGTGCGTGTGTATCACAACCCCAAGCCGGGCTGGGGTATTATCTCGGTGGAACTCCTCTGGTCACTCAAGAGTGGATAATACTGAGTGACATCCCCTGGATTGTCGATGGGCGATGACCGAATCATACGATACGGTAACGCTGTCGTGTCGACTCCGTGATCCTTAGGCTGGCGGGGACTAGAGGATGGCCTGGTCCAGGTACGCGCTGGGCGCGAGACTGGGCATCGCTCGTTTAGGTGTCACATGCGTAGTCGTTACCTGTGGTGTGGCACAGGAGCCAAGGTGTGCAGATGATCCCTATGGGAGATCATGGTGCATGCAATAATTAGAACGAGTTTTGGATACTGGATATGAGCCATTTTCTGGAAAAATGGCGAGGTTTTGTTTGAGGTTATTGTAATCCATTTTTCTGGAAAAATTAGGTTTTCTTGGTTTGGGCCATTATCTGGAATAATGGCAAGGACTTGTTTTAAAGGAAATGTTTTAGGCCAAAATGGGATTTTGGTGTGCGTGGAAAAAATGTAGATTTACGGGACATGTGCATTTGGCATTCTTTCATGCATATTGTTGAGTTTAATATATTTTTATCTTGTGGTGTTTGGATTATTACTTACCTGAGGCACCATTTTGGTACCGTAGATTTTGATGCAGATGTTGAGGAGGAGGAGGAGGAGGCTGAGCCTGAGGAGGCGACTCTGCCAGAGTTTTGATTTGGAGTTTTTATGTTAAAAATTATCTCTTCTAGTTTTGTATCTTGTAATTTTGGCTTTGAAACAATATTTGAGACTTGTAATATTTTACTATGTGTGCTTTACATAAGTTTGTATTTAAACAAAAATTATGGTACTTAGTTATAAGACTTTCATTATCCGCTGCGTGTTTTTATTGTACACTTGTTGCATGTACACACACTTGGCACTTGGCGATAGGATGTGTAACCCGTGTTGTCATCATCCCGACGCTTCGATTTCAACGTGTCTGTACATGGGAGTTGGGGGAGTCACATGACTGGAATGCGAAAGGATAGAAACCCCGACGTAACATAACGTGACTTGAACATAAGTCAAAAGACATGACTAACTTGCGATAGAAACATTTCTAACATGACATAAACATGTAACAGACAATATTTCATAACATGGTATCATATGTAACGGGAAACATACTTAACATGACATACTCGTAATAGTGAACATGACATGACATACATGTAATAGATGGCATACTTAAAATGATGTACTTGCAATGTATAGTAAAACATGACAGAATATCTTATGTAACATATGAATAACTCATGACAGAATAAATTCTGTGTAATAGACAAATATGTGATAACTTGGCATGGTATGACATATATGATAACACATATACATACATTGTAGTTCTTTTACTTAGTACACATACACAATAAACTGCTAGTAAGTTAAAAGCTAACTTACCTTAATCTCTGCGTTTCTTATAAAAGCTCAAAAGTGATCAAGTGAAACTATAAATAGTGATTCTAAAAGTTATAACTTAATCACTAATAATTTCAAATATAGAAAAAATATTAACTTAGAATAAAATTTCCATTTTACCATCTACATGTGGAAAAAATGATCATTTTACCCAACTTAAGAATTTTGCATGCTAACTCTAAAAGTTACCAAAATTTACATGCCTCATGTAAATTTTATCCTAAACTCAAATATCAATTTAGAAAAATTTAAAACTAATCACAACTATGTTATTTCCATTGATTTTTTTTTTCTAACTTGTTTTGATCAACCTTGTGATCTATGACTTTTAAAATGTGATCTTCAAACCAAACCATCACATGATTTAAAAACGTGTTCTAAAACATATATAAGCTTCTAATTCAAGATCAAATGGTTAAAAATCAACCAAAACATAAATTTAGCCAATAACATCCACACTTTGGCCAATCTGAATATCTTTTTGGATACAATTTCATATCTTTGAAACTAACATCAAATATCTTCAAAATAATATTCTAGAATGTATATAATAGGATTATTATCCTCCAATAAAATTATCAAAGCCATTGGAATAGGGTTAAACCACCAAAGATTTAAATTTTCTCAGAACAGAAACTGTTTTTCCTCTTCCAGTTTCTAAGTTTCTAGATCTAAAAAAATATTTCAACAAAATCTTTAATCATGCAAAATATACTCAACCAATAATCATATACACATGTTTAAAATACTCCATAAAAATTTCGGACTGATCTATCCATTAGCTTGGTCAAAAACTCCAAAATATAACATACTCTCCAGTTTATCGCTAAGAATGACCTTTCTGGGTTTTAAACAACATTTAACTAAAACAATGATATCAAAATGGAACAAATAAGATGTAAACGTAAACTAGACTAAAAAATGAACAACTTTATGAGGGAAAAGTTTTGAGAAAATACTTACAAGAGTTTCGAAATAAGAGTGCAAAAGAACTCCAAAAGCTATCCAAGAGAGTGTTTGGTATTCTTTCAATGAAAAGTATAAAGAAAGATGAATTACGTGGTGATTGGGCTGAAGATGTTTTTGCACAAGATAAGGAGAGGATGAGGCTTGAGTGTTGGCCTTTCTTACCCAATAAAATAATAAACAATCAACCTAAGATATTTCCTAATGGTAGAGTGTAGACTTGGAAGGGTGAGGTGGCTCTTTAGTTTTTCCCTTCTAGAACCTTCTAGGCCCTCTTGAATACATCTGATCAGCCATGTGGGGGATGAAATTCCTTGGCCAAAAGCAATGCTAAGGTGCCTAATTTCGTGGGCCTTAATGGGCTTAAACCAAATGGGCCTCAATTTGGGGTTCTAAGAGCAATTGGGTTGCTATCAAGCCCAAATTCAATTTCTCCTGACCCAATCAAATATCCAAAGTTAAAAAATTTGGATCATGATGTTCTAATATAAATTGAAAGATTAATAGCATATGGAAGTAATTTAATCAAGTGATTAAACAAGATACTATAAAACTAATTCAGTCAAGATTTTAAGGTCAACTTTAGGATTTGGATAAAACCTTTTAGGATTTTGGTTTTAACCATGCTTTTGGGTTCTCAGTTGGATTCCAACCATATAGGATTTTACTAGGGTATAAATTCTCTTTGGTTTGGCATAATTTGATTAGTCGGATGGAATCGAGTTTTCGCTTAGGTGGCATGATCTCATACCTTGATTCCTTCAAATCCATCAATGTTCCTTATGGTGTCAAGTGTCTACTACTATTCATCATGTGTGGTTAAGATCTCCCAAGTGTCTAAATAAAACTTCTCTAACCTAATTTGGACATTCCTCACTGTGATTTTGAAAACACTGCACTTTGTACATTTATCAATGTGAGTATTTTTCCGAAAAAGTGCATGATAAAATTAGTACCAAAAAATTCTAAATATTCATATGAACCTACAGTGAATAGTGTTTATCAAAAATGAGCCCCAAAGTGCCTTAAAAATAAATTCACAGTTTCGAACAAGCGTTTTGTCCAAAAATATGAAAATGGGTTACTGCGCCATAAAATTCTAAATAATCAATTGAGTCTAATAGCATACACCATTATACATTCTGACACTTCTAACTACCTCAATTAATTAAAAAAACACTTTTGACACTATAGTGAGTGATAACACTAACTATGTGATCAGATTAAAACCTATGTGATTGGTTGATTCGTGAAAAATTATGAAATCTTCACAAGATTCTTAAAACTAACAGAAATTACACTTTTGAATTTCTAGCGGATTGTTACATCTTTCCAATGGATTTGCATAGGGAAACCCAAGGGACAAGAAGGGTTTTCGATTTTCCTCCTACCATATGCCCACCCATGTGCTTTTCTCAGATTTCACCACTTGTCAATCATGTACAATATTCTAGAAGGAAGAGGAGAAGACATTTGCACAAAAGATCATTTTAACCCTAAAGTTTCGGCCACTACACTCAAGGGCACACACTCACACGCCACTTGTCATGCTAGGGTTACAAGAAGAAGTTTTGGGAAGTGGAAGGTCACCTAGGGAATATGCATGGAAGAGGAAAGATCATCTTGGGGAGAAGAAAGAGGGGTGGCACCTAGAAGACACCACATGCCTAAGCCATCTTGGGGAGAAGAAAGAGGGGCGGCACCTAGAAGACACCACATGCATAAGCCATGTGGCATCCATGCAACACCTTATTTTGGAAGAGGAAGAGACTTATGGATGGTTTTACATAGTTTCCCTAAGGTTCATTGCACCTAGACTCATATGGGACGGGCATTTAAGGCATTGGCCAAGAGGGGAAGAACACCACACACCACCCACAAGCTTGGTCATCCCAAGGCAATCTCATGATGGAAACTCAAGAGGCATGGATGGCCAAAGGGGAAGGAAGAAGGGCAAGCCACTCATCCTTCATGCATTGGGTCTCTAGTAACCAATAGGGTTTTGTGGGGGAGTTCTATATAAAGGGTGAAGAGCCACATGCCCAAGGGCTTTTCTTTTTGCCATTTTCAGACCGTTCATGTTCTCACTCTCTCCATATTCTCTTACACAACCACTTAAGGGATTTCTCACTTTCTCACACTTGCCTTCCAACCAAACAAGGGAAACTACTTTCAAGAGGAGATTTCAGCTTTAGCAAGGAGGAGGCACAGTAAGACTTTGCTTTCTTGATTCACACACCCACAAACAACACACTATCAACTCATGAAGAGATGAGAATCTCTAATGGGTTTGGTAATGGCCAATCACTCCCAATTTCACACTTGTTCTTGAGGAACCAACTAGGGTTTCCTAGGGATTGGTCTAAGCCGAATGATGAGGAGTCCAAATCCTTCATGTATTCAGCCAACTACTTGTCTTTTCACCCTACTTTGAGTTATGAACAAGAACACAAGAAAAAGAAAAGATTTCTTGACTCAAAACCCTAGAAGCCGAATGGCCTATTTGTGTTTAAACTCTAGTAGTAGCCTTAGAAATCACACACACTCAAGCATCATGAATTAGGGTTTTTGGAACCTTCATTCTAACTAGTTACATTTTGATTTATAGCTTGCTATTTTCTACTTTACGTGAATTTTTGAAAGTATACACTCAACTTACTTTTGGTTAATGCATGTATATATTTGTATAAATCCTTTGTTTGTTTCTATTACTTTGATTGATATTCTTATTTGTTTGCTTGAATACTCTTACATGAACTTGGAATATGATTATTGAATGACTAATGAGAATCGGTTTGTGATGAAAAATGATAATAAGATCCTTTGCATATCTCAGTTTTAAGGAAAATGATATTGCTATTTTAAGATCCTTGATGATTCGCCTTTACCCTACTTTGAATGATTCAGATCTTGATCAAATGCTATGATTTCATGTTTGGTTTTACTATGCTATGATTTCTAAGCATTTTGGATGAAGTTTGGAGTATGTTTAAGTATGATTTTCCATGTTCTTGTGCATATATGTTTCAGCCAATGCTAGTTTACCTAGTTTCATGGTTGTGTTTTAATACCTTATGAGTCCTATGTTATCATGCAATGAATTAAACATGTTATGCTTCTTTATTTCATGCATGGTATCTCTACATATGTCAAGTATTAGCATGCATGTCTTAAGTCTCTTGTCACATGCATTTGAGAAAAGTGATTCCAAAAGAAAAACATTTTCAAGCACAAAAAGGATTTTGGAAATAACCCCACGGGGGCATGTCCTAGTGGAACTCCTTTATCCATTGTGGAGTGCTTAAGAATAGAGTGGCAACCCCTGGGTCAACAAAGAACCGTCGACGTGCCTCAGATAGATTCTTTTTAAAGAATGTCAGAGCTTGTGCCTAACGCTAGTGGATGCATAAGGCATGTAACCTAATGAAGTACTGTCGAGTTATTAAGTTATGTTATGTTTAAGACGTAATCATCATGGTGCACAGACGGTGATGGTGTGGTAACTAGCAGGAGCATGTAGTGCAAAGGGGAACCGTGTTGTTTCCACCGTTTGAATAAGTAAAACAGCCCATATGTTTATGGATCACTCAATGCAAATCTTGTGATATTCTCTAAAAAGAGCAAGTTCTGTTAAGGTTAATAAGAAAGAAAAGAAAGTAAAGTTATTTTCTAAAAATGTTTAGTCTTTATCACAAGTTCTTAAAAGTGTACAATGCATGAGTTACGGTTAGGTTTCAGTCATGAGTTAAGTATATGTCCATGCATGCATTCCTTAATATGCCTCTTGTATGCTCGTGTTAACTGTAGTATGTTGTGTGATTACTTACTGAGATTTCTTGAAAACCCACTGTTGTAATTTTTTCACTATCATTCCTCTCCCAGAATGATAGAAGTTGTTACAAGACTAGAAGATGACGTCGATGGCCAAGAGGAAGAGAACGGCACCTCCTCCAAAGAGGATCATGCCTAAGATGGACATAAGTAGGCACGAGCCCACTATTTTGGAGCACCTGGAGGCTATAGATCAGGAGATCCTCCAGTTTATTAAGGAGTTCCGATGCCTCAATAATAAGGACAAGGACCAGGCTTTGGAGAAGCGAGTGAAGGATGAACCACTGTGAGGAAAAAAAAAAATATGCCTAGAGTTGGGACCCCGTTTCCTATAAGGGGAAATGTTTTTGGAAACTTGATATATTTTGAGAAGTAATTTGGTCCCGTGTTTTGGGAAACACAAATTCATATTATGTTTTGATAACTCCCTTTTGATTAATGATGACAATGAGGTGACAAAGTTGGGTAAAAGTTTTTTTTAGTCTGTACCATGTACTATGCAATTGCCTATGGCATTGCTTAGAGTTCTTAACTTTTTCTATTTTCTGTTGTATGTTTATTGTATAATGCTAAAATATCAAAGAGCATGGCATATTATCTATCATGTACGAGGAGTGTGTAGCCTTGTATTACATGTATAGGCATCTCAATCATCGCCAAATCTCAAGTGGACGATTAGGGCTCCACATTATTTTTGTTTTGAGATTTGAAAAAGTTGAATAATTTTTTGTATTTTATTTAAAAATTTTATGAAAATTGTAATTACTAGTTAATGATTAGATGAAAATTTAAAATTGAAAAACGTTTGTATTTTAATGGTGTATGGATATTGAGATGAGATAAGATGGTTTCAAATATTTGTAAAACCAAACGAAATCCAAACCAAACAAGATAGCTATTTAACACTAGTAGGGGAAAACTATAAGTATTGATTATGATTTCTTTTATTTTTTTTGTTAAATATTAAAATTGTCCCTATCACTATGGTTCACCTCTAAGATAGATTATTCTTTTAAGTTTTAATTTTCAACTTTTTATTCTTTATAGTTTCGACTTTAATCAAAATAACAAAATAATAGAAAAGAAAAAAAAAATCATTTAAAGATTAAAAAAATATAAAACTTTCTAAAACTATTTTAAAAAAAAAACTATAGTATTTAGTTTGAATTAATTAAAAATTAAGAAACTACTAAAAAGCTTCTTAATTAGGTGCCTAAAAAATAACTTTCTTTAAAGAGAAATACAATTCATAAGAAATGAAGTTGTTATTTTATTTAAAATTGAAAATATTTAAAGAAATTTTTTTTTTTTAGTTTTTAAAATAAGATGCACACATATCAAGTTTTTATTTGTGTTACCCACACATATCAAGTTTTAATTTGTGTTGACCTGACATATTTAAAAAATAACTAATAGAATAGTGAGAGAATGATATTTTTTTGTGAAGAAAAACTGTCACAATTCATTCATCAGAGAAACTTATAGCTATGAATGGATATATGCAGGGGTATCCATATATCAACCATTACCTCATAAACCACTAAATGCATGTGGAGCCCTACTAGTACACTATTTTCTTTTGTGACTTGTAAGGTTTTTACTAGTACTGATACTCTCTACAAACAAATGTCCAAGAGACAACATTCAACCTAAACAGAGACTCAACCTCACCCTTCATAGAAAGAGAGAACTCAACCTCTATAGACAAACTCCTTTTTTTAATTTTTACTAAACAATAAGGTAAGCAGTAAGATAGATGCGAAAAAGAATGGATTACAGTTTGGACTAACTCCGACAAAATTCAAAATTTGTGACGGCAGATGAAGGAAACACACTTGTCTCTTTTTAGCCACAAAAGTCAAAACTGAAAGATCTGATTGTGGAGATTCCGATGATCCGGCGCTTGTGGCAAGAAAAGCTATTGGAAGGGTTGGCACATGAGGACTACGTTGTGAGCGGCGCATGAGAACCACACATAGTGACTTTTGCAAAACTGCCACTATCCTACAAATGATTTGCAGTCTGAGAGTCTTCTTGTGTTGAGCATGTCCCTCAAGAATTGCCGGAAAACTATAGATATGTCTTTTTCGATCTTCAAGGAAATGAATAAACTAAGAAAAGAAAACTACCTTGATAGACAAAGTGGCTAGATGGAGAAAGGAGGGAATGAGAGGGAGAAGGAGGCGGCTTCTGCCTCCTCCAGTGAAAATCAGATCTGGAGGGTTTTTACAAGAGAGAGTTTGCACAAGAGTGATCAGATGTTGAATCAAATACACAATTTTTTTTAGAGTGGTTAATTTGATCATTGTTAGAAGTATAAGCAGTAAAATTTCAAAATTAAACCTTACGAACTAATATGTTTTAGAGGTAAATCATGGGGACTATTTTAGTATTCAACTATATTTCTTTCAATAAACCTTCTTTGCTCTTTGTCGTATAAAACTGATTGTATAGTGTTATTTAAAAAAGAGTGATCACTACATTTATTCTAGGACATTTAAAAGGAAACTTAAATAATTCTTACCACCAATTAGAAAAAAAAAAAAAAAAAAAAAAAAGTTAGCACAATTGAAATTATGAGTCTACTGTTGTGGACATCTTTCGTATGCCCGCAAGAGATCTTTGAAAACCTGCAACCAAAAAGATAAGTGGGTGCTCAGCGTGATGAGGGACACCTCCGATGCTTAGTCAATAAAAATCCAATATATAGAATATTCTAATTTTCGGATTATAAAATTACATTTGGTGTGTGTTTGAGCTCTATTTATATAAATCGATCGTTCGATAGGCAAGGCTTTTCTTATGGCTTGATCCTCTCTAATCATGGCTAGATTGTGGATTATCAAGGCTTCAAATCCATTACCATGTTGGGAGAGATTGATATTTTGGACGAATATTATGGGCTAGTATCATGATTAACATTACTCCTTACCGTTACATCATTAAATGACTATTAAGGATGGTTGCACTCAAATTCTATATTAATGTGTTCTGGTGGTCTTGACCTTGGTTTTACCAAGCAAACCTTCGATTTTGGGTTTATGGGCCTTTATGTTGTGGCATTCAACCCACTTTACAAGAGGGAATATTTGACCCTTCACCTACAACTAGAAAAGTGAGTTTTCAACATATACTTTCAAGAGTGGAAAGAATACTTGGGCAACCCTGAGGTTGGATGGGGATCATTCAACAACTCTTATGTCAGATCAAAAGAGTTAAGAAACTCAGACAAAACCCTTATTGACGATAAACCTCATCTTGGAACCTCAACAACTCAAAATTCAAGATTAAGTTTATCTAATAAGTTAGAGAGATAACACTTATCACTTATCACTTGTATAATTCAAATATTCAAACAACAGTTATTGCATTATAAGAGATATGGCTTTTTGCAGCGAAACTTATTTACTTGCAAAAAGTCAACAATCATTGTTGCAGGGTATTATTTCCGACAATCAATGTAATCATTGTGAAAAATATTTTTTGCGATGATATATTATCGTCACAAAAATTATATCTATGATTTAGAGTTTATTTTCTATTGTTTTCCCACCTTCGCTACAAAAAATATTTTTAGCAGCAATGCATATTGCGGCCAAAATAAACTCGCTTTTCCCCATATTTCATTTCCATCGAATACATTAATAGTCATGAGAGAATGTTGTAATTACGGCTGAAGTCATATCTATTGCGGCACAAACTATCGCCGGTAAAGCTCACTTATATTTCCTTTTCTACACTTTGAAATGTTGTCTAATTTTTTGTCCTTGGTTGCCCTGACTCTCTCTCTCTCTCTCTCTCTCTCTCTCTGATCTTTTCTCAATGAAATTTTTGCCACCACTTCGGTCACCTTGAACCTGCTACCACGTCGTCACTTCTTCGCCTTTAAAAATTTAGGCTCTTATATCTCTCCTCCAACTGATCTCTCTAACTATCTATGTATAAATCTCACTCCCACCCTCTCTCTCTCTCTCTCTCTCTCTCTCTCTCTCTCTCTCTCTCTCTCTCTCTCTCTCTCTCTCTCTCTCTCTCTCTCTCTCTCCCTTCATGATTAGACTACCCCCTCGTGTCGCTGAACCAGGACCTAGCAGTGCACAACCTCTTGCGGTAAGTTCTCTCCTGGCTATCTTTGACATACATACTCTTCCTCTGGTATATATAAGCATATATATAGATAGACCCACAAGTTGCAACTCAATGGTTGTCCAATATGTACCCACACAATTCAACAATCCAATTCATAGAGAATTCAACTGATTTCACAACAGACCATACATGAGATCTTATATATCGGGCCTTACTTTGGAAACTTTGCAAGCTAGCTAGCTAATGCCATATATCTTCAATCCCTTTTTGTCGAGTTTCAATTCATTTTACCTATTAAAAAAATGTTTAAAAAGAGGATAAATTCTTATATATTCTCTTTTTTAAACACTAACTTCTTCTCAATCTTTTTAACTCGTTATTTTTCTAATTTAATTTGTTTACTAGATTAAGGCCTGATATTACGTTATCCTTGCTGAAATTCTGAAGTTGAAATGTGACAGATAGCAACAAGTTTAATACATCAAACCTTTGTTTCAATAAGATTAAAAAAAAAAATGAAGAGCATTGAAACAGAGGAAGGGGTTAATTGGCCAACTAATGTGCTCATCACGTATTTTTGTGTATTGATGATTATGCCCGAAAAGAACCAGATTCAATTCTTTCGATATTGGCCTCTTTTACTCAATGACATTATGTTGTTAATTGAACAACATAATTTGTATATGCTAACAACTCTTTCCAAAATCAAAATAAAGACTTTACATATGTTGGTCTAATTTAGATACAAAAAACATTGCATATTCTGCAATGGTTCTCATGTTGTCTTTGCTTTGTTTTCAGAGAAATAGACATCACGTATGCATTTAAAGACATACATATGATTGATCAATGCCAATGATTGTTTTATGCCCATGGCTTATGTCCCACTTCAATGATTGATCAATTTCTCATACGGCCTACTCATAAATGGCATTTACACAATGCTGGACATGATTCTTCATCCATGGTATTTAAAAGAATATATAATCTGCTTAGTGTAACATATCAAGGTCCATATGTAGCTCCCAACATTTTGAGTTTTATATTTAATAAATAGTCTTTTCTTTTTGTGAGAAGATTATTTGGATCGCTTTAATGATCCAGAACTTGTTCCCATGGTTTATACTTATATAAATTTTGGGAAAAAAAATCACCTTCTAATGCTTGGAATCCAATCTATATTACAAGAACAGGCAAAAAGAGGGATTCTTAATACTGCAACAGCAAACTTCCATAGCATTGTAAAAAGACTATGATGATCCAAAGGACCATTGGGAGTAAGAGCTTCAATGATTAATCAAACGATATATTATTCTTTGAGATAGATGAATGACTTGTACAATTGAAAGAGTGTAATCTTAAGACTACTACACTACTGCCTAAAGGAGATTCTTCTTGCTCCTAAGATTATCTTGATTGCTTTTTACTTTCTTTTGTTTACTTATGGCCGTTAGTTTGTTCCTTAGATCATGAATTTATCCATTTGTGCTGCCCTATAATTTGCCCCAATTGCCTTATTACAGCTACTATATATCTGCTAGAAAAAAAACTTTTAACACCTCAATTCATTCAAAACTCCCTTTAAGTTGGGACTTCTGCCAAACAACAACAACAAAAATTTTTTTGACTACTTATTTACATCTCAAATTTTCTAAATCAATTCTTTTTAATATCACAATCCCTTACAGTTTCAAGAGGTTGAGACCCATCTTTACGAGGTTGAGACCCTTCTATCGGTGACTTGCCTCTCAAATATACCCCTTACTTATCCTAAATTCCCTTTAGCACCCTCTTTCAATTAAAAATGTTCTGCATTATCACTGGTTTCACCATATGCATGAGCCCATGTTTAGTTTTTGGGTTGGAAAATAGACATCATCGCATTTGAAACGTTACAAATTGTTTGCATCATGCCAAATAGCCCTTTATGACACTGAATATTGGGACATTTTCCCAAATGAAAATGCCCCACAAATATTATTGGTCCAGCTAGCTACCTATAACTATAATAATCCAGAAACTTCTATGATTGTTATGGATATGTGGTGAGAATTAGTGGAATTATATGATTAAAGAGCAAGTTACTTTATTTCTCAAAACTTTTCATCGATTGATTTCATACTTATCCTCTACTTAACTGTAATCGTACTACTTTTCCATAATATAGTTTTCTCGTAGATAGACAAGAGTTGGATGCCTACCACCAATAAAATGAAATCAAGAGAATATGCCAAAGGCATTAAAGAGTTCATTACTTTTGCTCAATCTCATGCTATCGGCTATGCTGAAATTCATTGTCCATGTAGATTGTGCTCAAATCATTATTGGCTACCTTTAAGTATGGTAGAACATCATTTGTTCATTAAAGGGATTGATCCAAGTTACACGGCATGGATATTCCATGATGAGGAGGAAGTTTTATCTGTTGGTGATGATGATGATTTGCATGAAGCCAAACCTGATGATGAATACATTGATGCCATTGATGTCATGTGGGATGACATTCAAAATAGGAATTTCAGAGATGTTTCAACAGTCATTCCATGCTGAGGGTGCCATGCTAGTCGAAACTGATTCAACTAAATCTTTTGACTAGCTCTTACTTGATGCCCAACATCCTATTTATGAAGGTTGTACAGAGTTTTCAAAACTTTCATTCATTGTCAAGTTGTTGCACATTAAAATTCTTGGTAGTTGAAGTGTAAAGTCATTTGACATGCTTCTTCAATTGTTGAAGTCAGCTTTTCCCTAGGCTCTTTTGCCTAAATCATATCAAGAGTCACTCAGCTTGCAGCGAGGCCTTGGCTTTAATTACAAAAAAATACATGCCTATCCGAATGATTGCTTACGTTATTGGAAGGAAAATGCAAATAAAGAAGAGTCCTATATGTAAGGTGTCATGGTGGATCTTCAGCACAAAAAAGGAATGACGAATCCCTCAAAAGGTTCTGCAATATATCCCGTTGAAGCAATGGTTACAAATATTGTTTATGTCGAATAAAACAATATCTAATATAAGATGGCATAAAGATCGACGCATCCATCATCAAGGTATTCTATCTTGCCGACTTTGAGACATGGATGGTATTTGATGAAGACCATACTTAGTTTGTTGACGATGCTCGGAATGTGAGGCTTGGTCTAGCTAATGACAGTTTCAACCCGTTTAATAATTTGAGTAAACCTTACAGTATATGGCAAGTGATTCTTGTCCCTTGTAACTTGCCCCCTGGCTATGCATGAAAAATCTATTTTTCATGACTTCACTTCTAATTCCTGGACCAAGATCACCGAGAAATGAAATTGATATTTATTTGTAGCCTCTAAAAAATGAACTTATTGATTTATAGGAAAACGATGTAGATATATACGATGCAATGGCAGCCCAGACATTCTGTTTGCATGCAACTTTATTGTGGACAATAAAAAACTTTCCTGCGCACGAAAACCTCTCCATGTGGAGCACTAAAAGAAAGTTAGCATGTCCATCATGCAAAAAGAAATTGATTTTATGTGGTTGACATATAGTTGAAAGCATTGTTATATGGATCATCATCGTTTCATGCCACAGGGCCACAATTGGAGAAAGAAAAAGATTTTTTTTTAATAGAAACGAAGAACATCGTAGCCCACCTATACAGTTAGATGACAAGATATATTCAATCAATTTCAAAATATTCCAAATGTTGATTTTGGTAAAGGTAAAAATAATAAATAAATAAATAAATAAAAGAAGAAGAAGAAGAAGAAGAAAGCAGACCACTAAGGAGTTGAATTAGACCAAAAGAAGTATCTTCTTTCAGTTGCTATATTGGTCCACTCTAAAGATTAGAAATAATCTAGATGTGAAGCACATTGAGAAGAACATATGAGACAACATCTTAGGAACATTGACAAACATACAAGGAAAAACTAAAAATCACGTTAACACTCGTCGTGAACTTTCACTGTTGAATATAAGGAATGAATTGCAAATCCAACAAGATGGACAGTGCATTACTATGCCACATGCATCTTTTACCTAGTATGGAGCTAAGAGGACAAGTTTTTGTAATTGGTTGAATGCTGTGAAATTTTCGGATGGCTTCGCTTCCAATATTTCAAGATGTGTTAGCGTTGGCGATTGTAAAATCTCCAGGATGAAAAGTCATGATTTTCATATCTTCATACAAAGATTATTTCCTATTGCAATTGCTAGACACTTAGAAACCAACATACGATTGGCATTGACTGAACTGAGCACTTTTTTCAAAGAATTGTGTGGTAGAACATGTAAGGTTTATGTTTTAGAATGGCTTCAGGCTGATATCGCCATCATTTTGTGCAAGCTTGAGATGATATTTCTCCCTAATTTATTCAATGTTATGGTCCATTTAGCCTACCATTTGCCACGTGAGGCCTTGCTTTGTTCAATATAGGTGGATGTATCCTTTCAAGAGATACATTGAAAAACTAAAGAGGTATATTAAAAATAAAGCTCGCCCGAAAGGTTCAATAGCGGAGGCCTATATCCATGTAAAATGCTTAAACTTTTGCTCCATGTACCTCCATGGTATTGAGACAAGGTTCAATCCACAAGAACAGAACTTCGATGGATGTACCTCCATGGTTGTTTGTTAGATATTCTTGCTTCTTTTTTTCTGATAAATACCTTGCATTAATCTGCAACTTTATATCATTCCCATTGTCATTTGATGGACAGTAATCGATTTTTCCTGATGCGCAACATTTAAAGGTATGGAAACAAATAACATGTTTTAATGGCTGTAATCCATGCATTTCCACAATATTCTAGAAGGCTCGGTGTATATCTTTTGTAGTACCACTTTGCCTCCAGCAAATAAGATCTACATAAATCTGCCCATTAAATTATATAAGATAGATCAATGAACCAAAAGGGTTATTATACATAGCCTTTATTTGAGTAAATAATGATGCATATCAAAGTAATGGCCATACCACCCTTTTAAGGTTTCGAATTGTTTTTGAATTCTTGTTCTTTGAGAATGTGAAAAGCTATTTCATTAATCGAGTTGTAAAAGGTAAGGAAACAATCTGCATATAATGTGGAAGATGTTCCATTGCATTGATATCCCATTTACATAACAAAGAATACACTTAAGTACTTGCATGATTAGACATATATGAAGCTTTTGAGGCTTATTTCTACTAACCTCCAAGCAACATTTGTGAAGAGTTAAGTTCATCCAAGGTGCCATATACATCATACACATCATCTATTGTTGTAATCAATGCATAGAGCCTTGTTTCCATTCTCCTCTTATATAGGAAATTGAGGTTCAAATGATGCTTCCACTATCCATAAGAAACTCTCCACCACCCTATCCCTCGCAAAGCTCAATTCTCCAAAGCCAGTGCTCATCCACCACCTTTGTATGAGCCAAGGAAATAATATCAGTTTAGGATGATAATTGCACAAATTGTTAACTTATTAATCGTATATATTAAATAAATGTCCTTTACCTATTTGTGCATACTTTTCCAAATTACAAAATGTGAATAAACATGCTTTTTACCTTGACATAATAGATCATTTAGATCTTCTTGGTGGACTGCTTGTACCAGATTGAAATCTAGTCTTGCAAACTCAAGCAAGCTAGGTTCATATCTTCTCTACTACATACATCAATGAACTACCATGCTTCCAACCTTATCATTCTCCAATGCAATGGAATCTCTAGGGCATGGTTCACCATCGCACAAATAGGCTTGATCTTTGCTTTTCTGGACACTAATGTCTTTGAGATGTTCAATTGCAAAATGTCTTGCTTCCTCTAAGATGCTTTCACCATCTAACAAGAGGAAGGAGGCCTCGTATAAAGCCAAAAATCCTTCAGTATCATTACAAAGACATACTTGAAATCTCCCTAGTCCAAGATGGTGAAACTCTTGAAAGTCTCTGTAATTACAACTCACCAATTGTTAAATATATATGAGAGGTTTCAAATCTAACATTTATTATTAATATTTTTTAAAGGCTGGGTAGTGCATCTTTTACCTTGTGCCTAACTCATATCTATGTTGTCTTAGCAGTCTAAACTCAAGAGTTGTGGCATATAAACTCTACTACTTGCACACACGATCACCACCATGTTAAGTATTGCAAATATTTTCCAATATATTCCTTATTTCAACCTCAAAGTGGTAAGATATTCCAAGTCTTTGCAAGACATCAATAAACTTGAGTGCTCTAAAGGATCAACGACTTTGCGAAAGATCATTGTAACTTCACCCTTCAACTTATATACTTTTCTGGTGAATCATTCTCCTTGAGTAAATCAATTTTATCATTACTCAAATCATTGGTAATCCAACAAAAATTACAAAAACAAAAAAATTGTACTAATACAAACAATAAAAAACAAAAATAGGTTAATTTACCACATATTCACTTCTTAATGATTAGATGTAATCATAATTACAGATAGTAGGATGGTAACTTGCTAATTGTCAAACTATAGTGGAGTCACTTAAGTTTTCTTTTCTTAGATCCTAGATTGGTTTGCAATTTCGGACTACATTGGGTAGGCCATTTGTGAAACTTTGGGTTTCTAATTAATTATAAGGGTTGAGCTGTGGACATATGATTCACTTATATGCTTTGTACACACATACACACTAATCCTTGGGTGGGTGTTGTCTCTATTACCAAGGTATTAAAGGCACACTCTAGTAGGATTTCAAAGGTATATTTCTTGTTCATAGAAACAAATTATGGATATTAAATGAGTAATTTGGCAATATATAATTGGTCGTTGGCTACCTAAAGATGTTTTAAAAACTGCACAGCATCTGGAAATCATGGGGTTGTTTGAGAGGAATTTACCATACTGAACTGAGACCTCAATTATCAAGTTATGAAAGCCCAAGGACTGCAATATTAGAGAGAGAGGTGAAATCCTCATTAAGGAATTTCCATGCAAAGCACACGGTGACACTTTTATTTATTTATTTTCAATCCTTGTAGTTTTACTAAATTCGTCTGCCCTCAAGTTCTTAGGTTTTGTATGTCTAATATTTCATTTTCGGATCTTCTGTTATGTTTAATTTTTAGTAAAATCTTACATCTTGCCCCCATGAATACCGTTAAGAAGATCGTTAAGAGAAAACCTAACTTTTTCTAGTTGAATATTAGAACTTTGTTTTTTTATAATTAGATTATGTGCGTGAAGGTTGGTTGTCAGCTAGGCTTGAATTCAAGGCATGAGAGATTAGAGAGGTCCCCTTGGCTTGACAAATTGGTTGGTTTGTTGTAACTAACTTGGGACATTCGTGATGTGATTTGTGGTGAAAAGTGCCAATAATATCTAGCTAGCCATGCATGTTGACATTTGTGTTTTGCACCAAGTTTACATGAGTTACTGTGTCAGAGTATATTAAAGAAAGATATGTGCATAATTACCATTAGGAGATTAGATTAAGGAATAATGCAGGAAAATTAATTTTCTAGTATAGGATGTTGCCTAATTTAGGTCACAAAATGTACGTGGTTAGAATTTGATTAGTGAAAGCAATGTTTGGGATTAGTACTGGTATGTATATCTATATATGCATGGTTCCATATATAATAGTATAAGTTCAAATTATAGATGAATTTAATAAAGATTGGTCAATCTTCATCAAGAAACTTAGATTAGTACTATTACCATGCCTATGTCCACAGGCCTTTAAGAATGTAAAGGACAATATGGAGGGAATGAAGAAGATCCCAATGCTGGTTTTAGATATTACATGAAGAAGCTGGGTGCATGGGCTGGTGGACATCATTGAGAAGCTTGTCAAGGTGGACTTCAAACAGACTTAATGATGAGTAGCATGTGCTTAGAAAGAAATTATTAGTATGGTATATATACATGCATATATATATAGATATATATATATATATATATATATATTGTGGCTATTTGGAATATACTTTTCTGTACTTAAAACAAATGGGTTGTTCTTGGTAACATTTTCATGAATGAAGCTTGTTACAATGCTTTGATGATTATTAATCAATGTCATGATTAATGTATGCGTGGGAAGACAAGCATTGTTGGCCAAATTAGTATGAAATGAACTTTTGGAAATTTAATTGGAATTTTTTTAGAAAAGACCGTGATCTAATGATATTGCTACAGGTATTTAAAGCAAAATGACAAATACAATAATTGCATAATAACGAAAGGAAAAAAAACTGTTCCAACTTTATTTTTGGCGCTACAAACTGCCACAAACAAGTTATTAAAAAATTCATGGTTTATTTGAGGAAAAAATAAGCCAACGCAACAAAGTACTAGCAACGATATTGGGAGGTGCTTTTTTGTAGTCTAGAGGCAACATATTACCATTGAAACTAATATTTTATGGCTATTTCAATCGCCACAAAATGAATATCATAGGAGATTTAAGGCCTTATTTGCAACCTCTTTTAGAATTAATTACCTCTAATAACATAGCCAGAAATGTATTTAAAGGTGATATAATTTGCCACAAAACTTGTTTCATGTCATTACAGAAACCACGACAACAAATTTTTTCCAGGAAAATAAGCCACCTCAATAAAGAACTAGCCACAATATTGGGCGGGTGCTTTTTTTGTATTAGCAGTGACAACTAACAGTCAGAACTTATATTTTGGGGCTATCTACATCGTCGTAAAAGGAATATCTGGGAGATTGAATTCCTTATTTATGATGTATTTTAGGATTAATTACCACTAATACAATGGCCAGAAATATCTTAGCAGCGATATAGTTTGCCGCACAAAGTTTTTAGGGCCATTACAGAAACCACTAGCAATAGTTTTTTCCTGGGAGCGTAATCGCCACAAAAAGATTATCCTGGATAATTTATGGCCCAACCTAATGACTTATTTCTGACATATTTTACGATTAATTGCCACTAATGTAAGTACGGGTAATAGTTTAGTATTTGTGACATGGTTAATAAATCTCCAAAATAGAGTAATTCAGGAATTTTAATACCGGCCAAGTGCTGAGACTAAAAGATCGCCGCAATTAAGTTTTTCCGACGTTTCGCGGTGATATCTCCAACCAAAATGGTCGTCGGAAAAAATGACTTCTCTTATAGTGTTGTACTCATGTAAACTCTCTATATAGACGTGTATAGCGACATTCAATTAATATGAAAATATATTCTTCTCAAAAGCCTTTATGGTATCAAAAGCCAATCCGACTAAAGTCATTATGTCTTCCTCTGTTAACTATGATTCGTCTGCATCTCAATCTACCCCCTCCATATCACCCCTCATCAACATCCCACAACCAGTCACTGTCAAACTTGGCAAGGACAATTTCCTACTTTGGAAAGCTCAAATGTATTTGACCATCTTGATGGTTCCGCTCCATCTCCCTCTCCCGTACTTGACACAAATGGCAATCACACACCAGCCTACTTGCATTGGCCCAAGTAGGATCAAATCTTGCTCAGCATCCTCATGTCTTCCTTGATAGGAGGAATTCTTGCCTAAATGATTGGATATACCACTTCTCGTGAGGTCTGGCTTGCCCTTGAGAGAATGAACAGCACTCATTCTCGTGCGTGTATTATTCATAATTGCACTTAGTAGGCAACCTTGAGGAAAGGAAATTTATCCATTCCTGATTATTTTCAAAGTGTGAAAGGACTCTATGGCACACTTACTGCCGCTAGAAATCCTCAAATTGATGATGAAGTTACTTCCTTCATTCTTGCTGGCTTTGGTTTAGATTATGACCCTTTTGTGACATCTATCACCACCCGCATCGACCCTATGAGTATTGAGGAGCTTTATAGCTATCTCCTCTCTCATGAAATGCATTTGGAGCACTAGCATAATTCTATCAGTTTGCAAAACTCTTCAGCAAATATGGCCTCTTGACAATACTTCAACAAGGCACATGGTCAATGTTCTCCAAGTTTTGGACATCAATCCAGGGGGCGCAATTCTTATAGAGGCCAAGGTTCCTCTCCCAACAACTCAACCACAAGAAGCTCTCATCCCACATGTCAAGTGTGTGGAAAGCCTGGCCATACAACCTTAAAATACTTCCATCATTTTCATCTTTCTTATCAGAATTATAACAGCTCTCAGGCTCCTTCCCAAGCTTTGCTAGCCACACCCCAATAGGGTTATGATAATGAATGGCATCCCGACACAAGAGCAACACACCATCTCACTGCTGATCTCAGGAACTTAAATCTCAGGACTGATGAGTACACTAGCATAGATCAAATTCAGATTGGAAATGGCAAAGGTTTGCCTATCTCTCACATTGGTTCCTCTCAAATCCTTACTTCTAACAAAACTTTTATGCTCAATAACATCTTACATATTCCTGCCATCTCAAAAAATCTTCTTTCTGTGCAACAATTTGCTAAAGATAATCATGTCTTTTTTGAATTTCATGCCAATCATTTTCTCATCAAAGATTGTTCTTCATAGGTGATACTTCATCGCTGACCACTTCATAAGGGTCTATACTCCATGCAACTACCCTCTCACTCCTCTTCTCCTTGGAGTCTTCTCGGTGCTCATGTTTCTCTTAAAGATTGGCATCGACGCCTTCTTGATTTAGCCTATCCAATTATGTCAAAAACAATGTCTTGTTTTCACCTACCTTTGTCTTCCAATAAAAGAAATCTTGTATGCTCCGAGTGTCAAATGGCCAAGAGCCATAATTTATCATTCGTTGCATCTAAGTCTAAGTCCACTAAGCCTTTAGGTCTCATTTTCACTGATTTATGGTTACCTTTCTCCATTATCTCTCATTCTAGGAGTCATTTCTATGTAAGCTTTGTTGATGACTTTAGAAAGTTTATCTAGTAAAACTCAAATATGATGTTATGTCTATTTTCCTTTAGTTTAAAGTATTTGTTGAATGCCAATTCAACTTACAAATAAAATCAATCCAAAGTGATTGGGGTGGGGAATACCTTTGGCTTCAATCATTTTGTCAAATAAATGGCATTATCCATCATCTTACATGCCCACACACCCACTAGCAAAATGGATCTGTTGAGTGCCGACATCGACATATTGTTGAAATGGGCTTGTCTCTCCTTGCCCATTCCTCTATGCCTCACCAATTTTGGGAAGAAGCATTTACCATTGCTTGTTATACAATAAACCGTTTTCTCACTCCTATCTTAAACAATCACTCTCCATTTGAAGTGTTGTTCCATTAAAAAAAAAAAAAAAAAAAAAAAAAAACCCTCCATATAACTTCTTCCATGTCTTTAGTTGTGCATGTTGGCCTTGCTTACGTCCATACAACAATCATAAGCTTGAATATCATTCACCCCCATTTTCACTGAATATAGATCTTGTCATCATGGATATAAATATCTTGATGTCTCTTCTAGTCATGTTTATGTGTCCAAGCATGTTGTTTTTAATGAACAACTATTTCCTTATCTTACTCTTTCAAATATGAACTCATCCTCTACAACCATTGCCTCTCTTTGCTCTGATCTCTTACCCTTACCTTATTTTGCAGCAACTAACACCTTCGTACAGGACACCTCGTAGCCACAAGAATCTAATTTATCTATCTCTAGTGTGCCTCATCACCTTGGGTCTGCTCCGGTGTGCTCCACTATAGTTGAAGATTTAGACAGCAACTCAGCCACCAACATGTCTATAACTTCGACTCCCTGTTCTGCTGCTCCATCAACCCATGTTCATCCTATGGTTACAAGATCACAACATAATATTTTTAAACCAAAACATGTCACCGATGGCACCATTCATGATCCACTTCCATGTGCTTTACTGGCTACTTCTATTGAAGTCCCATCTGAGCCAACTTGTTTTACTGAGGCTATCAAATATCCATAGTGGCAAGAAGCCATGAACACTAAATTCAATGCCTTACTTCTAATGGCACTTGGTCTTTGACTCCACCGAAACCCAACAAAAATATCGTTAGGTGTCATTGGGTCTTTTGCATTAAGCGACATGGTGATGGCTCGGCTCTATAGAACGCTATAAGGCCAGACTTGTAGTCAAGGGTTATCACTAACAACAAGGTCTTGACTACTTCAAGACATTCTCTCCAGTTGTTAAACCAACCACCATTAGAATTGTGTTATCCATTTCCATATCCTTAGGCTAATGCCTTCAACAAATTGATATTCAGAATGCATTTCTCCATGGCCTTTTATCTGAAGAGGTGTATATGACCCAACCTCCTAGCTTCTCTCATCCCCAATTGCCTTATCATGTTTTCCACCTTCATAAGGCATTATATGGTCTCAAGCAAGCCCCCTGGGCTTTGTTCTCAAGGCTCCTAAGTAGTCGACTTCAAGCACTTGACTTTGTGGGTTCAAAAGCTAACTCATCCTTATTCATTCTCAAGAAGAAATCAGTGGTAGTCTATATGCTTATCTATGTCAACAATGTTCTCTTCACTGGCTCCAATGCAACTGTTGTTAACTCAATCAATAAGCGTCTTCATGCTAACTTTGCAGTTAAAGATCTTGCTACACTCAGCTTCTTCCTTGGCTTGGAAGCACTTTCATCTACGAATGGTTTATTCCTCACACAATGCAAGTATATAGATGATTTACTGTGTCGTAGCAAGATGGATCATGCTAAACCTTCTCCAACTCCAATGGCATCCACTTGTTCTCTTTCTGCACATGTTGGTGAACATTGCTCTGACCCAAGCCTTTATTGCAGCATTGTGGGTGGCCTTTAATACCTCTCATTTACTTGGCCTGACATATCCTTTTTAGTAAATCGTGTATGTCAATACATGCACAGTGTGATAACCCGCTTTTGCGTGTATTTTCACTGAAGAGTTGTTTTTAATTTAATTAATATATTGCTTTATTTATTTTAAATTTTTGCGTTTTAAATTTGGTTTTTATTTGTTGGATGTTGTGTTTCATTTATTTATTTGTTTTACAGTTTTTAATCTCGTTCTCGGAGGATTTGTTTTGTTGTCCGGAGTGAGGATTGGACCTCATTTCTTCCTACATCTCTTTTTTTTCCCTTTTTCCTTTTTCTCTTTTTCTCTTTTCTTTTTCTTATTTCTTTTTCTTTTTCTTTTTTCTTTCTTTTCTTTTTCTTCTTCCTTTTCTCTCTCCCGTGCGTCGACCCTCTCTCTCTCCTTTCCCATGCCGGAAGCAACCTCAGCCCCGACCCACCGCCGTCCGGCCACCGTGGTCGACACCACCCCCACCGGTTGAACCCCCTCCCTCCGGCGCACCACCCCACCGAACCCCAGCCCCCATCCGGCCAGCCATTTGGCCGAAAAACGCCCAACAAAGCCCCACGGATTTTGCCCCGATCCACCGTCGTCGCTCCACCTCCGGCCACCACCTCTTCACCACTTCATCACCGGTTCCTTGCCGTCCTAACCCACCCATTTCCGGCCTCTAATAGGCACCGGAACAGCTCCCACGAGCTAGCTTTCCATTTTGGGAAATCCGGCCATCAACCACCATTTTCGCCGCCACCCATGGCCAAACTTCACTTCCACTAGCTTCATAATCATCCTTAGACCATTCCCTATCAATCCCAAGCCTTGGTTTGTCCCAGTTCAAAAGTGGGTATTTTACAACCCACGGCCACAGTGAATTTTCACTGTTACGTTGCTTTCCTTCCGCCGTTTGCAACGCCGCGTGTTTTCTAAAAATACCGTATAGCACCGTAAGTATTTTCTAAACCCTACTTTCAGATTTAAATATATTTTGCTCATTCAATAATTATTTATCTGTTGGTTGGCTGATTCCGGACTAAGTCCAAGGAGTTCGGGGGTCGGATGGATGGAGGACGGAGTTGCTTGTTTTATTGATTTATGGTTGGTTGATCGTTTTGTGCATTGAAATCGCATTTACATGGTGCATGCGCGTGCGTTTTATTTAATTTGAGAAAAGCCTGTTTTATTGGCGTAAGTGGATTTTCGAGTGCGTGTGTATCACGACCCCAAGCCGGGATGGGGTATTATCTCGATGGAGCTCCTCTGGTCACTCGGGAGCGGAATAAACTGAGTGACGTCCCCTGAGTTGTCGCTGGGAGACGACGGGAGCGGGGCCTAGGGGATGCTTGGCTACGAACGCGCCAGGCATCGCTCTACGCACCGACTCCGTGGCCCTTCGCTGGCGAGGACTAGAGGATGCTTGACTACGAACGCACGGAGCGCGGAACTGGGCATCGCTCGTTAGGTGTCACATGCGTGGTCGTAACCTGCGATGTGGCACTGGAGCCAGGGTGTGCGGATGACCCCTAGGGGAGGTCATGGTGCATACGGATTAATTGGATAATGGTTTGAGATGGATATGGACCAAATGTGACTTTTGGCGTGATATTTGGAAAGGGTTTGTTTTTAGGCCAAATGGGATTTTTGGCGTGTGTGGAAAAATATGATTTTATGGGTTTTGCACATTGGCATCACTTCATGCATATTGTCTGAGTTCTATATGTTTTTATCTGGTGGTGTTTGGATTTTACTTACCTGCGGCACCATTTTTGGTTCCGTAGATTTTGATGCAGAGATCGAGGATGAGGAGGAAGAGGCTGAGCCTGAGGATGCGGCTCTGCCAGGGTGCTAAAGTTTATGTTTTGTATTTAGTTTAAAATTATGTTTGTGTCCTGTAATATTTTAATATGTATGTTTTGAACAGCTTTGTATTATATTAAGAAAAATTCTGGTACTTAGTTATATGACTTTCGTTATCCGCTGCGTTTCCTTTTGCACATTTGTTGCTCTTACACACACTTGGCACTCGTCTTAGGGTGGTGACCCGGGTTGTCATCATCCGGACGTCTCGATTTCCCCGTGTCCGTGCGTGGGGATTTGGGGGCGTCACACACAGCCCTTTGCTTCCACATTGGCAAGCCAATAAGAGAATCCTCAAGTATTTGAAGCACACTATTTCCACTGGTCTCTTCTTCTCCAAATCCTCCATGTTCTCTCTACAAGCATTCTTTGATGCGGATTGGCCTGGCAGCTCAGATGATCGATGATCCACTAGTGCTTACTGCATATATATCTTGGCAACAACCTCATTTCCTAAAGCTCTAGAAAGCAACAAACAATTGCTCACAACAGCACTAAAGTTAAGTACAAATCATTAGCAAACACTGCTGCTAAACTTCAATGGATACAATGACTACTTCGAGAACTTCACTTCCCAATTACTACTGCACTTGTTCTGTGGTGTGATAACATTGGCGCAACATACCTCTCATCCAACCCCATATTCGACGCTCACATAAAACACATAAAGATAGACTTTCACTTTGTTCAAGACTTGGTAGCACAACAAAGACTCTCAGTTCAATTTCTATCCAACAAAGACCAAATTGCAGACATTCTTACCAAGCTCCTATCACATGCTCTTTTTCAACTTCTCAACAACAACTTCAAAGTACACTCACTCCCGCTAAGCTTGGGGGGGCATATGAAAGATAAACCTCATCCTGGAACCTCAGCAACAACATCAACAACCCAAGATTCAAGATTAAGTTTACCTAATAAATTATAGAGATAACATTTATCACTTATCACTTGTATAATTCAAATATTCAAACAACAGTTATTGTACTCATGTAAACTCTCTATATAGACGTGTATATATAGCCACATTCAATTAATATGAAAATATATTCTTCTAAGCAATCTTTAACCCTATAGTTGGATGGGGATCATTCGTCACCTCTTACGTTAGATTGAGAGATTAAAGAAGACTCAAGCAAAACCTTACGACTGGGTACTGCAGAACATGACTCAATGCCCCAAAGTGTGAAGAGGGGTCTATGTGCTCAATGAAGCAAACATAGTAAAAAGGAAACAAGGGAAAGGAACTCAATTTTTATTGAATGCTCATTTTTTTACTTCTGCATTTATTTTGTGTTAATATTGTGCTTCCCCGTGATATTGTATGCTCAAACTTGTTAGCTAGCTCTGTTATGATAGATCAAAACTAGATTTCAGTTACCTATAAATCTTGTCAAGGGTAGACATACGAGTAATATAACTTACGTGGCAGTCCCACTTGCAATATCATCCAGCCATTGTAGTTCCTAGTGTAGGGTCAGTTGAAGGTGACACGGAATTAGATCGAGATGGGGAGACCCCTAAAACCTTTTACACTACTATTTTTAGTTTTTCTAAAATTCTTTGAGTCAAACGTCCCTCAAACATCTTGTATTAGATATGTAATTTGGTTTATTGTTTGTTGTGGACATGATGTACAATTTTCACATTTTTGAGGTATACTTAGGTTATGTTTGAATGCTCTGATATTCTGTTAATAATAGTGAAAAATAATGATAAAATATTAAATAGTACTGAATAGTAATAAAAAGTAATAAACAGTAAGTGAAAAGTAATGACAAAATAATAAATAGTAGTAGAGTATTTCATAATACTCTAGTACTCAAATTAGCCCTAAGAGGATCTCAGATCATTTGAGAATAATAGTGAAATAGTTTATAAATAGTAGTGAACTGTTTGTAAATAGTAGTGAACTATTTGTGAATAGTAGTGAGGTAATATAAGAATAGTTTAGTTCCCAAACATACCTTTAGTCTTTTCTTTTATATATATGTAATGGTTTAGACCCAAGACTTTCTTCAAAACCTAGGAGCATGCATAGTCAAATGCACACTTCGACAATTGATAAATAGTAAGGATGCGAAAGCGTGTCCAAGTGTCGACACGTCTGACTCACAAATGATACACCACTCTCCAATGTAGCTCCTGGCCAAAGAAGTCACGATATACCAAGACGGTTGTGGATAGTTTTCAATACTTTAGCTTGGTTTGATTTAAGCCAAGTTTGATGGTTTACATTGAGGACAAGCTTGAGGAATGAGATGATATGAGAATTTTGTGAATAGTAATAAGATAGTTTATGACTAGTAGTGAAATAGTTTGAATTCATGTTTTATGGGGTTTTGAAAAAGAAAATATAACAAGTTGAATAAAAAATATTATAAAGTTAAAATATTATTAGGATATAGTTTTTTAATATTATTTTGATTTGGAGATTTGAAAAGGTTGAATTATTTTTTATTTTTTATTTGAAAGTTTGGAAAAGTTGTAATTATTAGTAAAGTTGTAATGAATAGTTTGAAAATATTTGTGTTTGAGTGATGTTAGGAAAGAATATGAGATGAAAGTTTTGGGATGGAAACTTTTTCCAAACAGGCCTATTATTACAATGCATGCATGTAATGAGTCTTTTCCTAACTAAGTTTATGTTTCCTATTTTGAGGTTCTCATTCTATATGTTAGGTTTCGACACGTTTTATCAGCCTAGTTATCTCTATTTCCTTAATTGAGAGTTTTATACTTCAGATTTCACAATGCATGCGTGTTTACCTCTCTTACCCTACAAAAACTAAAGCTCATCTCCACTTCCACCTATAAAATCTCCTACAACGTAAAAATTGGCCTTTTCTTCCATTTCAACTGATTAATCTTTCCTAGGTTGCATACTTTGAGTTGAGCCTAGGTCAATAGATCAAAATCACATGATGCTTTTGCGTGATGTTGAAGTCGATCTTCCATGTTTCCCTGTTTGGCATCATTATGTTTTCTACTTTCTCCATCAATTTCTTGGTTTTAGATCATCTTTTATCGATGGAAATACCTTTATTTCTTCTTTGGTCCTCTACAACAATTTTTTCTTTTAATTCTACCTCTAGAAAGTCATTAAAAAAGTGCCCCTTTTTCCACGGTCAGAATTTCAATTTTAAGATAATTCTGTTGTTGTCCAATTGATCTCATTTTGTAGAAAAATGTCCCCTTTTCAGATACAAGAGGCCTTGTAAGCAACCTTCTGGATACTTAGAATATCTCAGTATATATGTAAATAATGGTGAAATAATTTAAGTTAAAGTGTTTTATTGGATTTTGAAAAATGAGAAAAAAATATTGAATAAAAATATTATAAAATAATATTATTTTTTGTTTTGAAATTTAAACAAAGTAGTATTGCTTTTTTATGTTTTGTTTGAGAGTTTGAAAATGCTATAATGATTAGGTAATGGCTAAATAAAAAAAATTAAAAATTTGAAATTAAAAAATATTTTACATTTGAGTGATATTAGGAAAGTATATATATATATATATATATGAAAATATTTCAGAAAAGTTGTATTGTCAAATGAGCTCTAAATCTTCTAACGATAGCGATTTTGATGATATTCGAAGTATTTATTTAGCATGCAGATTGAGGAATATGAATATTTGCCAGTAAACCTTGAAAGTGAAATGATTTCAAGCTACACTCTTCGAAAAAATAGGAACACTGCTTTTTTAAATAAAGTACATGAAATTTGAACAATTTAAAATTGTAACTAATATTACTCATTTTGAAAATTCTAAAGTCTTTTTTTTCTTGGTCTGTACTACTATTCCCAAAGATTGAAATTTCTAAAGAATTATTCTATTTTGCAGCTAGTGTGCATATCATTCACATCACTTAAACGGTAAGATCTAATTTTGTAAGATTCAAATTTTAAGATTTATCTTCTAAATCAAATTATGTTATGTAAGTAATTTATTAAATGTGCTCTATACAAAAACTTCAGGGTTTAGTTCACTTGGTCAAATTGGGATTTCCTTATATTCAGACTTGATGTAAAGTTTATTTTTTTGTTCACGTTATATTCATGGTTGTTCCTCCGCCTCAGTGAAGGTTTTATAATAAGACGCTCATCATTTCATGAAAAAAAAATATATGCTCTACACACCTACTTGATAATAAAGTTTTTCATTCCTAATACCAAAGTGTTGTGCACTTTATTACATCAGGATAATAATTTATAATTATTATTAGAGGGAACTATCTCCTTCAAAAAAGTGTTGGTGATTATGTTTTTTGTGTAAACTTTATTTCATTAGATAAGAATGATCCCATAACAAACTCAAATGGATTAAACTAAGGACTCGAAATTAGATAAGAATTTCCTGATGCTTTTGTTTTGAGTTGAAGTCCTCTTACTTTCCCCGCATCATGTCATTAATTATATTTGTTTTAAGTGTTCACCAATTTCTTGGTCCTCTGATGGATTCCCCTTTCGATCCTTTACATTATTCGTCTTCTATTTTTCTTTAATTCCACTGTTGAGTCATAGAAAATGGCAGCTTTTTCCAGTCAGAATTTCAGCTTCAAGAACTCCATGCATAAACTTTATTTCTTTAAATAACCTCTAGAATGATAGAAACCCCATTCAAAATGTCTCCTAAATGTTTTTCATAATCCTATATACATAGGAGGTTGCCCCCTAGAAAAGTTTCTAATTGTCATATGTTGTCCAAGATTTTTTAAAATTTTTATATACATAGAAATGCCTCTATGCAATTTCGTTCTAATATAACCTAAGTCTTGTATAATTTTTAATATTATGTATTTTCTATGATATTGCCCCTTTAAGATTAATTTCTTGGCTCCGCAAACAACTTCTTTAATATTTTGATGGTTTAATTCTAAACAAAAGGTTAAAACTAAATTTATAAGAAATCATAACGATAGTAATATGGATCCCAAATGTTCTTACTTATATAATAGTATGATTCTTAATATGGACTCCAAAGTGAAATAAATGTTAAATAATCATTTAAGGTTGATTATTTATATGAAAATTAGTTAAGAAGTTTTATCCTCAAGATTTTATTGACCAAGAAAAAAATCTATTTGTTTTCTAAAGTATAGCATTATATGCTTAACTTGGCATCAAAATATTTGGATTTTACACAAGATTTCTATAAACTAAATTGCTAAAAACTTCATTACAAATAGAATAGTATCTTAATGAGATATTATTTAGAGCATAATTTCAATTAGCTTGGTTTATATAAGTAGGCATTTTCTTATAGTTGATAGGAAAAATAATTTTCATATAGAGAGATCTTTATCATATCAAGAAAAGTCTATTGCAAAGAGTCTCTGTGAGGATTGGGCTGAAGCAAGGATGAAGGAGGGCAATGAGTAGATGGTCACATGAACAGAGTGCTTCTAGTTTAAGATAAGGCCGGGCGAGTGGCACTATAGAAAGTTTGGCTAACATGGTTCAACGCCGAGCGATAAAAGACTTTTCACCCTACACCAAGCAGGCAAATAATGTACTTACCATACCAAGGCGAGCAACATGTAAGGATAAGCTCAATGGAAACATGGGAACTCTACAAGATAGCACGGAGGTGCTACGAGGGCGGCAAGGGTCGTATATAGAAGCCCATACTCCAAAAGAGATGTCAAATTTGGAGTGAATGTGCATAAAAAAGATTACAGGCATCCAAGTCATATTCTCTAATCTCAGATGTATGATTTAGCACCATGTGGAAGACCCTTATTAGGGAAATGACTGCAAGATTTGACCCAAAGCAAGCGGCAAAGGACATGCACGCCTAGTCCCCATCTGTCATTTTCATCTTGCATGGCCAGAGGGCAAATGGACAGCCAAGATTGAATGTCTCTTATTCAATTATGTTTGGAGTTAAATGAACTACAAAACAAGGGGTAACGATTCCATAGTATAAAAGGCATCAAACAAAAGCCAAAATCTTACTTGTGAGATCAAAAGTGTTTATTCTCTCTTCCAGTCAGAGTCTTCAAGAAAGAAAGGGACTTCAAGACTTGGGACAGAAGGATCAGCACCAGCGCTACTATAATATTAGAAGTATTGGTCATGTATTACAACCATACTGGGAATGTGGGTTAAATATTTGTGAGTATGTTGTAAATTTAGTATTTTGCATATTCTGTAACTCAACTATTTCTTACATGAAAGTATATTTCCTTCATTACATTTATCGGTTACCTTTACATTGTGATTTTGACATGATGAGTTTGAATGTTGTGATTGATGATGATATGATTTTTGAGTATTGAGTCATACCATATGTCGATAATCATGGACGAGGAGGAATCCCCACATCATTCCTACTGCACATTGCCATGAGTTTCATATCAGTAGAGCGATTCATAGTGATGAGTGTCTTCATATTGGCCTCAATTAATAATACGAGTAGAAAGAGTCCCCGGGTTAATCAAGCGTGATGTCCTTGTGTGTGTTGACCGAGTAGAGTGATTCCACAAGTCAAATAGTTTGGATTTGGTGAATGTGCTTGCATGTTGGCCAGATGGAGTGTTTCTCCACGTTGAACTTATATGATGAGATGTGATGGATTTTACATAAACTAACAAGAGGGTGATTCATCCCCTTAATAATGACTATGTATATAAAGATTTTCTCAGATGATGATTTCTCATCATACTTATATACTTCAGGTTTATTCTGAGGCTAATTCTTCGCCATGACTATAAATATATATGTTTTTGCCCAAAGGGCAATTTCTCACCATAACATGTGTTCACCATTTTATTTACATAAAACAATGCATGCATATTATTTTTATTGTCATGCATATTATTTTCATGGTCTCTTGTGATATCTCGTTTTTACGTGTATTTTCACTGAATGAGTGTTTTTAATTTAAGTATTATATTAACTCTTTTATTTTAAATTATTGTATTTCAATTGGTTTTATTTTATTTGATGTGGTGTTTAATTTATTTTAGTCGTTTTACGGTTTTTAAAATCGTTTTTGTCGGATCGGTTTTTGGTTTCCGGAAATGAGGATTGGACCTCATTTTCTTTCTTCATCTTTTCTTTTTCCCTTTTTTCTTTTTCTCTTTTCTTTTTCTTTCTCTTTTTCTTTCCTTTTCTTTCTTTTTCTTTTTTTCTTCTTCTTTTTTTCTCCTTCTCTCTCCCAGCGCGCGCAAGCTCTCCTTCCCTCTCATGTTGTCGGTCTGTTCTCCTGCCCAGAACCACCGCCGTCGACACCTCCCCCACCAAAGAACTCCCCTCCGGCCGGTGAACACCCCCATCAAAAATCACCTCCATCCGAGTCGCCAATCACCACCTAGAGCACATCTAAGCCGCACGGCTTTTTGCCGTTTCCGGCGCCGTCGCTCCACCTCCGGCCACCATCTCTTCACAACTTCTTCCCCTACCTCCTGCCGTCCTAACCCACCCAATTTCAACCCCGATCCATTGCCGGAGTAGTTCCTACGAGCTCAACTCCGTTCAGCAACTTTTTGCACTTCCACCGCCACCCACGGCCAAAACTCACTTCCTTTAGCTTCATAAACATCTCAAGACCATTCCATATCAATTTCGTGTCTTGGTTTGTCCTCGTTCGAAAGTGCGTAATTTACTACCCACGGCCACAGTGTAAAATACACTGTTACGTTGCTTTTTCTCCACCGTTTGCATCGTCGTAAGCTTTCAAAAAATACCTTATAGCGCTATAAGTATTTTCCAAACTCTACTTTTAGATTTAAATATATTTTGCTCTTACAATAAATTAATTGTCTGGTTGGTTGATTCCGAATTGAGTCTGAGAAGTTCGGGGTCGAATGGATTGAGGACGGAGTTGCTTGGTTTGTTGATTTGTGATTAGTTGGTTATTTGTGCCTTGAGGTTGTATTTACATGGTGCATTCATGTGCATTTTATTTAAATTGAGAAAATTCGGTTTTAATCGCGTAAATAGATTTTCGAGTGCGTGTGTCTCATGACCCCAAGCCGGGATGGGGTATTATCTCGGTGGAGCTCCTCTGGTCACTCGTGAGTGGATAATACTGAGTGACATCCCCTGCGTTGTCGCTGGGATACGACCGGATCGTACGATACGGTAACGCTATCGTGTCGACTCCGTAGTCCCTAGAGTGGCGGGGACTAGAGGATGGCCTAGTCCAGGGACGCGCTAGGCGCGAGTACTGGGCATCGCTCGTTTAGGTGTCACACACGTGGTCGTTACCTGCGGTGTGGCACAGGAGCCAGGGTGTGCAGATGACTCCTAGGGGAGGTCATGGTGCATACGGATTAATTGGTTAATGGTTTGAGTTTGATATGGGCCAAATGTGACTTTTGGCATGATATTTGGAAAGGTTATGTTTTTGGGCCAAATGGGATTTTTGGCATGTGTGGAAAAATATGATTTTATAAGTTTTGAGCATCGGCATCCTTTCATGCATATTGTTTGAGTTTATATGTTTTTATCTAGTGGTGTTTGGGTTTTAGTTATCTGCGGCACCATTTTTGGTATTGTAGATTTTGGTGCAGAGTTCGAGGAAGAGGAGGAGGCCGAGCCCGAGGATGCGGCTCCGCCGGGGTGCTAAAGTTAAAGTTTAAGCTTTGTTATTTGGTTGTAATATTTTATTATGTATGTTTTGAACAGCTTTGTATTAAATTAAGAAAAATTCTGGTACTTAGTTATTGATTTTGCTTTTCGCTGCGTGTTTCTCATGCACATTGAAGTCATAGGAATTTAAATTGGTGAGGCTATACTTTTCTTTGGAGATCAAGTATCCAGTTGGGAGAATTCGGGATATGGTTATTTAACTTGAAAGAGATCGTTAGGTCACCATGTGTGGTGTATGAAGTAATAAAGCAGTAGGATCCATGAGTGTTATTTAATAGTTTTTGATGGATTAAAGATTTAAACAGTATGGTCTGTCTTGAGATTTATTTGTGAAGTGCTATGAAGGAATTAGTTGTGCTAAAACTATAGTTTTTTAGAGTACAAGTAGGTGGGTGAGTTACCAAGAGCGTTTTGATTATGTCTAGGTGATGTCAATGGTAGTTTATAATGAGTTTGAAGTATGGGATATTGATAGAAGTTATAAGCGCTCTCATTGGTTGGCCGGGAAGGACTTGGGCCTTTTGGAGATGTTCCTTATCTTTAGAAGAGACGGGTGTATTTTGGAATGGTGTTATGTGTTTTCAAATTGGGGCCTGGAGGTTGATTAGTACTAGTTTCTGTCATCAATCAATGGATGTATTTTTGCGGAATGTTGGTTTTTGTTTAAGACAGCGATGGCTAACTGAGGAATGAATGCAGATTTGTGGGTTTTGGAGGTATGTGATTTTCTATGGAAATGTGGTAAAAGTTTTCTTGTGATTAGGTGTGGATTGAGCTTGTTCTTCATGATATTAATTTTTGAGGATATAGCCTTTATGTATTTTGGTGTGTTATCAGAGTGCGCGCGAAAGCATGATTTTTGGAGATTCTTAGAAGTTCCAATTTTGTGTTGATTTTGAGGAATTAGTAGTGATTCGGAGTTTTAATGGGAGATTAATCTTTTGGTCGTGCAAATTTTATTTATTGATGGTTAATTTCAGAAAGTGGCTATTAGGTTACCAAGGTTGGAATAGGATGAAAATTCAGAAGGTAAAGCAAAGGCGTCGCCGATATTAGCAATTTATGATGTGAAGTTAATAACCATTGGTTTTGTTGGGAGTTGTCGATGTTATGTATCTCTCAAATATGTTCGTAGTTGTATCTTGTATCTGTTTGGCGTTAATGGTTGATCTTACAAATTTCGAGGATGAAATTTGTTTTTAAGGGGGGGAGGATGTGATGACCCATTTTTACGTATATTTTCACTGAAGACGCTTTTTAATTTATTTAATATAATAGTTCTTTTATTTTAAATTATTGTATTTTAAATTGATTTTTATTTATTTGATGTTGTGTTTAATTTATTTAGTCGTTTTACTGTTTTTAATATCGTTTTCGGCGGATCTATTTTTGGTTTCCGGAGTGAGGATTGGACCTCATTTCTTTTCTTTTCTCTTTTTCTTTTTCCCTTTTCCTTTTTCTTTTCCTTCTTTTCTTTCTTTTCTCTCTTTTTCTTCTTCTTTTTCCCCGGTTCCTCTCTCCCCGCTCGCTACTCCTTCTCTTTTCTCCTTCCCGTTGCCGCTCCTTTGACCGCCCAGTTCTCCGTCGTCCGTCCACCGTTTAGTGCACCACCACCACCATTCTCTTCCACTTCCACCAGAGATCATCCCAACCAATTTTCAAAGCCATCGGACCAGCCGTTAGCCGCCACAAGCCCCTGGAAGTCACAGCACCTGTTCTATTTTTTTCCCTGTCTCCGGTTGCTTTCGCAGCCCAGAACCGCCGCTCGCCAGCTGCATGGCCTACACCACCCACCCAGTTTTCTTCCCTTCTCACCGGTGAACATCCCCACCAAGTTTCACCTTCATCCGATCCACCGTTAGCCACCACGAGCTCCTCCAAGCCACACGGATTTTCACCAATTTCGGCGCCGTCGCACCACCTCCGGCCATCATCTCTTCACAGTTTCTTCCCCCACCTCTTGCCGACCTAACCCACCCATTTCCGGCCTCGATCCGTTGCCGGAGCAGCTCCCACGAGCTCAACTCCGTTCAGCCCCTTTTTGGCCTTCGACCGCCATTTCCACCACCACCCACGGCCAAAACTCGTTTCCTTTAGCTTCATAAATATCTCAAGACCATTCCCTATCAATTTCATGCCTTGGTTTGTCCGTGTTCAAAAGTGGGTAATTTATTACCCACGGCCACAGTGTAAATTACACTGTTACGTTGCTTTTCCTCCGCCGTTTGCAATGCCGCGAGCTTTCTAAAAATACCGTATAGTACTGTAAGTATTTTCCAAACTCTACTTTTAGATTTAAATATATTTTTCTCATTCAATAAATACTTATCTGTTGGTTGGCTGATTCCAGACTGAGTCCTAGGAGTTCGGGGGTCGAATGGTTTGAGGACTTAGTGCTTGGTTCTGACTGTTTGTGATTGCTTGGTTATTTGTGCCATGAGGCGTGTGTTGAATATTGCATACATGTGCATTTTATTTTAAGTGAGAAAACCCCGTTTTATTGGCGTAAATGGATTTTGGGAGCGTGTGTCTCACGAGCCCAAGCCGGGATGGGTTATTATCCCGGTGGAGCTCCTCTGGTCACTCGGGAGCGTAATATACTGAGTGATGTCCCTTGAGTTGTCGTTGGGCGACGACGGGAGCGGGGGCTAGAGGATGCTTGGCTACGAACGCATCGGGCACGGAATTGGGCATCACTCTACGCACCGACTCCGTAGCCCTTCGCTGGCGAGGGCTAGAGGATGCTTGGCTACGAACGTGCGGGGCGCGGAACTGGGCATCGCTCGTTTAGGTGTCACACGCGTGGTCGTTACCTGCGATGCGGCACAGGAGCCAGGGTGTGCAAATGACCCCTAAGGGAGGTCATGGTGCATACGGATTAATTGGTTAATGGTTTGAGTTTGATATGGGCCAAATATGACTTTTGGCGTGATATTTGGAAAGGTTATGTTTTTAGGCCAAATGGGATTTTTGGCGTGTGTGGAAAAATATGATTTTATAGGTTTTGAGCATCGACATCCTTTCATGCATATTGTTTGAGTTTATATGTTTTTATCTAGTGGTGTTTGGGTTTTACTTACCTGCAGCACCATTTTTGGTCCCGTAGATTTTGGTGCAGAGTTTGAGGAAGAGGAGGAGGCCGAGCCCGAGGATGCGGCTCCGCCGGGGTGCTAAAGTAAAAGTTTAAGCTTTGTTGTTTGGTTTAAAAACAATATTTGTGTTTTGTAATATTTTATTATGTATGTGTTTGAATAGCTTTGTATTAAATTAAGAAAAATTCTGGTACTTAGTTATTGACTTTGCTTTTCGCTGCGTGTTTCTCATGCACTTTCGTTGCTTACACACACACTTGGCACACGTCGATAGGGTGGTGACCCGTGACGTCATCATCCGGACGTCTCGATTTCCCCGTGTCCGTGCGTGGGGATTTGGGGGCATCACATGGTTTGCTTGTATGATCTTGAGGTCTGAAGGGAATGTCATGGTTTAGGCAATCTTCGTAAGGTGGGAACTTACGTAGCAATGAGGAGAGGAATTAGCTTTAAGTCGCTTAAGATGATTGAGGTCAAGGTTTTGTAAAATTTATGTAACGAGGCTATAGGATAGGAGAGTGTAGGTTCAGCGAACTTTAAAGATATGTTTAAGGGAATTTTATTTAAGGTTTGGGCCTTATAGATTTTAGGAAAATAAGTTTATGGTAATTAAGGTGTTAGGTTCGACAAGCTTTGGGGGAAATAATTAAATTTCAAGTTTTAGATTTCGTTGATTCGGATGAGTAATCTGGTGGCAATTGGGGCTTTAGATTTTACAAGCTTTTAAGGTGAATGTTTTGGATTATAGTCACCAATCTTGAGAATTTCAAGAAATGATTTATTATCCATTGATGTTTTAGAATTTGAAAGATTTGGGAGTCGATTTTTTTTTTCTATTATGGGATGTAAGTTCATTGATTTTAGAAGTTCCGGAAGATGATTCTTAATTGATTTAAGGTTTTAAAATTGCAGAGTTGAAGGACTGATTTATAATAAGAATTGAGTTCTTAGTTTTACAGACTTAGTGTTGTAGCTTGATCTACTCTAGTGAGTGAGTAGTTTGTAACCATTAAAAGGGGGTTGATTAGAGTTGAGTTATTGATATGAAAATTTTCTAGAGTATATTTCTTTGAGGATTGGAGGTAATGATCTAGTTCGTGTATTTCTTTGGGGATTGAAGATATCGAGCTAGTTTAGAAAATAATTATTGTTAACTCGAAGTTGTAGTAGCAGATTTTAGGAAATGATTTTTATCGATTCGAAAGATATAGGTCCATCAGGGTGTTGGAAATAGTAGATTTTGTGTTGGTATTGAATACGATTGAATTTGAGGCTATATGATCCGTAGACTTTTGGGAATGGATCACTTGTACATTTGAATGATTTTGGTGTTGGCTAAGAGTGCATGAGTTCGATGAGTAGTAATGGTAAGTGTGTATGGATTTCAGAGAGTGCTGGTCCTAGTCTCATTTATTTTTGGCTTGGTAGGAGTTGAAGAGGAATCTGTGTGATAATATTAAATCCAAGAGATTTTGGCTCTGAGTTATTTGGTAAGTTGAACGGAATGTGCAGTTGAAGCGGGTTACCCTTTGCGATGATGGTTTGTAACAACTGTTGTGTTTATCTTGAGAATTAATTACGACTTGAAGTCATAGGAATTTAAATTTGTGAGGCTATACTTTTCTTTGGAGATCAAGTATCCAGTTGGAAGAATTAGGAATATTGTTATTTAAGTTGAAAAGAGATTGTTAAGTCACCATGTGTGGTGTATGAAAAAATCTTGGAAGTTAAAACTTATGCATCAACGGTGGGTAGCATAATCATATGTATGAAGTAATAAAGCATTAGGATCCATGAGTGTTGTTCAATAGTTTTTGATGGATTGAAGATTTAAACAGTATGGTCTGTCTTGAGATTTATTTGTGAAGTGCTATTGAAGGAATTAGTTGTACTAAAACTAGAATTTTTGAGAGTACAAGTAGGTGGGTGAGTTACCAAGAGCATTTCGATTATGTCTAAGTGAAGTCAATGGTAGTACATAGTGAGTTAGTTATTGCAAGATTAGATGTTATTCAAAATATAGGTGATGAGCTTGAAGTGTGAGATATCGGATAGAAGTTATAGGCGCTCTCGTTGGTTGGCCGGGAAGGACTTGGGCCTTTTGGATATGTCCCTTATCTTTAGAAGAGACAGGTGTATTTGGGATGATGTTATGTGTTTTCAATTTGGGGCCTGGAGGTTAATTAGTATTGATTTCTGTCATCAATCAATGGATGTATTTTTGCAGAATGTTGATTTTTGATTAGGGCAGCGATGGCCAACTGAGGAATGAGTGAAGATTTGTGGTTTTGGAGGTATATTATTTTCTATGAAAATATGATAAAGGTTTTCTTGTGATTAGATGTGGATTGAGCTTGTACTTGATGATATTTATTTATGAGGATATAACCTTTTTGTATTTTAGCGAGTTATCAGAGTGCGCGCGAAAGCATGATTTTTGGATATGCTTAGAAATTCAAATTTTGTGTTGATTTTGAGGAATTAGTAGTGATTCGAAGTTTTAATGGAAAATTAATCTTTTGGTCATGCAAATTTCGTTTATTGATGGTTAACTTTAGAAGTGGCTATTAGATTACCAAAGTTGGAATAGGATGAAAATTCGGAAGGTAAAGCAGAAACGTCGTCGACATTAGCAATTTATGGTTTGAAGATAATAACCATTGGATTTGTTGGGAGTTGTCGATGATATGTATCTCTCAATTATATTCAGAGTTGTATCCCGTATCTTTTTGGCGCTGGTGTTTGATCTTGCAAATTTCGAGAACGAATTTCTTTTTAAAGGGGGCAGGATGTGACATCCCGTTTTTACGTGTATTTTCACTGAATGAGTGTTTTTAATTTAAGTATTATATTAACTCTTTTATTTTAAATTATTATATTTCAATTGGTTTTATTTTATTTGATGTGGTGTTTAATTTATTTTAGTCGTTTTACAGTTTTTAAAATCGTTTTTGTCGGATCGGTTTTTGGCTTCCTGAGATGAGGATTGGACCTCATTTTCTTTCTCTATCTTTTCTTTTTCCCTTTTTTCTTTTTCTCTTTTCTTTTTCTTTCTCTTTTTCTTTCCTTTTCTTTCTTTTTCTTTTTTTCTTCTTCTTTATTTCTCCTTCTCTCTCCCCGCGCGCACAAGCTCTCCTTCCCTCTCCCGTTACCGGTCTGTTCTCCTGCCCAAAACCACCGCCGCCGGCTGGCGTGGCAGACACCACCCCCACCAAAAAGCTCACCTCCGGCCGGTGAACACCCCCACCAAAAATCACCTCCATCCGAGCCGCCGATCATCACCTAGAGCAAATCTAAGCCGCACGGCTTTTTGCCGTTTTAGGCGCCGTCGCTCCACCTCCGGCCACCACCTCTTCACAACTTCAACCCCTACCTCTTGCCATCCTAACCCACCCAATTCTAGCCCCGATCCGTTGTCGGAGTAGCTCCCACGAGCTCAATTCCATTCAGCCACTGTTTGCACTTCCACCGCCGTTTCCACCGCCATCCACGGCTAAAACTCACTTCATTTAGCTTCATAAACATTTCAAGACCATTCCCTATCAATTACGTGTCTTGGTTTGCCCCATTTGAAAGTGGGTAATTTACTATTCATGGCCACAGTGTAAAATACACTGTTACGTTGCTTTTTCTCCGCCGTTTGCATCGTCGTAAGCTTTCAAAAAATACCTTATAACGCTATAAGTATTTTTCCAACTCTACTTTTAGATTTAAATATATTTTACTCTTACAATAAATTAATTGTCTGGATGGTAGATTCTGGACTGAGTCCGAGAAGTTCGGGGGTCGGATGGATTGAGGACGGAGTTGCTTGGTTTGTTGATTTGTGATTGGTTGGTTCTTTGTGCCTTGAGGTTGCATTTATATGGTGCATTCACGTGCATTTTATTTAAATTGAGAAAATTCGGTTTTAATCGCGTAAATGGAGTTTCGGGTGCGTGTGTCTCACGATCCCAAGCCAGGATGGGGTATTATCTCGGTGGAGCTCCTCTGGTCACTCTGAAGTGGATAATACTAAGTGACATCCCCTGAATTGTCGCTAGGCGACAATCGGATCGCACGATACGGTAACGTTGTCGTGTCGACTCCGTGGTCCCTAGAGTGGCGGGGACTAGAGGATGGCCTGGTCCAGGGACGCGCTGGGCACGAGTACTAGGCATCGCTCGTTTAGGTGTCACAAGCGTAGACGTTACCTGCGGTGTGGCACAGGAGCCAGAACGTGCAGATGATCCCTAGGGGAGATCATGGTGCATGCAATAATTGGATCAGTTTTATGGTTTTGGTTACGGGCCATTTTCTGGGAAAATTGTGAGGTTTGGTTTGAGGCTATGTAATCCATTTTCTAGGAAAATGGTGGTTTTGATTTGGGCCATTATCTGGGATAATGGCGATGACTGGTTTTAAAGGTTATGTTTTTGGGCCAAATGGGATTTTGGTGTGCGTGGAAAAAATGTGATTTTTATGGGACATGTGCATTTGCATTCTTTTATGCATATTGTTTGAGATTTAATATGCTTTTATCTAGTGGCGTTTGGATCTTACTTACCTGCGACACCATTTTTGGTACTGCAAATTTTGGTGCAGAGTTCTAGGAGGAGGAGGAGGCTGAGCCCGAGGAGGCGGCTCTGCTGGAGTTTTGAGTTGGAGTTTATGCCTTGTAGTTGGTTTTAAAACAATATCTGTGGTTTGTAATATTTTATTATGTATGTTTTGAACAGTTTTGTATTAAATTAAGAAAAATTATGGTACTTAGTTATGAGACTTTTGCTATCCGTTGCATATTTCTTTTTGCACATTTGTTGATTATACACACACTTGACACTTGGCGATAAGGTGGTGACCCGTGTTGTCATCATCCAGACGTCTCGATTTCCCCGTGTCCATACGTGGGATTTGGGGGCGTCACATCTCTCATTAATAGAATTGTCAAGAATTTAAGCCTATTGAGATTTCTTACAAGTTTTACTGTGGTGGTCCCACCTACAATTTCTTTTATCGAAGTCGTAGATATTGATGCAAATTTAGCCTACGAAGAGTTTTATGAGGAAGAAGGATCAACCTCGCCCGAGGTGTAGATACGAAGGTCTGTCTCCAATTAGTAGATATTTGTATTTGTTAAAATGTATATTTTAGCTTAGGAGAAAAATCATGTACCATTCATTGTATTTTGATGTGAGTGATGAACAAATGATAGTGTACAATATTATTAATTTGGGAAGAGGTGATTATGATATATGGGTATTACTATTGATGGATCATATTTATTGGTACAATTAATATTAGTCCTTGACTAATCCCTTGACATATTTCCGTTGTGTTATATATACTTCACTTTTCATGTGTTCAATTTTTTGAGAATGCATGCCTAGCCCTGAGTAAGATGGCTCCCTTGCACTTAGGATCCTTGCCAATCGAGTACGCTACCAAGAAATAAGGGCACCAAGGTATCTCTGTATAAGAGACCCATCACAGTTAAAGAAGAAAGTTAAGAAAATTATAATCTCAAAAAAAATTTATCTTGTATACAATTCTGGAGATTCAGCTTCCACGAAGTAGCCATTCGATCCCTTACACTTATTTTCAACCTAATCAAAAATAGCATCCAAAACCTCTAATAGTACCACTACGTCCAAGCCAAAGTAGCCATTCCCTTCTCAACCAGTTCCGATGCCAAACTTTTTCACCAATTATTTACAAAAATATAAAAGAAAATCGCTAATTGCATAATTGAAGTTAATTGAACATATATAAGCTATATATCGATCACATCTCATTACATATATTATTTTATTATTGGCCTTAATTGGGTTTATTTATAACCAAAACGGTCTTAGTTGGGAACTTCAGGAAGTCAAGAAGTTTGAAAGCTTTCAACCGATCAAGTGGGTTTGGCTTATTTGCACGAAACAGCTTGGCCAATAAACATTAAAATAATCATTTAAGGTTGATTATTTATATGAAAATTTTTTAAGAAGTTCTATACTCGAGATTTTATTGACCAAGAAAAAAACCTATTTGTTTTCTTGCTTAACTTGGCATCAAGATATTTGGGTTTTACATAAAAATTTTATAAACTAAATTACTAAAAACTTCATTACAAATAGAATAGTATCTTAATGAGATATTATTTAGAGCATAATTTCAATTAGCTTGGTTTATACAAGTAGGCATTTTCTTTTGGTTGATAGGAAAAATAATTTTCATATAGAGAGATCTTTACCATATCAAGAAAAGTCTTTGCAAAGAGTATCTATGAGGATTACACTGAAGCAAGGATGAAAGGCAGGCAACAAGTAGATGGCCTTGCAAACAAAGTGCTGCTAGTTTAAGAGAAGGGCTGGCGGCACTCTGTAGAAAGTCCAGCTAACATGGTTCAGCACTAGGCGATAAAGGACTTTTCATCCTACACCAAACAAGCAAATAATGTACTTACCTTACCAAAAGGCAAGCAACATGCAAGAACAAGCTCGAAGCAAACATGGAGCTCTCCAAGATAGCACAGAGGTTCTAAAAGGGCGACAAGTGTCGTATACAAAAGCTCATACTCCATAAGAGATGTCAGATTTGTAGTGAATGTGCAAAAAAACTATTACAAGCCTACAAGTCATATCCTCTAATCTCAGATATATGGTCCAGCACGACGTGGAAGACCCTTATTAGGGGAATGACTGCTAGATTTGACCCAAGGCAAGCTGCAAAGGACGTGCACACCTTGGTCTTGTCCCCATCGATCTTTGTCATCTTCCATGGCCAGAGGGAAAATGAACAACCTAGATCGAGTTTCTCTTGTTCAATTATGTTTGGAGTCAAACAAACTTTAGAACTAGGTCTAACGATTCCATACTATAAAAAGCATCAAATTAACAAAAGTCAAAATCTTACTTTTTAGGTCAAAAAGTGTTTATTCTCTCTTCCAATCAGAGTCTTCAAGAAAGTCAGAGTCTTCAAGAAAGTAAGGGACTTCAAGACTTGGCATAGAAGGATCAGCACTGACGCTACTATAATATTAGAAGTATTGGTTAGGTATTATGACCATACTGGGAATGTGGGGCATATGTTGTGAGTATGTTGTAAATTTAGGGTTTTGCATATTCTATAACTCAACTATTTCTTACAAGAAAGTATATTTCCTTCATTACATTTATCGATTACCTTTACATTGTGATTTTGAGATGATTAATTTGAATATTGTGATCGACGATGATATGATTTCCAAGTATTTAGTTGTACTGTGTGTCGATAATCATGGATGGGCTGAGGAATCCCCGTGTCATTCCTATGGCACATTGCCACGAGTTTCAAACAAGTAAAGCGATTGCTAGTGATGATTGGGGTAGAGCATCTTCATATTGGCCCTCAATTAATAATACGAGTAGAAAGAGTCTCCAGGTTAAACACGCGTGTTGTTCTTGTGTGTGTTTATCGGGTAGAGTGATTCCGTACGTGGTTCAAATAGTTTGGATTTGGTGAATGTGATTGCACGTTGGCCAGATGGAGTGTTTCTCCACATCTAACGGTGGAGCTATTTCCTGTTGATACTTATATGATGAGATGTGATAGATTTTACATGAACTAACAAGAGGGTGATTCATCCCCATAATAATGACTATGCATATTAAGATTTTCTCAAATGGTGATTTCTCATCATACTTATATACTTGAGGTTTATTCTGAGGGTGATTCCTCACCATGACTATGAATACGTATGTTTATGCCCAAAGGGTGATTTCTCACCGTGTATGAATATATGCGTTCACCATTTTATTTACATAAAATCATGCATGCCTGTGTATTTTCATTATCTCTCATTAATAGTATTGTCATGGGTTTTAACCTATTGAAATTTCTTAGAAGTTTTACTGTGGTAGTCCCACCTTTGATTTCTTTTATCAAAATCATAGATGTCGATACAAATTTAGCCCAAGAAGAGTTTTTGGACGAAGTAGGACCAACCCCGCCGGAGGTGTAGATACAGAGGTTTGTCTCCAATTAGTAGATAATTGTATTTGTTAAAATGTATATTTTAGTTAGGCGACCAATCATGTATCATTCGTTGTATTTTGATGTGTGTGATGAACTAATAACAGTATATAATATTATTTTGGAATAGGTGATGATGATATATGGGTAGTACGTATTGATGGATAATATTTACTCGTACAATTAACATTAGTCCTCGATAAATTCCTTGACTTATTTTATCTGTGTTACATATACTTTAGTTGTCATGTGTTCCACTTTTTGAGAATGCACACCTAGCCCTGAGTAAGATCTGGGGTGTTACCAATCGGCTAGCACGCCTGACACTTCGAATCCTCACCAATCGAGTACGCTACCAAGAAACAAGGGCACCACAACCTCTCTGTATAAGAGACCCAACACAGTTAAAGAAGAAAGTTAAGAAAATTATTATCTCAAAAAACTCTTGTCTTGTATAAAATTCTTGAGATTGAGCTTCCACGAAGTAGCCATTACTTATTTTCAACCTATTCAAAAATAGGATCCAAAACCTCTAATACCACTGCGTCCAAGCCATAGTGGCCATTGCCTTCTCAACCTGTTCCGATACCACTTTGGTGTGGACCCATTAATTATGTTTGCCAACTTTTTCACCAATTATTTACAAAAATATAAAAGAAAATCTCTAATTGCATAATTGAAGTTAATTGAACATATATATGCTATATATATATATATATATATGTATGTATATATGTCGTTAACATGATCTCATTGCAGATATTATTTTATTATATGCCTTAATTGGGTTGATATATAACTAAAACGGTCTTAGCTGGGAACTTGAGGAAGTCAAAAAGTTTGAATGCTTTCAACTAATCAAGTGGGTTTGGCTTATTTGCACGAATAAGCTTGCATGGCCAATTGGATGAGTTGATCTATCCCTTTGTATTTTTGAGGACTTTGGTTGATTTGGTTTTACATGTACTTTTTAATTATATTATATGCAAGCTGGTAATCTACCATTAATTCGTAGGTACGTATGTAGTTACGTAGGAATGGGATCTTTTGTTTTTCTTCTCATTCCATGAGAAATTATGTATTTTCCCACGTACACGTACAAATTCTTTTTCTACAAACAATAAGATGATTAGGGCATAAAATTAGTAATAAGGTTCTGGTACGCGCATGGCTTCTAAGGCTATTTAACAAAGGGAATTTCTTTTTTATAGAAGGAGATCATCATAGCTAGATAGCTCTATTATTCCAATTCACAATATGTATACGAATAATAAGAAATGACAACGTGAGTACTACTTTAGGAGAAAAGAGAGAGGTATAGATTCGAATCAAAGAGTTTAATTGTTATAACTCTTTTTAATACATGAAGTTTCTTATTTTGAAATAATAATTTTCTTAATGTTTTTATATATTATACGACCACAATGATTAATTTTCAAACGAAGCCGGCAAAAAGTCTAAGTTCAGAAACAATCCTTTCAAGATCTATTCAGATTAATATCACAACTTTTATTATATTATATCTCTTTGAATTGTATGTTAAGAAAATGTATGTTAGTTAGCTGAGACAATACATGGTGGACCCATGCATCGATCTTAAGCTATAAAACATAGGTCGAGGCCTTGGTCTCTCAGCACACAAAACATCTAACTTGTTAAGAAAAGGCTATCTCGTACGCGTACCATATAACTTGTATCAAACTGTACGTAATAAAACATTTTGGAATGCATAAAGTGATGGCCTCTTTCAATTTCTGCATTTTAGCTCTCCTTATTGCTTTATTATCATCTTCAAGCACCAAAGTGACTCTTGCTACACGTAATCTGTTAGGCACAGCTCCATTCCCTGCACCAGTACTCCTCGTTCCCACTCGGCCGCCTTCGATTTCCTCCGCACCAAATCCCGCAACCCACATACTTTTGCTGACTGCCCCAACTCCTAATCCTGCAGCCATGCCGCCACCCTTGTTGAGCACCACCCCACCGTCTCTCTTCGGGGCCTCATCACCTCCATTTTCAGGCTCCTCAGCAACCCCCAAATCTGTAATATTGCCATCTTCCCAGCAGACTGCGCCAACTCTTTCCACAGCCAGCACGTCACCCTTGTCAAGCACCCAATTCGCATCCCCCTCCGGAGCCTCATTGCCTCCAGTTTCAGGCTTGTCCACTATGCCAAAATCTGCAATGCCACCTTCGCAGACCGCGCCGACTTTGTTCGCAGCCAAGTTGCCATCCTTTACACCTGCCGGTCAACCATCTTTCTCTGGAATTAGCACATTATCTCCAGTACTTTCAGGCTTGCCAGGTACCACAAAGCCAAAGTCCGCAATGCCACCTTCGCTGCAGACAGCCCCAACTTTGTCCACAAAACCAACTGATCTCTTTGGGGCTACTGCAATATTGCCTTCACGTTCACGCTTGCCCACCATGCCCGCCCCTACAAATGGCCCGTTGCCTTCAACTTCAAGAATCCCAACTAAAATTTCCTCCATTCCATTCCTTTCCCCACCATCTGCTGCCAATAGGCCTTGACCGTGCATGTTATGAGTTGCTATATATAGCATGTTGAGCAAAAGGACCTTACGTACACTTAATGATCTATAGTATTTTCCTGGGACGCGTATTTGATGTGCTCTTTGTAACTTCGTTGATTTCAAATAAGATCAGGTTTTTGCTTTATCAGCTGCTTCGTTAATACAATATATGTGTATATATATATATATATATATCTCCCGTATGTTTATCGTTTATGCGAGTATTCCATACACTAATATCCTTAGAACTCGTGAACATAAATATATTAATATAAATAAATTCACCAGTTGATTCTTGATTAATTTCAGAAATTTTAGTGCTGGAAGGTTGACAAAGTTAGAGCTCTATTGAATCCAATTGTAGCTGCAGATAATTCTTTCTCCAACTCAAAATGAAGACCAATGGATATGGACCCAGGAAAGGAATGGCAATTGCAGTTTTCAAAGTGCTTATAGATTTTTAGAGAATAACTTAGAAGCAACGATGGGGAAAGCTCAAGAGTTCAGAGTCTAAGCTGTGGAAGGTCCTATGGAGGATGAAAGTTCCTAATAAAATAAAGATATTTGCATGACGAGCTTGTAAAGAAGGTCTACACTGATGGGAACCAAGGCAGGCCTACTCTTAAAGATCCTTTGCAAGTTCTAGATAGGCCAATTACAAGATCGAAAGCCAAGAAGATCAAGGAAGCAATGCAAGGATTAGTACAAACCACTTGGAAAGAAGCTAGCAAGAGCCCAACACTCAAAATGGGCTTGAAAGAAGAAGAACCAACTTTGATCCACTTGATCCAAACTGTAGAAGACTTGACTTAGAAATATGACCTTTAGATATTAAGGTTTTCAATTTGTTTAAAATATTTTTATTATTAGTTTTGAATAAGTGGGCTTGAGGATACTTAACCCATATATGTCTTACTTATTTGAACTAGGGTTTAGAAGTACTATAGCATGACACTGTTCACGCTACAGTACCCACGACTACTGTTCACTAAGGGCATTTTTTAGAGAATGGGTCTCAAATTTTAGTCTAGGGTTTCATCATGTTTTGGGGCGGGTATTTAAAGGATGTAACCAGCCATTTCAAGACAGACATTATTTTATTGCGAATTTTAATTGTAAGTGAGTTTTCTCCTCTTGTTCTTAATTGAAATCTTGAACTTTCAAAGGTAAATCACAACCTTTGTGGCGTTCCTCCTCGTAATTTGGGTTCTTGAGATGGGATTTCAACGGGTCTAGATTTTGATATAATCTAGGTTCTTGAAACGAGTTCTCAACAGGTCTAAATTCTCCATCCATAGACTTGAGTTTAGCATTCTCGGGTAAGTTTTCAAATTGATTGTGGGTTCAAGGGATTCTCTTCCCGCGGGTTCATATCATTTGGTATTCAGAGCAAGGTTTCCATTCAAGTCTAATTCTAGCTTTTGTTTATTGCATCTTTAATTTTAGAGTTTCATTGTTCTAAGGTTCCAAAAAAAAAAGTGCAGAAATTCGTTTTTCCTAGGGCTGCGAAAATTTGCACCATTTAGGGTTGAAATTTCTATGGTTTCATTGATTCCCATCTATTTCCTTGTCAATTTTTATGTGTTTAAATTCAATTGTTTGATTATCCCAATTGAATATTTCTGTTTGCAGATGAATTGTTGAGAAAAGAAAAGAAAAGAAAGGAAAGGAAAAGAAAACAAAACAAAAAAAAAAGGAAAAGAAAACAAAAATCGTCCAAAAAAAAAAGTGTAGAAAAATCCAAAAAAAAATTCTTGAGCCTTTCATCATAGGGGTTGTGCATCCTTCATTATAGTTGGTATCTTATGTTACAGTCACTCTTCCATTCGTATAATTTTTGTGATTCTCATGTCGTTTCTTTCCTTCCGTGTTTCTCTTGTTCTTGTTTCTTAGATCTAATTGCTAGTTGGGATTAAACAAGGTTGCTTTGTCTTGATTGAGTTCAATTAGTTCTGAAAGAATTTGAGTGGAAAAACTCGAGGTAAAAGGCAAGAGAGTGTGAGATTATTATCGAAAAAAAAAAAAGCCAATTCAGAGTGAATCACGAGTGGAGTGCCATCATTTGAGTGTAAACATGTAAGGGAGTGTGTGAGGTCCTTTCTTTTTCTACTAACATTTTCTTTTTGCTGCACATTACAATGTCTCACCGCAGTGGCTCATCACCCAAGGGGATAGCAGATAACTCATTTGTGTTGCAAGCCATGCAACAATAGTTTGAGCGGATGAACATGCTATTGGGACAAATGGAGGATAGGATGAATCAACAACAATCAGAGATTAGAAATTTGCAAGGTGGGAGAAATCGGAGGCGACATGAGCCTAGGGTTGAAAATGCATATGAGAATGAAGGAGATGATAAGAATGAGGAAGACCTAACATTTGAAATTGGGTTGGGTAGACATAGAGGAGTTAGGCGTGAAAGAGGATTTGAGGGGAACCTAAGGGGTCGGGATGGTGTCGATAGAGACTTGGGGAGCATCAAAATGACAATACCATCTTTCCAAGATAGAATTGACCCAGAGGTTTATCTAGAGTGGGAGAAAACAATAGATTTGGTATTTGATTGTCATAATTACTCTGAGGAGAAGAAAGTAAAGTTGGCAGTAATTGAATTCACTGATTATGCTATTATTTGGTAGGATCAATTAGTGACTACTAGGAGGAGGAATCATGAGAAGCCTATAGAGACATGGGGAGAGTTGAAAGCTCTCACGAGGCAGAGATTTATACCTAGTCACTACTATAGGGACCTTTATCAAAAGCTCCAAAATCTTACACAGGGGTCTAGGAGTATGGAGGATTACCATAAGGAGATGGAGGTGGCTATGATTCAGACTAATGTAGAGGAGGACCAGGAGGCCACCATGGCTAGATTTTTGAGTGGTTTGAATAGAGATATAGCCAATGTGGTTGAATTGCAACATTATGTGGAGATAGAGGACATGGTGCACATGGCTATGAAGGTGGAGAGGCAATTAAAGAGAAAAGTGACAGCAAGGTACACTTCGGTTTCTAGCACTACTTAGAAATCAAAGTGGGATAGGAATGATCCTGCTGAAGCAAAGAGAAAGATCGAACCACCTAAGGGCAAAGATGAGGGACCTAGCAGCAAAGCCAAGGTAGAATCTCAACCTTCAAGGAATAGAGATATTAAATGTTTTAAGTGTTTGGGTTTAGGGCACATTACTTCTCAATGTCCAAATAGACGAGTGATGATTATGCGTGACAATGGAGAGGTGATGACTAAGAGTGAGGATGATCGTGATGGAGTACCCGAGTTGGTTGATGCTAGTGATGACGAAGGAGTGATATATGCTATGAATGAGTCTCTTGTTGCTAGGCGTGCTCTCAACACACACATTAAGATGGATGATGCCGAGCAACAGAGAGAGAACATTTTCCATACTAGATGCCACGTCAACAGCAAAGTATGTAGTATGATCATTGATGGAGGGAGTTGTACTAATGTGACTAGCACTACTTTAGTTGAGAAATTTAATTTACCAACCTTAAAACACTCTAGACCATACAAATTACAGTGGTTGAATGATTGTGGGGAAGTTAGGGTGGATAGGCAAGTGTTAGTTCCTTTTCAATTGGGAGGTATCAGGATGAGGTGCTTTGTGATGTTATGCCTATGTATGCTGACCATATTTTGTTGGGGAGGTCATGGCAGTATGATAGGAGGGTATGATAGGAGGGTGACACATGATGGGTTCAAAAACATGTACAACTTTGTAAAGAAGGGCAAAAAAATCAAGCTTACTCCTTTAACTCCAAGCCAGGTCTATGAAAACCAACTGAAACTGAAAAGTGAGGTTGCTCAGAAAAGAAAGAGTGAAAATGAGAGTGATCAAAAAAGAATGAGTGAAAAAGAGATTGAGCAGAAAAGGAAGAGTGATAGTGAAAATGAGCACAACAAAAAGAGTGAAAAAGAAAGTAGAGATGTGGCTGAGAGTAGATAAAAAAGAGTAGAGCCATGAGAGAAAAGAGAAAGAGAGTCTGCAAAGAGGAAAGGAAAGACTAAAGTGAGTTTCTATGCCAGAGAGAGTGAGATTAAGAGGGCTTTCTTCGCAGATCGCCCTATGATTTTTCTTGTCTATAAAGAGTCTTATCTTACTCTTGATGACACTCACCAGTCTCTTCCTAGTTTGGCTATTTCCTTGTTCCAGAAGTTTGATGATGTATTCCCAGAAGAGATGCCTAATGAGTTGCCACCCATTAAAGGCATTGAGCATCAAATTGATTTTGTACATGGAGCTGCTATTCCAAACCAACCAGACTATAGGAGTAATCCAGAGGAGACAAAGGAGCTTCAGAGGCAAATTGAGGACTTGATGAGCAAGGGGTACATGAGGGAGAGCATGAGCCCATGTGCAGTACCAGTGCTATTAGTGCTAAAGAATGATGGGACGTGGAGAATGTGTGTTGATTGCAGGGCGGTTAACAATATTAAGGTAAAGTATCAGCATCTCATTCCTAGATTAGATGATATGCTTGATGAATTGCATGGCTCTTGTATTTTTAATAAAATTGATCTTAAAAGTGGGTACCATCAAATTAGAATGAAAGAGGGTGATGAATGGAAAACTGCTTTTAAGACTAAGTATGGCCTTTATGAATGGTGGGTTATGCCATTTGGACTTACAAATGCGACCAGTACTTTCATGAGATTGATGAACCATGTCCTACGTGCATTCATTGGCAAGTTTGTGGTTGTGTATTTTGATGATATCCTAGTATACAGCAAGGACTTAAATGAGCATATTGAGCATTTGAGATGTGTGTTTGATATGTTGAGATGTGAAAAGTTGTATGCTAATTTCAAGAAATGTAACTTTTGCATGGAAAGAGTTGTTTTTCTTGGATATGTTGTTAGTACAAAGGGTATTGAGGTGGATGAAGAGAAAGTCAAGGCCATCAAGGAGTGGCCAACGCCAATGAGCATCACTGAGGTAAGAAGCTTTCATGGCTTAGCTAGCTTTTATCGGCGTTTTATTAAAAACTTTAGCACCATTGCTGCACTACTCACTGAAATCATTAAAAAGAATGTTGGGTTTCATTGGGGGCTACTCAAGAGAATGCTTTTGCCACCATTAAAGAAAGGTTGTGCTCTGCACCTGTGCTAGCATTACTTGATTTTAACAAAACTTTTGAGATTGAATGTAATGCCTCAGGTATAGGGATTGGAGCTGTTTTGATGCAGGATAGGCGGCCCATAGCCTTCTTCAGTGAAACGTTAAGTGGGGCCTCACTCAAGTACCCTACTTATGACAAAGAGCTTTATGCTCTTGTTCGTGCATTGGAGACTTGGCAGCACTACCGATGGCTTAGGGAATTTGTGATCCACACCAATCATGAATCATTGTAGCATCTCAAGGGTCAAGGTAAGTTGAATAAAAGGCATGCTCATTGGATGGAATACATTGAGACATTTCCATATGTCATCTGTTACAAGTAAGGTAAGGAGAACATTGTTCCTGATGCTTTATCTTGAAGGTATGTACTTCTTACTTCTATAAGTGCTAAGATGCTTGGGTTTGAATATGTGAAAGACCTATATGCCGATGACACTGACTTCTCTAATGTGTACATGGCATGTGATAAGGCGGCATTTGGTAAGTTTTACAAGCATGAGGGTTACTTGTTTAAATAAAACAAATTTTGTGTGCCAAGTTGTTCTATGCATGAATTACTAGCGCGTGAGGCACATGGTGGGGGATTAATGGGACACTTTGGTGTCAAGAAGACTTTGGATATTTTGCATGAACATTTCTTTTAGCCTAAGATGAAGAAAGATGTCACTCGCATTTCTGGCAAATGCATTACATGTAGGAAGGTCAAATCTAAAGTGTTGCCACATGGGTTGTATACACCCTTACCCGTTCCTAGTGAACCATGGGTCGACATAGCTATGGACTTTGTTTTGGGGCTACCTAGGACAAAAAGGGTAGAGATTCTATTTTTGTGGTTGTGGATAAATTTAGTAAGATGGCACATTTCATTCCATGCCATAAAACAGATGATGCCACAAACATAGCTGACTTGTTTTTCAGGGAGATAGTGTGACTCCATGGTGTTCCCAGGAGTATTGTTTCTGATAGGGATGTTAAATTCCTTAGCTACTTTTGGACGGTATTGTGGGAGAAATTGGGTACCAAGCTCTTATTTTCCACTACTTGTCATCCGCAGACTGATGGTCAGACTGAAGTAGTTAATAGGACCTTAACTCAGCTTTTACGCACTGTTGTTCATAAGAATTTAAAAACTTGGGAAGATTGTTTGCCATTCATAGAGTTTGCATATAATAGGATCATGCATACTACTACTTCATATTCTCCTTTTGAAATTGTTTATGGATTCAATCCACTTACCCTTTTAGATTTGATGCCTTTACCGGTTGATGGCAGGAGTAGCTTGGATGGACAAAAGAAGGCGGAGTTGGTGAAGTCATTCCATGAGAGGGTACGGCTTCAAATTACACAAAAGAATGAAAAGGTTGCTTCCCAAGCCAATAAAGGGCGAAGGCGTGTCATCTTTGAACCTGGAGATTGGGTTTGGGTTCACATGCGCAAAAAAAGATTCCCAGCTCATCGGAGGACTAAGTTGCATCCTTGAGGAGATGGACCTTTCCAAATCCTTAAGAAAATTAATGACAATGCCTATAAAGTGGATCTCCCAGGTGAGTATACTGTGTCTGCTACCTTCAATGTTTCTGATCTTTCTCCTTTTGATGTAGGTAAAGATTCGAGGTCGAATTCTTTTAAGGAGAGGGGGAATGATGGGAACCAAGGCAGGCCTACTCTTAAAGATCCTTTGCAAGTTCCAGATGGGCCAATTACAAGATCGAGAGCCAAGAAGATCAAGGAAGTAATGCAAGGATTAGTACAAACCACTTGGAAAGAAGCTAGCAAGAGTCCAACACTCAAGATGGGCTTGAAAGAAGAAGAACCAGCTTTGATCCACTTAATCCAAGCTGTGGAAGACTTGACTTAGAAATATGACTTTTAGATATTAAGGTTTTCAATTTGTTTAAAATATTTTTATTATTAGTTTTGAATAAGTGTGTTTGAGGATGCTTAACCCACATATGTCTTATTTATTTGAACTAGGGTTTAGAAGTACTGTAGCATGACACTGTTCATGCTACAGTACCCGCAGCTACTGTTCACTAAGGGCTTTTTTTAGAGAAAAGGTCTCAAATTTTAGTCTAGGGTTTTATCATGTTTTGGGGAGGGTATTTAAAGGATGTAACCAGTCATTTCAAGGCAGACATTATTTTATTTCGAATTTTAATTGTAAGTGAGTTTTCTCCTCTTGTTCTTAATTGAACTCTTGAACTTTCAAAGGTAAATCACAACATTTGTGGCGTTCCTCCTCGTAATTTGGGTTCTTAAGACGGGATTTCAACGGGTCTAGATTTTGATATAATCTAAGTTCTTGAAACGAGTTCTCAACGGATCTAAATTCTCCATCCACAGACTTGAGTTTGGCGTTCTTGGGTAAGTTTTCAAATTGATTATGGGTTCAAGGGATTCTCTTCCCGCGGGTTCATATCATACACACTCAATCTAATCTTAGGAAAAGGAATGTGGAGGTTGATAATGAATGTTGGTTTTGCAAGTCCTGTCTAGAAGATACTTAACATACTTTAATAAATTAATATTCTTCCCTGACATACGAGAGTTGTGGAACAAATATATATATATATATATATATATACTTGCAATGAAGCACATTGGGAGGGGTATGAACTTAATGACTATTGTACTGTATGTGGTAATCAGAGATGAAAATGGAGACCTGATGATCGCTGCTAGCAAAGTGGAGAATGAATTGCATGATCCATAAACTATTGAGCTTCTTGCTATGCTTCATGGCATACAGCTATGTGCTCATTTCAGATTCTCGAAACTAATTCTTGAAAGTGACTGTTTGTTGATGGTTGAGGAGCTCCAAGAAGATACAATATCTTTTTGAGCTATTGGGAACTTGCTAAAAGAAACAAAGCCGCGTATACTAGAACCATTTGCTGAGTACAAAGTTCAATATGTACATCATATGGGAAATGAGGCAGCTCGTAGGCTTACTCATTTTGCTTGGGATGTTGAGAATATTAAAATGTGGTGGGCGTTCCAATATTTATTTCTCAAGCCATTTGGCTTGACAAGAACAGTTTGTAATGGTTGTTATAACCTCATTAATGAATGGTTTGTTATTAAAAAAAAATACAGAAATTTTGTTAATGTAGGTCTTGTCACAGGAAAAGTGAAAAGGCAAAATCTAATTCTGCTAATTTTTCTGTTTGATTTAGCTTAGAGCCCCCCAATTTTTCTATTTGATCCACATCTATTTTATAATAAAAGAACGAGTTTAGGCCCGACTTTTTAGGTATTCATACGATGATTTGGACAAAAATATCTCTTTACAAATGTTATGTTGAACTGAAATGCCCTTGCTAGAGATGTTGATCCAATCAAGCTTTCCTTACAAAGTGCCCCCACAGATGCTAAAATGCCCATCACATATCTAAACAGACTAAAATACCCTTACAACAAATCCAATTAGACATAAATAGCCCTAATCCAAATCAAAGCAATCGATGACAACCAGAAATCTCAAAACACCCTTCAACTTCATTTTATCTTGTGCTCCCCACTCTTCATCTACCCTCTTCTTCTTCTTCATTTTTCTCTTCTCTCTCTTTTCCTTCTGCTTCAAACTTCTTCTTCTTTAGAGAAATTGCAGAGCCAAGTTTATTCATCGACCATGATGCAAGCCATGACAAAGATGGACGATGTTGTCAACGTGACTGGATCGAACCAGAGCTTGACCCATGGTGGAAATAATTAGAAATATCTTTAGTTTCACACCAGAGACCCATAGTGCTGCCATTGCCTTGGGTCACAGGTAAAGATTTATGGTGGCTATTTCTACCATTGGCTTGACGGTTCTGAGATGGACATTGTTTGTTGATTTTTGTGTCACCAACTTGATGGTTTTGAGATGGAGATTTCTTGTGGGAATTTCTACCTTGGACTTGATCGGATACTATTGGCAATATGGTACGCTACGCTTTACATGCACAAGAGTTGAGCTCCCATGTAATCCGACCAATATGATCGAGAGTCAGATACTTGTGGAGACTTGGGCACAATACCTAGTCATGTAATGAGAGCAAAATGCTTGCCTAATCAATGCGAGTTGTTGTTGCTTGTCCTGGGAAAGTAGCACTTTGGATTTTATGTGCCCCAAGACGAGTATTTTACATCCATCATTATTTCTTGAATGCTTGCCCTTGGTAGGAGCACTTCTTGAGGCAAGATATTTTGGTCATCATTTGAGAGGAGCACTGCTTGTTTCCACCCTTTTGTGCAAGTGCGAGATGTTATTGCTCGTCCCGGTGGGACACCAACCTTTACTCACCCCAGAGTGCAAGCTATCTTTGCTGGCTCTAATAGGTTCAAGCACTTTTAATCAATTAGGTTTAAGCACTCTTAATCACTGCCAGGCTCAGAGCAGCCCCAGGTTCAAGCACTAGGCTTGGGTACTTCTGCTTGCTCTTCAAGTTGCAAGTACCTAGTGTATGAGCACTTGCCTTTCTAGGTCAAAAGCAAAATTGTTTTGCTCGCCCATGGGAACGAGCATTCCTTAAGTGTTGTCACTTGTAACACCTGGGCCCAGCCCGAATCTTTTTTTTTTGGGGGGGGGGGGGTATGCATATGAGAAGCCAAATTGAGTGTTCAAGAATTTTTTGAAACGGGCTCAAAAGCTTTGTTTTGGCCTAATATGATTTTCTTAAGGTTTGATAATTAGGTTAAAAAATATTTTTATGGGTGGAGAAAATTTTTGGATAAGTTGGTTTACTTTTTTTTAGAGGTTGAGTTGAGGCCATAACTCGAGGAAAAAGCCCGAAATTGTACACCCTGAAATTCAATCCCGTGGGAACCAAACATCGGTCAATTATTTTTTTTTTTTTTTACCCACCATGCATGCACGTTTCTCCTCTTTCTTTCTCTAGGGTTTTCCATCACCTATATATATGCATATATGATTTCGTGCATGTAGAAACTGCCCATGCTCTTCATTGTGGCACCTCCACGTTTAGTGACCATCACCAAAGCCAAAGCCCCACCATTCACCACCCAACCAGCCTGCTACCTCGCGGTTTTACTCAACCATATCACACGAAAACTGCAGCTTCCCAAGGAGGTCAAGCCGCTGCATGCTCATCCACAACGCTGCCATACGTCACCATGGTGAACCCCCCAAGTGGAGCCATCCAAAACCTTGGACGAATGTGCCTTGTTGCACCACGTACGCCAAAACAGGGGAGTTATTTCCCCACTATAAGACACTACAACCACCACCATCGAGAATTCCATCACGTTGAGACCCCACAGAAACCGCCAGTGAAAACTTCCCGTCACCCCCAGTCCGCTGCATGCCACCTCCGTCTCACGGTGAGCTTCATCCCTCTCTCTCACGCTTGGCTTAATCATCACGTTGCCTCTCTCTCTCATCTCTCTCTCTCTCTCTCTCTCAGTGCTCCCCCTCCATTCTCGCCGGCGAGTTCATCTCAGTTGTCCTTCTCCGTTGATGTCCAACTCCGAGTCCCTATAGCAGTTGATCCAGCTCTCTCGTAGTGAGCGCAGGTTTTACGTATGTTCAATCTTTTCTGTTTCAGAAACTTTGTAAATTTTTTGTTTAACTTCCCAATTTATTTCCTAAAACATCCCTTTAGGTGAGTTTTATATTTATAAGTCTAGTGCGAGTTTTATAAGAGTTTTAAACTGTTATTTCTTAAAATATATAGCTTATAAAGCAAATAAATACAGAGTTGAATTATATTAATTTAGTAATATATATTAAATTATAAATTTTTGAAGTGAACAGTAAGTATAAAATTTTATTTTGAATCCTTTTAAAAGAATATTTTTTATTTAACCACAATTATGATTTCCTAATTTTCTACTTATAATGATTTTGATATAATTATGTTATTTGGTTTTATATTTTATAGTTAGACCTCAATAGTAAATAAGTTAGAACTTAATACTTTAGTCAGATATTAAGTTGGATATTGAGAAATTTGGAAAGTGATGATATTTTTAGGAATTGAGAATTTAAGTTTTTGAAGAATTAAAATAGGTTATTTTAGCATCTTAGGCTTAAATATTGAATTAAATATATGTTCGATTGAAAATTTACTGGAATTATGTGACTATTTTATAAGTAACGATTGATTTTCATTCAGTACTGTTGTGGAGAAATTATGAAAAGCTAAAAAATTCAGGTAAGTGGGGTTCCTATACTAGATTTTGCATTAAAAGAAAAGTGAACTAAGGTTGATTTCAAAAATGTGTATGATATGTTTTGAAAAGAAAATGTGAAAAACAACCTCAGTTACGTATTTATGCATTACTCATGAAACCAGCTATATGAAAAAGGAAAATGTTTTCTAACATGACTGGTATAGACATGAGCAATATTTAATATGTTTATGAAATATGCAAAAGAGCGAATATGATTTCTGAAAATTTTGTACATGTTATATGAAAATATTTTTGACCAGTTTTGATCATATGAAAATGATATGAATATGTTCAGCATGTGATTTGATATAATATGATACAATATGAAATAACAAGATAAGATGAAGAAAGATATACAATTTTGAATATAAATAAAAAGTTTTTGATGTAATATAAACAATTGGTATAAGAACAAAGTCAGTGATAGTGGTAAGCAAAGACGGTGGTAGAATCCCACCCGTTATTCCCACCTTATTATTCCTGGCACCCAAAAGCTGTAAGGATAGTGGTAAGCAAGAACGGTGGTAGAGTTCCACTTGTGATTCCTGCCTATAGTATTTTGATAGGTATCCTCTATAGTCGGTCTTTGAATATGAATAAAGGGTTTTGAATATGAACAGTTGTTTTTATTATTATTATGAAAAGATTGAAAAGTTGCTCTGATTTTCTAATAATACATTTTGAGATGTGCATATGAAGATAAAATGTTTTGTTTCTGCATATTGAATTTTCTGAAAATGCTCATGTTTACACATTAATATATGTGTTTTGCTTACTGAGATGTTGATAACTCACCCCTTATCTCCACAGTATTTTTCAGATATTTGGATATTTCAGCTGAGAGTCAGATTATGAAGCATTGGGTGTGATGTTTTAAGAATGGTGGATTAATCATAGAGAATTTCTATATGAGTATTGGCGAAATTTATTAAGAAATTTTATTGTGTCATGAGGACTTAGCATTTTGAAAAATTAATTATATTGGAGAAATTAGTTTGAATCACAATTTCTATATGATTTTAGGAATTTGGAGTCTGTAATTATATTGTTGAAATATGAGTTTAAGTGATAAGAAGTAATTCTTTTACCCCTACGGGACGGGGGCATTACAGTTGGTATCAAAGACAGGTTTGAGATTCTACATACTATAATAAGAAGTTTGATGGAATTTAAAGTTTGAGGTTCTACAGACTATAAACATAGGAGATTTGGTTATCTGTGGATTTTAGGGAATAACGTTCATATTTGAGTTGCAGGGATTTCTATAAGGATGATGATGTAGATATCTAAGGTTTGAGATTCTGCAGACTTTATTGGTTGAGTTTTGGAATATGAGGTATAGAGTCTCTACATACCAAAATAAAAAATAAAAAAAGATTTTGATGAGGTCGAAGGTTTTAGAAATTTTGTAGGTCCAAGATATGATTTTGAGGATATTTAAAGCTCCTGCATTTACATACTCATGGAAGGTGGCTTATGAAATATGAGGTTTAGAGGTTCTACATACTTTAAAAATGATTTGGATGAGATTTGAAGTTTTAGACTTTTCGGTACTTAAGAAATGATTTTCATGAGATTTAGAATTTTTTATCCAGTAGGCTTATTTTGGGGACTGTAGGAAATGATTTTGATAAGATTTAACATTTAGATTTTGAAAGTGTATCTAAGTTTGATCGGAAGTTAGGTTTGACATTTGCAGACTCTAATATTTGAGATTTTGGAATTCGCTTTTATTTTATTACATATTTATATTTCTATATATATATATATATATATATTTGCCAGTATACTTCTTTTTTTCATTTTTTTCATTTTTCATTTAGCTTTTTGAATCTTTGATCATAGTACTTTTGGAAACTCTTTTTTTTTAAATAAAGATGTCTTTTTCTGGTATCTTTCGTTAAGAAAAAAAAAAATCAATGATATGCCTAATTTTGAACCCAACCACATCGTGTGATCCTCCTATTCTAGGTGCGAGTCAATTTCCTTCCATAGTCACTTAGTGGAACACACAATTTTGTGCCTAAATTGTGATTTCAATCATAAGACTAATTTCTCTTTCACCAACTCCGAGAAGGTCCCAACTTCACCACTTCATCTTCGATTTTTAATCATTCCATTACGACTGCCCAACCCTCTCCACCCCAACGGTTTGATTTGGCATATGGATTTCTGCATTCTCAGATCACTCCAAAACAAAAGGATGGCAAGGACGTCATGAGTACTAGTGTGTGGTCATAAGATATAAATGTGTACTTAATGGCTTTTAATTGTAGTTGAGAATGAGAGAGGATATCTAAAAGTATAAGTGGTAAAAGTTATCTTGGTAGGTGTTGAAATGGATTAGACTTTGCGTTGAGGTATTTATGGATTCTAGTTTTAGAAATTTTTGCGAAGTTATTGTGCAATGGAAGCGTGGTTTTGGGTAATACGATGGTTTGAGAGTAAGCTTAGTGATGATTGGGTAATTAGTTGCCCCACTTGAGATATCTTAGGTTTTAAATCTCGTGGCTATGGATTTCAAGTTTAAGGATTTTTGGAGATAAAGAGCTAAGTTGGATTACTTCGTGAATCAAGTATGAGATAAAAGGTCACGGACTTTGGAAAGTGTGTTGTGATATTCGTATAAGTTTATTACATTATGTGGAGAGTTCAGAATTATTATTAAGCTTTTAAGTAAATGGTTGAGGTCTATATTTTTAGACATGATCTAGATCCCAGAACTTATGAAGAAGGAAACTATGTGAAGAAGGGTATACAAAGAGGGTTATGAAGTATTTAAAGCACAGGTGAAAATATTGGAAAGCTCGAATTCGGGAATATTATGTTTGACAGAATTATCAAGGATTAAATTAGGCGTGGAATGAGCATGAGAGATTGAGTATTTTAGACTTCGCTTTAGGTGCAATAAATTTCGAGGACAAAATTTTTTTAAGGGGGGAGTTTGTAACACCAGGGCCCAACCCGAGACTTTTTTAAAAAAATATATAATTTTGGGCTCATGCGTATGAGAAGCCAAATTGAGTGTTCAGGTATTTTTGGAATAGACTACAAGCTTAAAATCTTTGTTTTGGCAGAATATGATTTTCTTAAGGTTTGATAATTAGGTTAAAAAATCTTTTTATGGGTGGAGAAAATTTTAGATAAGTTGGATTATTATTTTTTTAGAGGTTGGGTTGAGGCCATAACTCAAGGAAACAACCTGAACTTGTAGGCCCAGAAATCCAATCTCATGGGAACCAATGATCGTTCATTTTTTTTCCCCCACCACGCACGACTTTAGGACTCCCATGCATGCATATTTCTCCCCTTTCCTTCTCTAGGGTTTTACATCACCTATATATATGCATATATTATTTCATGCATGTAGAAACTACCCATGCTCTTCATTGTAGCACCTCCATGTTTAGCAACCATCACCGAAGCCAAAGCCCCACCGTTCACCACCCAACCTGCCTGCACCCTCGCAGTTTTACTCAACCATATCACGTGGAAACTGCAGCTTCCCAAGGAGGTCAAGCTGCTGCATGCTCCTTCACAACGTTGCCATATGCCACCAATGTGACCCAGCCGTGAACCCACCACTGGAGCCACCTAAAACCTTGGATGAATGTGCCCTGTTGCACCACACCAAGATGGGGGAAGTATTTTCCCACTGTAAGACACTGCAACCACCTCCACCGAGAAATCCATCACGTTGAGACCCCACAAAAACAGCCACCAAAAATTTCCTATCACCCCCAGTTCCCCCCACGCGACCTCAGTCTCATGATGAGCTTCATCTCTCTCTCTCACGCTTGGCTCACTCATCACGTGGTCTCTCTCTCTCTCTCTCTCTCTCTCTCTCTCTCTCTCTCTCTCTCTCTCTCTCTCTCTCTCTCTCTCTCTCTCTCTCTCTCTCTCTCTCTCTCTCTCTATGCTTAAGAAACTTAGTACAGAAAAATCTTAAATATTCATATTAATCTACAATGAAAATCGTTTACCAAAACTCAACCCCAAAGTGCCCCTAAAAATAAATTCACAATTTCGAACAATCGTTTCGTCCGAAATTATGAAAATGGATTATTGTGACAGAAAATCCTAAATATTCAACTGAGTCTATTGGCATAGCCTATAACGTATTCTGACACTTCTAACTACCTCAAACAATTAAAAACACATTTCCGGCATCATAGTGAGTGATAACTCTGACTATGTTGACAAGTTAAAATCTTTGCGATTAGTCGATTCGTTAAAAACATATGGAGTTTTCACGAGGTTCCTAAAGTCTATAGAAAGTTCACCATTGAATTTCTAACGGGCTATTACAAATGAGCTCCCATGTGATCAAAGCAAATTGATCTAGGGTCGGATACGTTCACGATAGCTGATCTCCCACATGATCCAATCCATTCCATAAGAGGTCAGATCTTGTGCTTGGGAGTTGAGTTCTCACGTAATCCTACAATTTGATCGATGGTCGAAACATATGATTGGGAATTGACCTCCCATGTGCTCCGACCTATTTGATCAGGGTTGGATCACATGCTCAAGATCCGAGCTACCACGTGATTTGATCAATTTGCACTTTTAGAGCGCTTCACCAAACTCTCCCTCTACAAATTCAATAATGGTCATCATGGTATTATCTCCCGTTGTATTTTCAAAATATTAATTTTTTCCTTCAAATTTGAAATAGTCTATGGAGGAAGGAAGCAAGCATGTGCCTTGCACATTCCCTCCCACTAGTGTATACACACACACACAAAAGTCTAACATTTGCTCTCATAGTACTCTTAAATATATGGGAGGAATTAGGCATTAAAACAACAAGCTACCAATTCTTGCTCGCATGAGGGGATTTGGCCGGGTATCTTTAGAGAGTAAGTGTGTGTGGTTCTCACCTTCTCGATAGCTATGCAAACGTTAACCAAATTAAAAATGAACTAAATGTTGCCATGTTTGTTTAAGGTTGAATTTATCTCTATTGAAATTGCAAATATTAATGATAATCCACCACACCATCTTGTGGGGTGAACAACTTCATTATATAATGATCAACACATCAGGTAATTAGAATTATGTCCAACACTAAACTTATCAAACAATTCTAGACTTATCTTGTTGATGCTTATTCTCATCTTTCACTCTTTCCTTATCATAATCAACTACATTGGTGGCTGAGTTATTGTTACCTTCTACACACCTCCTCAAGCTTAACATGGAGTTAACAATGTAAAGCTTGTCCTTAAGAATATGAAGCTAAGTTGAACTTAATGGTTTAGTCAACTAGTCTACAAATTAATGTCTACTAAACAGATAGAGCACATCTAAGATCGATCTTCAAGGACACCCTCTCATGAACGAAATAAAAATCTAATTCCACAAGCTTTTTGAAAGCATAGAACATGTGATGGGTAGTTAGGTAAGTTGCTCCCAGATTGTAACACTACAAACTAAGAGGTCAAGGTAGGAAAATTAAAAGTCCTCAGAGCAATGATTGAACCCATATTAGCTCAGTCGTGGCATTAGCAAGTGTCCTACACTATACCTCAGTTCTTGATCTAGCCACATTAGGCTACAATTATGCAACTAGAGTAGAGGAGTTGCTCAATGATAGTGGAAGACCATGATGATTTAAGTAACTAAAAATGAATTTAACTATAGTCCAATGTATCTTAGTTGAACAACATATAAATTGGCATACGTTGTTTACTACATAACCATTGTTAGGACGAGCTAAAGATAGGTATTATAAGGCCCATATTGTACTTCGATGGAAATGCTCATCATCGACAGGGTCACTTTAGAAATTGAGAGTGCAAAAGTCGTGGCCGTAGGAGAGGACACTAGTTTAGCATCAACCATGTTGGTGTAGCAAATAAAATTCAGAATCTACCACTACTAAGTGGGGAAATGACCTGAGTTAACAAAATGAGCTTCAATATCCAGGAAATAATGTTGGGGCCTAAGTCTCCTAAGTCTTTAACATCAAATTCAAGGCCAAGAAAGTTAATAATGCATGTAACAGCCTAGGCATCAGATCTTGTGATAACAACATCGTCAACGTAGACCAATAGGTAGATGAGCACTAATGAATCCCTAGCTAGTACACAAGCTAGAATTTTGTCACTAAGCTATGAATACCATGCCTGCGATGCTTGCTTCAAGTCATATATGACTTTGTGTAGTTTATAAACATTTTGAGGGTGAAAATGCATAACACCTAAAGGCTACTACATATACACATATTCATTAATAAATCCATGCAGGAATGCATTTTGAATACCCAGTTGACAAATCAACCTATGATGGGACATAGCATGAGCAAGATAAGCCCGATGGTGCATGGCTTAGCAATGATGGTAAATATTTCTTGAAAGTCAACTGCTACTTTTTGGTAGTTACTCTTTCGCAACTAAACACACCTTATAGCGCTCCAATGAGCCATTTGGTTTCCTTTTGATTTTATAGATCCACCAACAGCCAATAATACTCATGTTTGGTGAAGACAAAACAAAGTACCACGTTCCAATTTATTTGTAGAGGTTAGAACTTAGCATCTTGCGCCATTCAACATGTTTTAGAATAAAACTGTTAAAGTTGGTTCAATTTCAAAGGTACTACACTCAAGTAAAGAGCTTTAGGTAAAGGGAATCGAATAGTACCATTAATGAATTTCTTTGGTTTGGATATTTCATGATGCAACATTGCACATAATGCAAAAGGCTGCTAGGGAGAACTTTGATGGAAGAGACATAAGAGTCATAAGTCATAGTGATAGGCGGCCGGGATGTAATGTTCTAAAAGAAAATGTTAGAAATGTCTTTAAATCCCAAAAAGACCACGAACCAACTAGACAAGGTTGAGTAGGCCACAAAGGACACTCGAGGAGCTTATCGAATAGATCCTCCAGCTCTTGGATTTTATTTTGGAGATCATTGTCAAGTTGCGTGAACGGCTTTGTTTAGTTTAGTAGTATGTATATTATGTCAATACTTATGGAGTTCTGTCTCTAGTACTACATCATTTGATTATAGACTTGTTGGATGGATGTTGTATCTTTTGATATTTCAATATTTATAGAAATATGTTATGTTTTGGGATTTAACATTCTAGTACATTAAGTATTGCTAAAAAAAAAAAAAATTATCAGTTGGGAATATTGCATACTGTTAAATACATATTAGGTGCACTTCATCCTTACATGTCATAAATAGGAATATGTGACATGTGTTACATGTTCCGATACTTAAAGCTCCATAAAATCTCAAGTAGAGTTTAGGGCCTCACAATGGAAGTTTTTTAGCTAGAAAAAGGTTGAAGGCCTAGACCTAATATGGAAGTGAGTGGAAAAGAACCACTAGGAGTAGATAGGGGACATGACGTAGGATAAGAATAGAGGATATCGATGGTGGCACTTGTGTACTGGTAAGTGTGAGTTGGGGAGGCAATATTGGCACATCAAAAAAGGGATTAGAAGTCGAAGGAAAAAAGAAAGTGGAGAGCGAGAATGATTTTCAATGAACACAACATGGCGGGAAACTAATAAGTAGCCAATAAAGAATTGTAAACACAAGTAACCATAATGGTAAGAGCTCAAACCAAGGAAGACGCGTATACAAGATCTAAAATGCATTTTATGGGATTGGTAAGGTCTTAAGCAAGGCCAACACGTACAACCATCGACACAAAAGTGTGTATAGTCAACGAGTTTGGCAAACAATTTTTCAAAAGGTGATTGTGAAAGAAGGGTAAGGCTAGTCTCCACAATGTGATATTGGCGATATTACACAAATCATTTTTGTACATATTTATAGGGATGGGAAATACATTGGTGGATACCAGGACAGCTAAAAAGCTTTCCACGGCCACAATACTCTCCACCCCAATCAGTCTAAGGTTATGTTTGGGTAGTAAGATCATTCTACAACTATTTAATATTTTATCATTATTTTTTACTTAATTTTCACTATTTTTTACTATTATTTACTACTATTTAATATTTTATCATTACTTTTTCACTACTTTTTTATTACTATTCACAGATTATCTCACAATCCAAACGTACGCTAAACTTCCATAATTGTTCATTCAAGTAGGCATTCAAAATGCATTTGGAAATAGTGAAATCAAGCTTTTGTGGAATTGGTAACAACCAAGAGAATTTGCTATAATGACCAAAGAAACTTACATAATATTTCTTTTTTAGAACTAGAGAGAAAAGGGGCTGTCTAGGGGCTAGACGCCATACACCAGAATAGAGTAATCTAGAGGACCCTAAGACATAGACACAAATCAAAAATATGCCATGGTAGCTTTTGGCATGTTGGCAAGCGGCATAGACAGGTGGACTCTAGCAAGAAGACACTAGTAAGAAAATCTAGAAAACAAATACATTAATTGTTTGCATAAAGAGCTAGCCAAGACGAGCAAGCCATGTTTGAAGGGAAACTCAAGAGGAAAGATATGCTTGAGGTGTAGAGGGTTAAGATGACAATGTGAGTAGTAGATAGAGCCTGTTCTTAGTCTTGCCATGCAAGATATAGACCCCATGCATGGTGCCATCCTTCATGCAAAAATAGTTACCATGAAATTCAAGAAATTCATTCTTGCCATTATAAATGTTTTCTAACAAAACCCAATTTCTTATGAGCAATGGGTACAAGCAAAAATTGTTTTAAATTAGATGTTGCAATGGAAAAAGATACAAGGGGACCCAATATGGGCAATGCGTAGACTAAACCATCGTCATTCTATTTTTGCTCAGTACCCTAATATGGTGCAGCTTGAAGTTAAGATTTTGGAACTCGTGAGTTAAGTGGTGAGTGGCCCCATGGTGTGGATGGCAGCAAAAGCAGAGGGCGTCTCCTAGGCAATTGGGTAAGAATGATCAAATATGTGCTAACCATTAAGAGCATTATGGCCTTGCTTAGTGATTGAGCTAAAATATTGCATATTTTTATACATTTAGAACCAACATATTTTAATTCTTCATTACATTATTATTGGTTTTAGATAGAAAACTGATTAAGATGCATAAATCTGAGTTGTGATTTAAATTGATAAATAGCATGGTTTTTACTTAATATTATAACTTGTGATTTAATTGAACAATATTCCTTTACATCCATAACATATTTTTAATATTCTATTCTTTATTTTTATTTTATTTTATTTTACTTTATTTCTAATTGTTTTCATTTATTTTTACATAGACTAAGAAATGGAGAGCTTTTCATTTATAAAAGGAAATGCACTTTTGATATTAATTAATTGATCATACTTTTTCTATAGGCTTTTATGGCAACTTTTTCTATGGGACTTCAACTCCTATACAGCAACTTTTGACTTGGGAACTTTGAAGACTACACGGCAACATTAATTCTCTCCTAGGCGCACGGCAACACATATATTCGAATTAAAACTTTGACCTGGACAACATCTTTTATTCTATTAAGCCTTTTCACGCCACACAAGAGAAGAAATTGCTTCTTTTCATTTTTGATTCAATTCAAGCTGCACAACTTGACGGCTTCTTTTCAGCCAATTAATTCATAGAGTGCCACACACTATTAAGACTGTTCATACAGGCTGGATAAAATCCAGCCCGACCCGAAACCTGGATAACCGAGTGTTCATTTATAGGTTTTGGCCCGGATTTAACCCGGGCCGAAACTCACATTTTTAAAATCGGCCCAATCCGGGTCAATTATGGGTATTACACCCAGGTACCGAATTTAAACCCTGGTACCCAGTTTTTATTTTTTTATTTTTTTTAAATCGTGATTATCATTTCTACTCTCTCTCTCTCTCTCTCTCTCTCTCTCTCTCTCTCTCTCTCTCTCTCTCTCTCTCTCTCTCTCTCTCTCTCTCTCTCTCTCTCTCTCTATCAATAGACCCAACGAAGAATGTAAATCTGCTATTTTTTTGTTAAACATGAGGTCTTTTTTTTCAAGTTTTTTAGATCTGCTATTTACGTTAGATCTACATGTATCCTTTTTTTTATGGGTTTTTTTAGGGTCAAATCTGTACTAGCCATTTCTGTTCGAGTTCAGATCTGCAATAGTTTTTTTAGGGGTTTTTTTCCTTTGAGTACTTTGTTGATTTGGGTCTGTTTTGTTTTCATTTCTTTGTGTTTTATGCCCAAATCTAGGGTTCCTCCATTTTTTGTTTTGATCGTTGGAGTCTGCTAGGCCTTTCATTTCTAAGAGTGTATTGTTATTAGTGGGTATTTTTAAAAGAAAATTTCTATTATTTACATTAGCCTGATGTTTTTGTTTATCTGTTTGGCTGCTGGGAAAACAAGGGGAAAGAAAATTTGGATAAGGGTTTCTCTCAAGAGCTATTCATGTCCTAGTTGGATACCCCTCTTTTCTTTTCATGAACAGAAGAATAGACTCGGACCATATGGTGTGAATTTCAATTTAAATGTTAAATGTTAAAACTCATTTGAAAATGGCTGACTTTTATCTTTTTAAAAAACATATTATTCATCATCTTTTAACTATATTTTGTCATTCTTTTCTAATCTGATTCATATTTTGTCATTAAATATAATTTCTTTATTTATAGGTTATAGTTATAATTTTTAGTGATTAAACACTCAAAAAATTATTATCTCAATATTTCAAGATACCATCAATTGAAATACTAAGCTTGTATACTGCATGTAGGAACTTAGCTTGTTTTACCACTGAAGTTCAAGAGTTTCAGTTTACTGCAATGATTGAGTGTGTTTGTATGATTTATGCAGGTATTTATATTCTATTATTTTGATAGATTTGGTATTTTTTTGTTACTTTGTTAAACATGGGTATAATGTATATGTTGTTATTTGAGCAAAACCCAGATGATAGAAATTAGTAATCTCTTCTGGATATTTGGTATTTCGTGTTTGTGAATCACTGTCTGGTGTGAGTTTTCTGATTTTGAGGATTGAAGGGTTTGATTGGTTTGTGGTCTCATTCTCTGTTGCATGTGTTTCTATTTTTGTTGTTGTTGCTTCATGTTGTTTGTTTGCTTGTTTGATGTTTGGAAGAGTTGAGATTGTATTTGCAGATATGGGTGTAAATATGGAGACTACACAGTTTTTCAAGCGTGATTTCAAGGAAAATGGCTCAATGGAGAGATTGACCCTTTTTTTGAATTTGGTATTTTTTACTGTGGGAATAATTTTGTCAGATACCTTGTAGGCCACTCCAAAAACGTGTTTATTGACGTTCTGTTGCACAAGCAAATGACTCTATAATTGAACGTATTATCACTCCTCGTATTGCTCTTACTACTGCTGAATATTTGGCTTATGAATGTGGGAAGCATGTTCTTGTCATTCTTACAGATATGAGTTCTTATGCCGATGCTCTTCATGAGGTAATAGAAAACTTCACACTTTAAGTTTCTTTTTGTGGTGTTGGAAGTTATTCCATGTGCTTGTTAATTTTTCATGGCTCCTAAGTAAATTAGAAAGTCTAAGCCTTCTGTTTGTCTAGAGTATTTTTGTGCATTCAAGATCTCAAGAACTTCTTAATACAATTTGCATGACTCAGACTACTGATTGCTACTGTGCGGATGTCTGCTGCCCGTGAAGAAGTGCCAAGAAGGCGTGGGTATCCTGGGGACATGTACACTAATTTAGCAACAATATATGAGCGTGTTGGAAGAATTGAACGGCGGAAAGGTTCCATAACACAAATTCCAATTTTAACCATGCCTAATGATGGTAATGCAATCTCAAGCCACATTGATCATCTTGCCTACTGCTCTTTTTGCTTTAGTTGTGTACATTCTTGAACATTGATTGCTTCGTTTTTCTAGACTTACACATTCCAACCCAGATCTTACAGGATATATTATTGAAGGGCAAATATACATTGACAAGCAGTTGCAAAACAGACAGGTAAGGTTATAATAAAGCTTACAGTTTTGGAGTCATTGAGCTTGGTAGTTTGATGTGGGATGATAAGTTTCAGGTAGATGTTGATGTCTTTCAGGTATATTTCATTTTTCATTGAGACATATCCACTCTCACAACCATACAAAGCTATTTACTTTCACAGAATTGAGTAGAACATTTTTTTTATAATTGCAGCTCCTTTTGGTAATGAGCATTCTGTCATCCATCCATCCATCCATCCAAATGTTTGGTCCCATTTGAACAAATATCTATTTCACTGATTAATTATATAAAGTTTGATATTTAAGAATTCTTTTGTTGTTGAAAAGCTAGGTTTCACATGTCTCTCTCTAATGCCTTGAACATGCAGTTGTTTAATTACATTGCTTTGGTTTCCTTTCTCAAAACTTTTTCAGAATTGCTTCTAACCACTCTGCAGAGGGCTTAGGAGTTGTTAACTTGTTATGGATACTTGTTGCCTATTAAAAAAAACAAAAAAAACTTGTTATGGATGCTCTTTGCCTCCCTTTTGTGATACTAATATTGTTTTAATTTCCTCTTTGCTTCCAGATATATGTAATGGTGGAGCCCATAAGGCGGAGAACAATGAGATGGACATTCCTTTATCTTAATCTGTGATATGGGTTGGTATCATTTTACTTGCTTTCAGATTTACTAATTTTGTAATTCATATATTGTAATTTAGTATTTTATAATATAATGTATAAATAACAAATAATATAATATGTAGTGAATTGTATTATGATGCATGCATACTTGCATAGATGAATATTGAAAATATTTTTTGGTTTTAGATGCATTTTTATTGCGAGGCAAATTAAGTGAAACTTTGATAGAGGAGTAGATGATATTTTTCAACCCTTTAAATTGCACAATCAAATATCTTCCTTTTTTTAAATAAAATAAAATAAAATCAGAAATATTGAAAATATAGGATATACATTTAGGCTTTTTTTATTTATTAAAAAAAAAGAGCAAGTTCAATCCGGAATCCGGATTCATCCGAGTTTCGGCCCATGTATGACCCAAGTAAATCCAGTCTGGATTCCGGCCCAAATTTGAAATCTGAGTTCCGGTTTGGGTATACCCAGGTCGGAATCCAGATGAACAGGCCTACACACTATACTATTTTCACGCAAAGCAATTGAAGAGCTCTTTGAAGGGTCCAATTGCTACTACAGTCTAGCATCTTTTACTGCTTTTGTTGTGTTTTAAACCAAGTATACAATAATATCCACAAGATCCCAAATACAAAAATCCGAATATGTAATAACATTCAAGAATTCCAAATCAGAGATCCTCCAGTATAACAATATATATATATATGTGTGTGTGTACACAGATTCAAAACATAAATCAGGAATCTCCAAAGGATAAGATACTGATCAACACCGAAATTTAGTTGAGATATACACAGGTTATGATATTGATAACAGGATAACAAGAATAACGAGACAAGCTAATAAATCGATAAAAGAAACAAGAAATATGCACAGAATCATAAAGAAGAGGAAAGAAGAAGATACAAACAGAGATTACGTGGTTCGGCCCTAATGGCCTACATCCACGGCAGGAACAGCCTCAGAGATCACTTTATTGATGAATCTTCAAGGCCAAAATGCCATAGTACAAGATAGAACTACAATGGAGTCGAGAAAAGCCACAAGATCATGGCTTTTCACTTTCCCTCACAAACCCTAGCTCTTTCTCTCTCTCGGACTCACCCAAGCTCTCAGACGGCTACAGTACAAATGAATCCCCCTCAACCCTAACACGATAAGCAGGTATTTATATGAAGCATAGATTACATCAAGGATCAATCGGACGGCTCTTCTTCCCTTCCTCATTAACTTGATACGGCATTGTATAGAGGCATGTGCTCTGCACGTGTCTGCATTACTTCATTTAATCATAAATGTTGCTGCTTCATAAGCCACCGAGAACATTTAATTTCTGCATAGATCAGTTAGCAACAGAGTGAAATTTAAAAGATTGGCACAAATATCACAATTCTCCACCTTGACAATATTTTATTCACCATACCTATCCTATTCTCATCTTGGCTGTTCCTGCAATGTCCCTATACTAAGTGACCCCAACAGATTTCATATTAATTAAGTTCAAACAGTGTTTGAACTTTGCTAATGGCAAGGACTTGGTCATCATGTCTGAGGGATTTTCCTCTGTTGGAATTTTCTCCACTCCAACTTCCCTAGACTCAATTACATCCCTTACAAAGTGAAGCCTAACATCTATATGTTTAGACCTTTCATGAAATACTTGGTTTTTGGCCAAGTGTATAGAGCTTTGATTATCACAATGTACAGTTATATTTCCTTTGAAAATGCCCAATTCATGTGATATCCCATTCAACCATATAGCTTCCTTTATAGCTTCTGTCAAAGCTATATACTCAGCCTCTGTTGTAGACAAGGCTACAACAGATTGCAAATTAGACTTCCAACTAATAGCCCCCCCAAAAGCAGTAAAAATATATCCTGTTAGAGACTTCCTAGTATCCAGACTACCAGCATAATCAGCATCTACAAACCCTTCCAATTCACACCCTTCTTTAACATTATTCCCATAATTCAAGCCCAAAACAGTAGTTCCTGAAATGTATCTTAATAGCCACTTAACAGCCTGCCAGTGTGCCTTACCAGGGTTACTCATAAACCTACTAACAACACTAACAGCATAGGTAAGATCAGGTCTTGTACATACCATTGCATACATTACACTTCCTACCATACTAGCATAAGGTATTTGATGCATAAACTCCATTTCAGATTCAGTTTGAGGGGCTTGAGTAGTGGACAACTTGAAATGTTGACCTAGAGGTGTGCTTACAGGTTTAAATTGGTCCATACCAAATCTTTTAAGAATTTTAGATAGGTAGTCTCTTTGAGATAGAAACAGACATCTCTCTGGTCTATTTCTTATAATATCCATTCCTAAAATTCTACTAGCTGGTCCTAGTTCCTTCATATCAAACTCAGATTTTAACATGCACTTAGTCTGTTTAATCAAAACAGGATCTTTACATGCTACCAACATATCGTCTACATACAGCAACAAATATATTAGTATTCCATTAACATCCTTATAATAAACACAGCTGTCATAACAGCTTCTTTTAAACTCATTTTCAAGCATGTAAGTATCAAATCTCTTATACCATTGTCTAGGTGATTGTTTTAAACCATATAGAGATTTTTTAAGCAAACACACCTGATCAGAGTTAATATCTTTTGTAAACCCCTCAGGGGGTTACATGTAAATTACCTCTTCCAATTCTCCATGTAAAAAAGCAGTTTTTACATCCAATTGTTCTAAGTGCAAATCATTATATGCTATAAAGGATAAAAGCAATCTAATGGAACTATGTTTAACCACAGGAGAGAATATCTCATTAAAATCTATTCCCTCTCTCTGAGTGAAACCTTTAGCCACTAATCTTGCCTTAAACCTAGTCCCTTCTACCCCTGGTATGCCTTCTTTCCTTTTAAAGATCCACTTGGATCCAACCAACTTAACCCCAGCAGGCTTTGTAACTAAATCCCAAGTTTTATTTTTATTTAAAGACTCAATTTCTTCTTGCATAGCAAGTATCCACTTAGTGGCATCCTTGCTTGCAATGGCCTCTTTATAAGTCCTTGGTTCTTGATAAATGACCTCATCAGCAACAGTCAAGGCAAAAGCAGTGAGCTCTGCATGACCATACCTAATGGGAGGTTTTATAGTCCTTTTCTTCCTGTCTCTTACTAACATGTAAGAGTCAGGACCTGGTTTATCTAAGTCCTCTGAAATATGGTCCTCAGACTTACTGACTTCCCCAGTATTACTACCAGTTGAGGTGTTTCCTCTCTCCACCTCAACCTGTACATTTCCCTCTGTGTTTCCAGGTATTTGTTCTATTTCTGTATTCTGGACCCGAGCCATTTGAGATTCATTAAAGATCACATCCCTGCTAATTATGCATTTATTTCTACCAGGTTTGTCTATCCATAGCTTATACCCCTTCACACCTTCAGGGTATCCCACAAAAATGCATTTTAGTGCCCTAGGGTCTAACTTATCAGTTTTTGAATGTGCATAGGCTGTACATCCAAAAATTCTAAGGTAATCATACCTGGGAGGTTTCCCAGTCCACATTTCTTGTGGTGTTTTAAAGTCTATGGCAGAAGATGGACACCTATTAATTAAATGGACAGCTGTAGCAGCAGCTTCAGCCCAGAATGTTTTAGGTAACCCAGCATTTGACAACATGCATCTTACCCTCTCTAGAATGGTCCTATTCATCCTTTCAGCTAGACCATTCTGTTGAGGTGTTTCCCTAACAGTTTTGTGTCTTAGAATCCCTTCCTTCTGACAGAAATTATTAAACTCTGTTGACAGAAACTCTAACCCATTGTCAGTTCTTAATGTTTTTAATTTTCTGTCTACCTGTTTTTCAACTAAGGATTTCCATTCCTTAAACTTTTCAAAAGTGTCACTCTTATGTTTAAGTATGTAAATCCACACCTTTCTGGAGTAATCATCAATGATGGAGAGAAAATAATTCCCTCCACCATGAGAACTTACTCTAGAAGGTCCCCAAAGGTCAGCATGTACATAATCTAGAGTCTGAGTAGTCAGATGAGTTGCCCTTTTAAAACTAACCCTTTTAGCCTTTCCATAGACACAGTCTTCACAGAAAGGTAGATTGTCCAGGTCTGCCTCTTTCAGCAGACCCTGTTTCTTAAGTTCTAAAAGCCCTCTTTGACTAACATGCCCTATCCTCCTGTGCCATAGCACAGATTTTTTCTCAACTTCATTATGTACAGGGGATGCTTCCCCTACAGTTGTTTTCCCAACTAAGGTGTAAAGGTCATTCTTTAAAACCCCTTTCATAATTGTAAGTGAACCTTTAGTAACTCTAAGGACCCCTGATTCAGACTTAAAAGAATAACCTGAGTTATCAAGCATACCAAGAGAAATTAAATTTCTCTTTAGGTCAGGTATAAATCTGACCTCCCTCAAAAGTCTCTCCATCCCATCATGTAGTTTTAGTCTTACACACCCAATACCCATGATTTTACAGGATTTATTATTCCCTAGAATTACATGCCCACCATCCAATTCAGAAAAGTTTTCAAACCAGTCCCTGTTAGGACACATGTGAAAAGAACAACCTGAATCTAATATCCACTCTCCTTCATGGCCTATATCAGATATATTTAGTACTTCAGCACTATCATACCCATCTAACACCACTGCTGCATCCCCTTCATCTTTGTTCTTGTATCCTATCTTTGTTTTTCTTTCAGGACAATCTCTCTTGAAATGTCCTTCTTTGTGACACAGAAAACATTTTAACTGTTTTCCTTTAGACTTAGACCTATATTTCTTGTTTTCTGTTTTTCCTTTCTTGCCTCTCTTTTCTGGTCTTCCCCTAACAGACAGACCCTCACCATGTTCTTGTTTGGTATTTTCTTGATTTTGTAATTCTCTAGCATGAAGCACAGATTGCACTTCATCTAGAGATATTGCATCTCTACCATACATCATGGTCTCCTTAAGGTTCTGGTATGAGGAGTCCAAAGAACTCAATAAGAGGATTGCTTGATCCTCATCCTCCACCTTAATATCTATATTAGTTAGGTCTAATATAATCTTATTAAAAGTATCCAGATGTTCTCCTATTGAAGTTCCAGAAGACATCTTAAGAGTATATAACCTAGTCTTTTTATATAGTCTGTTTGCTAGGGATTTAGTCATATAAAGATGTTCTAGCTTTAACCAGATACCAGCAGCAGTTTCTTCACTAGCTACTTCCCTTAAGACCTTATCTCCTAGGGAAAGGATCAGAGCACTATGGGCCTTTTGGAGAATGTCCCTTTGGACCTTCTCCTTCCCTTCCTCTTTCGAGGAGGAGCCCATTTTATCACTGGTGAGGGCATCCTGCAAGCCCTGTTGGACTAGCAGAGCCCTCATCTTAATCCTCCAAAGACCAAAATCATTTTCACCCGTGAACTTCTCAACATCAAATTTCGTGGTCCCCATAGAACCTGAGCTCGTGATACCACTTGTTGTGTTTTAAACCAAGTATACAATAATATCCACAAGATCCCAAATACAGAAATCCGAATATGTAATAACATTCAAGAATTCCAAATCAGAGATCCTCCAGTATAACAATATATATATATGTGTGTGTGTACACAGATTCAAAACATAAATCAGGAATCTCCAAAGGATAAGATACTGATCAACACCGAAACTTAGTTGAGATATACACAGGATATGATATTGATAACAGGATAACAAGAATAACGAGACAAGCTAATAAATCGATAAAAGAAACAAGAAATATGCACAGAATCATAAAGAAGAGGAAAGAAGAAGATACAAACAGAGATTACGTGGTTCGGCCCTAATGGCCTACATCCATGGCAGGAACAGCCTCAGAGATCACTTTATTGATGAATCTTCAAGGCCAAAATGCCATAGTACAAGATAGAACTACAATGGAGTCGAGAAAAGCCACAAGATCATGGCTTTTCACTTTCCCTCACAAACCCTAGCTTTTTCTCTCTCTCGGACTCACCCAAGCTCTCAGACGGCTACAGTACAAATGAATCCCCCTCAACCCTAACACGATAAGCAGGTATTTATATGAAGCATAGATTACATCAAGGATCAATCGGACGGCTCTTCTTCCCTTCCTCATTAACTTGATACGGCACCGTATAGAGGCATGTGCTCTGCACGTGTCTGCATTACTTCATTTAATCATAAATGTTGCTGCTTCATAAGCCACCGAGAACATTTAATTTCTGCATAGATCAGTTAGCAACAAAGTGAAATTTAAAAGATTGGCACAAATATCACAGCTTTCAATCTCCATCTCCGCTCATTTGGCTTGATCTTTTTATTCCCTATTTTTTATTTAATTTCAATTTGAAGTTTATGATGTATTCTTGATATTTTTGGATTAAAAGTTTGGACATTTTTATTTGCTATTTATTTTATTTTATGTTAGTTATTTTTCTTGTTTCTTTAAACTTCTATTAAATATGCATTCCAATTACATTTTAGATTGATTAAAGGTTAATTAGGACTTAAATAATTTCAGTTTATTATTTGGTTTTCAGATTAATTAAAATTATTCAGCGTAGTTGAATCCTTAATTGTTAAGTTTAATTTGTTAGTCTTTTACGTTCAATTTCGACACTCAAAAAAATCTAAAAGTATGAATCTAGTCTATGAATAGTGTCATTTTTATTTCCATTGCACTCTTCTATTCATTGTACATACCATTACTTTTATTTGTGAAACTTTTCACCATTTTATACGAGTTTAGATTTAAACAACTTCTTCTGAGGAGACGATTTAGGAATTTTATTCCTAATTATTACACGACATCCTCCTGCACTTGAAATAGCGTTTGTGCTACTCATTTTTAAGTCACTTAGACTTGACAGAGAGGACAAAGTGAGGAAGAAAAATGCAAGGTGAGTAGGCAGCCTCTGCCACGACCATGATTACCATGATGAGGAGAGCCACGACCGCAGGTGGAGTCAGATTTGTTGGCAAGAAGAGCAAACACATTAACAATGTCAGGTGTAACGAGTAGCTAGTCAAGGCAGGCTTCATAATTAAGGGGGTGCCCAAAGAAATCATCCAAGGATATTGGGTCAACACTTGTTGCAAAAAATGTCATCATAAGATCATGAGAATAATCCAGACCCCATCAAGTAGAAGAGACAAGCTCACATTCCTCAAGTGGTTTGGTAATCACTACAAGAACATTTGCCAAAGCTTTAATATCAATCCCCGTCCATCCTCGCAATTCTTAGAAGTCCAAGGGGAGAGTCACCTTAAATGCAAGTTTTTACAGTTCGACTTGCCAACTGTAATGACAAAGCTGGAGAATGTGGCAAGTCGTGTAGTGCTGTATTTCATTGTTTCGGATTGGCCGATATAGAGACTTGATTTCTCTTCATCAAATTGGCTAGGGAAAGCAGTAAAATAGAGGGATACATAGTTTCAAACAACTCAAATTGACGATGAGCGAAATGACTCATTCGCGACTATGTTGAGAAGTTGGGAGTGTTGATTGGGCCAGGTAGGCTATCAAATTTCAAAACATTTAATGATATCAGATTTATCGATACAACAAATTTCGTCGTCAGAGTCATTGAGAGGCATAAAGCCCACATTTTGTTTAGGAAACCCTCAAGGCAAAAGCCTCATAGACCAATTAGGGGGCTAGAAAGTGGCTTATGTGAGTGTGTAGTTACCAGGCGGCACTAGATCAAGCCTAAGCAAAACAATAGGAGAACAAATTTAATTTTATAAGGGCAAAAAAAAAAAGAACAAGAACAATGGCTATAGACATGGGGAGAAGAAAAAATGAATGTAGGGGGTAGGGACGAGCCCTCTCCCATCTTGGCGCAGAATAGAGTTGTAAAAATTTCATTATTCTACATCACACACCACACACTACACATACTTTGCTACACATCATCTATATAATACACACCACACATATTTTAATTTTTTTATTTATTTTAATCCTATTAAACTAATTAAGTTATTCTACTCATCATCTATATACCACACATTTGGTAAGGAAAAAGATAAAAATAAAAATTAAAAAAATTATATGTGATGTGTGGTATAGGAATGATGAATATATTATAAACTAAACTTGTAAATAGCATATATTGTCCCCATCCAATGTTATTATATACAATTCCTCTTTAGACAGGTCAATCCTATGAGGGGAGTTTGTTGGAGACCACTAATAAAATGACACATCAGCTGAGTACATGGGACTAGACTAAACTTGGCCACACCATAGTGTAGGCTATACCCTTTACATAATACCTAGAATACACGATTTCATCGTTTCCCTCCAAACACTAAAAACCCAGCTTCACGATTTATAGAAGAACCAGCTGCACACCATACCGGTGGAGGAGCAACCCTTCCAACGAACCTAGACAGTCGCACCCTCAATTCGCAGACTAGCGCACCCACATTCACACCCCTTTTTCAATTCTACAAATTTTCCTCTGCCAAATTAAATTCTTTCATTGGCCAAATTTTCACACTAGCTACAAACAAAGCCTATAGTCACAAGCCAAGCTCAATCCTTAAAGCTTCACCATCTAAATGAAAAGGAAAAGCCAATCAAAAGAACTCACAGAGAGAGAGAGAGAGAGAGAGAGAGAGAGAGAGAGAGAGAGAGAGAGAGAGAGAGAGAGAGAGAGAGAGAGAGAGAGTGGGGAGGGGGGTTGGGTCTCAACAGAGCATGTGACCCTTGGGATTTTATTTTTCGTCTGCAGTGCACCCCCACCAACTTGAAGATGAAGATGTATCCCCTATGTGGCCCACATCATTGGTTGTCATTGTTCTCCAAACAACGGATAAACCAGTTTGAAGTTATTCTCTATTATATAGTCACTTTCTGTATGTATTTGTGTTTAATTTTTTATTTTTTTTTTAAAGGAAAGCTGTGTTTAATTAATATTATTTTTTGGTTTAAAATTTAAAAGGAAGGCAATGATGAAGTTTGAAAAATTAAACTCATTGTATTACTGCTCTATTTCAAAAAATGTTACACACAAATTACAAGAGTTTGTATGGAAATAAATACACATTTACTAAAAAGGCTATTCTAAGTAAGTATCTTAGAATTAAGGCTATCGATTACAGAGTATAAACATAGAATACAATAGCTGTTACATCCTTGAATTGAGGCTAAGAATCTGCAGTCACTTTAGTTGCTTAATTTGAGGAATTTTTTTGATTTGAGGATGCTTCCATTATACGCCCCCTCAAGATGGAGCTACCATCGGCTAAGTCAATCTTGTCTCTTAGAATTTCTGTCCTTTGGCATGAGAAAGCTTTTGTTAGAAGATCAGCTAGCTGGTCCTGTGTGTTAACATGATGAACATTGAGAATTCCATGTTGAACCATATCTCAAACAAAATGAAGGTCAATCTGAATATGTTTCATTCGAGAGTGTTGGACAGGATTAAAACTTAGATGTATCACATCCAAATTATCACATAGCAGCTTGGGTTGTCCAGATAATGGCAAGCCAAGTTCCTTGAATAATGAGAGAAGCCATGATGTCTTTGAGGCTACATTTGCAAGGGCTCTATATTCTGCTTCAGTGGATGAACGTGCTACTGCCCTTTGCTTCTTTGAACTTCAAGAGATAGGATTTACACCAAGAAAGCTGATATATGCTGATGTGGAGGTCCGTCATAGTTGCCCACCCAATATGCAACAGAGTATGCAAGGAGTTCAAAGCTGGATTTTTTTCTAATGTAAATTCCATGAAAGATAGTTTGCTTTAAATAACGAGGAAGTCACTTTGCAGCCATCCAATGTGTCACTATAGGCTTGTGCATAAACTGTGAAAGTTTATTTACTGAGAAAGAGATATCCGGGCAGGTGAGTGACAAGTATTGAAGGTCACCAATAACACTTCTAAAATCTGTATTATTGGTGGATGAAATACCATCAACCAATTTGAGGGGTGTGCTGTTGACAATGGTGTTGAGACATCTTTAGCACCAATCATATTGGTTTTGGATAGTATGTCTCGAATATACTTGTGTTGAGACAAAAAAATTTCAGATTTTGTTGAAATAACCTCCATTCCCAAGAAAAATGGAGCTGCCCCATGTGCTTAATAGAAAACCGATTGTCAAGTTGCGCAACAATCTCAGACATAAAGCATGTGTTATTACCGATGATAACCAAATCATCCACGTATACTAATAAATAGCATATAACATAATTATGACTATATATAAAAAGAGATGAGTTAACTTTTGAATTCTAAAACCCAAGGCCCATAATTGCAAATTTAAGAACTGAATACTAAGCTCTTGGGACTTGTGTATGGTCATAGATGGCCTTACATAACCTACACACATGATTTGGCTTGGTTGCCTTTTACTGCTATATACACTATATTAGTATATACATTTACAAGAGTTGTGTATACACTATATAAACAACTCTTGTAAATTAACTTACTGCTATATATTAATTTATACACAGCTTTCCTTTCATATACACAGCTTTCCTTTCATATACACAGCTTTACTTTCATATACTGCTATATACACTATATGAAAGGAAAGCTATGTTTAATTAATATCATTTTTTGGTTTAAAATTTAAAAGGAAGGCGGTGATGAAGTTTGAAAAATTAAACTCATTGTATTACTGCTCTATTTCAAAAAATATTACACACAAATTACAAGAGTTTGTATGGAAATAAATACACATTTACAACAAAGGCTATTCTAAGTAAGTATCTTAGAATTGAGGCTATCGATTACAGAGTATAAATATAGAATACAATGGCTGTTATATCCTTGAATTGAGGCAAAGAATCTGCAGTCATTTTAGTCGCTTGATTTGAGGAATTTTTTGGATTTGAGGATGCTTCCATTATAGGCAGCTTCGTCCAACTTAGATGGGGTTGGGTCTACAGTTTCACCAACCAAAATCCAATTCAACGGTGCCAACAAAAGGCAAATAAATAGAAGCATTAACGTCAGTGGTGTCAACCCACAAATGTCCCAATCCGGAGGCAGCTTCCACTTCAATTACGGCTTCCATGCATCAAAGTCCAAGCGTTGTCATCAAGTACCTGTCCCAATCCAGAGGCAGCTTCCACCTCAATTACAGGTACACCTTCCATGCAGCAAAGTCCAAGCGTTATCATCAATTACCACCCATTAATTACAATTACAATCCTACGTACGATACTTTCTTTATAACATTTTCCAAACAACTAACAAGTAGGGTGGGCAGTGGGCCCGGACCCGCATCTGGCACCCCAGCGAGGGTGGGCCGGGCTCAACCCCGGCTAGCATTTTTTAAGTCTTTTTTCCGCTTATATGTAATATATATTATAAAATATATATTTATACGAATTGTATATATTATAATTTATTATATTTATATTTATAAGATTGTATTGGTTTGACCTTTTAAACTAATTTTTATAAAGGAGATCAAAACAATATAAGAGTCTTATTTAAATAATGTAGAACTCACTAATCTTGTAGATATAAATCTAACAAATTTAAAAACTATATGATTAATTTTTATATTTATTAATTTAATTTATAATTTAAATTATATAATAATTTGGATCCAAAATAATATTTTAGATTCATAAATAATTTTTAGGCCGATAGACCATCCATACCATTGAAGTGGGTGGGGGCGGGACCGGGACGGATGGCACTGGAGTTACACGGCTATCACCCCTACTAACAAGTTGTTGAACAGTTCAAAGTCTTTTCATTTTTATTTTTTTATAAAATTAAATATATGACTTCTTCTCAAAATATTGCTCAATTTATAATCATCTCTTCAAACTATCCATTTTGATAATCACCTCCCAAACTATCAAGAAATTACAATGTGTCCCATTTTCACTTAAAAGCGGATAGAGTTACCGTTAAGATCATTCTAAAAAAAAGAAAAATAAGTTAATTTTTTTTCCTCATCATAAAAAAAAATTAATTAATTACTAACAAAAAAAACTTATATTTTAGAAGAAATATTTGTATTATTTGTTTTTTAATTTTTTCATTTGAAAAAATTACTCGTTTAATTAAAAATAAATAAGTTTAAACTTCTCCTTCTTTTTTTACATTCTTCGTAATTTTTTAAATCTCATTTTTCATTAATTTTTTTTTTTTTCGTTTTTAGTTTCTTATCAAGGATATTGATGTCAAATTTCTTGATGGGCAGAGTATGTTACAATTTTTTTGATAATTTGAAGGACTAATTGTAAATTGAGTGATAATTTAAGGGTACAGAAGTTTGTATATTTTTCACATTTATTCATGAGATTGACAAATAAGCTAAAATTCGGCAGAAATTCAGAAATAGACCAATTTTGGGGTACTTAATTCCAATTAGGAGAAACATTATTCTCCCTTGTGCACATATTCTAATGCAACGGCTGGCTCATGATGATTCATGATTTCGTTTTCAACCCTCTGGTCCACAAAAGTTTATCTGATTTTTCTTTTTCTTTTTCTTTTAATTTTTCACCTAAAATTCCTGGCATCTTTTTCATTTCTTTTCTATGTAGTCAGCAAACATTATCTCCGTTTAGATTAAGAAATTATTTTATTTTATTTTATTTTTATAATATTTTTAAATTTTTTTATAAAATATAATAAATAATTTAATTTTTTTTAACTCAATTCTATTTTTATAAAATTTTTAAATAATAATGATATTAAAAACTAATATTTAATTTAATTTTCATCTAAAACCATCCCATTTTATCTCACTATCCAAACAACTCCTTAATTTCTGATTTAATTTTCTCCCATAATATACTTTTCCAGTCATAAAAAAGTCTCAGTATCATAATTAAAGTATTAAACTCCATTCACCATTAATATTTATATATCTCATTTTTTTACAATTATTATTATTACCTCATTTCATCTAATTATTATAATTTTTTTAATTTTTATACAAAATAAAATAAACAGTTTTATTTTTTAAAATTTTAAAATAAAAATAATATTAAATATATATATTCTAATAATATTTTATTTAATTTTTAACTTTTATCTCAACTCATCTAATTTTAACTAGGAAAACAAATTAGGCATAAAAAATTTTCAGGTCATTGGAGAGAAAAACCTGAAGAATAGAGAATTGCAAAGACTCCTAAGTTACGAATATTTGTTGCTTGACAAAGAGAGTTGGGAGTTATATTTTTAAGAAATGATATTTATAATTATATAATATGTAAATATTAAGTATTATTTTAAAAAAATTCATAAATATAATATTCATATAAAATAATTAATTTATTAATAATATATCTATCTTTTTTAAACTAAATATATAATAATTATATAATATCCAATTATAAGTATTATTTAAAAAAACTTAATAAATATAAGAATCCTATTTTTAAAAATAAAAACTTAATAAATATAAAATTCTCATAAAATAATTAATTTATTAATAATATATTTTATCCTTTTTAAATTAAATATATAATAATTATATTTAACATTACGGAGCAATAGCCGGACCTATTCAAGATGAGTGCTCAAGAGGCAGGGAGTGACAAGATGTGGGACAAGACCATTGTTGTTGATAGTGCGGTGTAGTTAATGCAAAGAGAGATGCTTGTACGCCCCTCCCTTAAAGTCCCTTTGACCGTTTAAAGCGTCTGTTGATCAAATTTTTTTTATTTAATAATTAAAAAAATAATTTTAAGTGTACTTATATATATTTTTTAAAATATTTAAATCTATTAAAAAAATAAAAAAAGATAAAAAAAAATACCTAACAGTTAGCTTGAGCGACAAAATAGCATCGCTCTAATGCAAAAGAGTAACAATATCGTACTTTTCATATTATATTTTATTATTATATCTTAAGATAAGTTACTTTATAAAATTATTTCTTATTTAATATATAATTATGTAAAATATTGTAAAAAAGTATTGTGGTTTTCATTTTGCAATGTAGAATGTGTGCCAAACAAAATTAAGATCATAAGGTGGGTTGGTAAGAGGTTTTTTAAATTAGCATCTCATGCATGATAATACTTAGAATAAAAATTATAGTTAAAATGCAAAATGCTGGCTTATAAAAGTCGTGATTTTTTATTTGATTTATCTGTTTAACGTAATCTAGTACCATTAAAGTAGAACTTCAAAATTCTATTTCATCATATGTCTGCATCTCCAGCTCAAAAATAACGCACTGTCGAACTGCATGCGAGATCGGCATTAAATGCATACAGGCATTTAATACACATGACACTGAATGACCTAAAAAAAGGGTAAGCTTTCCTTCACATAAGGAAACTAGAAGCATTCTCTGTGACCACTTTTTCTACATAAAGCTCGAGATTTCTACGAATGTACGATAGGATATTGAGATGAGATAATGAATTGAATTTTATAGAATTATTTAAAATGTATTTAAATATTAAGATATATTTATAAAAATTGAAAAAAATTATAAATTTTATGTGTTGATTCGAAAAAAAATTATAAATTTTATGTGTTGATTCGAAAAAAAATTATAAATTTTATGTGTAAATATATTTTGAGTTGACATAAATTTAATGATTTAAAAATTAAGTGTTTAAATATTATACTTAATTTAGCAGCTCAGTTTAAATTTCAAACGAAATGTAAATGGGATGTATATTATAGCAACAAAATCAGTATTGAATTAGGAACATAATTCAGTATCTAATTAACAAATATAATTTAGTAAGGACACTCACCATGCTGCATCACAAGTGTGACAACTTTTCTATAGAATATTACGGTCTTTCTTAAAAAAACAAAAAAAAAAAACAAAAGGTTCCAAAGAATGTAGAGTTAAAACCAATTATATAATGTATTTTAATTTGAAAAATGCAATGTAGTCAGATGCATTTGACGGAAGACAGTGACTGATTGTGTATTTGCATGTGTTTTTTTATATTTAAAAAAAAATACACACAAATATATTATATAAAGCATTTATATCAATTTATAGATTACTATTATATTTATAAAAGAATTATATAAAAATAATTTTATAAATTGATGTGATTTTATTTAATTATTTAAATTTATTTTATAATAAAAATAATTTTATAATTTAACGAGATAAATTAAAATATATTAATTTATAAAATTATTTTTATATAATATTTTTATAATTAAAATATTTTACCAATCGATATAGCGGGAAACTTTTAATTTTGCTTTCGGTGGACAAAACTGTTAGGTCATTGCCAGCGAGAGCCGCCCACCAACTTTGCCTATGACCGTGAACTTTAAGGCAAAAAAGGTCTGAGGCTATCATTTCCTCAACAAATAGAATTTAATGGGGGGAAAATATATCAGATTGAGGATTTGAGCATGTGCTACAGCCTTCGCTTTCAATCTTACAAAAAGACAAAGCTATAGCAATCATTGTGTGGTTTTTTTATCATAACGAGGCGAGTTAAAGGCATAACCTAGACCTTTTCGACTGATGTCTTATCTAATATCTTATTTAAAATTGAATAGTCCATAAACAAAATATTAAATATTTATATAAAGCCTATACTACTCAAAAATCTTATGCCTCAAAAGATTAAAGACATAAGACATGTTTGGATGAGAGGGAAGAAGACGCAGCGTTTTCTCTCTTCAGAGGTTTTTTCTTTAAAATAAAAAAATATATATTTTAACTATAAAGTAATTATACTAAAATAAATTTATAAACTGATCTGATTTAATATAATACGTCAGATCGTAAAGTTATTTTTATTTCAAAATAAATTTAACAAATTCTATGAAATCACATCAGTTTATGAATTTATTTTAGATAATTATTTTGTATATGTAGCAGTTTTTTTTTTTTTTTTAATCTAAGTTTTGGGCATCCTTCTATTTCTTCCGCCTAGAGGAGGATTGGAATTTCAGCTCCTCCCTCCCTCCTCCTAACCAGCCAACACCAGAGATGTCTATAGTGTTTTTTTTTTCAATATTTATGTCATTTTCCATTCGTATCATCAAGATGCACCAATCTACTACCACTGACCTCCTACGACCATCACGCAATAGACTCTCCGGCGTCCGATCTCATATCCGACCACCACCTTATTTCCTAGAGTGGCGCTGAACCACATGCGCCTCTAATCCTATGTCAACGTATCACGCATCTTCAGGTTGCTATGTTAATATGTTTCTAATCTATGATGAAGACAAGGTGGTCATTGAATTCTGCTATAGCTAATCTAGAAAAACAAGATGCAAAACACAACGATTCATTGCACCTTTTAGTCACAGTTTTATAGTTTGTTTATCAGACTATGCAAAAACTGTTTCAAGCGATTTTTCCTTTATGAAAAATGGATGGAAGCCAATTTTTGGCTCCATATCCCTCTTTTTTTTATTCCACTGGTATTACATTATTTGTTTTATGATGATTATTGGGACTCCCACCCCATTAAATTTTATATCATGTAACCATCTATTTTATCTGTAAACTTGCTTGTTTAGAAAAATAAGAAAAAGACATATTTAAATAATGAAATGAGATTAAATTTTTTATAAATGCTAATCAAATGGTTTATAAATAATAGTTAAATTGGTAGAGTTAAGATATTTTATTGAGTTTTGATAAATGAAAAAGAAAAAAAAGTTGAATATAACTTTTAAATATAATTTTTGTTTTGAAATTTGAAAAAGTTGTATTATTTTTTATGTGTTGTTTATAAGTTTGAAAAAATTATAATGATTAAATAAAAAAATTAAAGAATTGAAATAAAAAAGTATTTTATATTTTAGTAATATTTGTAAATAAAATTATGAGATAGTTTTAGATGAAATGAGATAGTCTCAACTCATCTTACTTCCCAAACATGACCTAAGTGTATAGAACTTATATAATGGGTCTTTTATCTCTCTAAAATTTAATCACCTAATTCGATACGACAACTAAATAATATCTCCATATTCAAAATCACTCTTGTATTGTAAAAAGTTTATTTGAGGAATTGCAATAATTGACTTGTTTTCTTAAGCCATGAATTTAGCACTTATTCAACCTCAATATTTTGATCAGAGTTTTGCTATACCACTTACATCATACTGTGATGAGATGTAAAATAATAAAAAAAGAGTAATTTTACAAATAGTTATTTTTGTATACTCCATGCGCACTCCACTGATATGATTGATTGTATCAATTTTTTTAATACATAACTAATCACATCAATAAAATGCATAAAAGAATATGTAAAAATGACTGCACATAAAATTTTTAATAAAAATATTGTCTAAAAGTAAATAGGCATGTCATATTTTATGTAGCATTAGAATGAAAGCGGAATAAGAATGTGGCATGCAAAGGTATTCTAAAAGAGAAATTTGTTAAAAGTTTGTTTGATTTGCAATAGTTTCATAATTTTGAAATTTGGTTGTATTTTTTTTTTTTTCAAACGAGCAGTAAATTTTTATGGAAATGGAACGAATAAACCCTTCTTTGAAAATAGGAAAATAAACACAAAAGGCCGTTGAAATGATTTTAATAGACAATAAAGAAAATTACCAAAATAAAAATAAAATAATTTTAACTTATAAAAATAAAATAAGTTTAATGAGTGAGAGAGAGAGAGAGAGAAGTTTTGTAAGATACGAAGAACGAGAGACTACAATAGTTGGAATAATAAAACGATAACTGTGTTGAGTTTGAAAGTCCTATATTATAAGAGTTCTGCTATGTATAATTATTTTTGTATATTTTATTTATATGATTAGTCAAATTATTTATTTTATATTAAAAAAAGTGACGTAGTCAATCATAATATTAGTGAAAAGCATAATAAATACGTAAAAGTGATTGTACATAGAGCTTTTGATATTTTATAATCTCATATTATTTATATTAAATTTGCTCATTTGTAACCTTTATTAGGGGTGAAATCCGATGTATTCGGCGTGGTTTTTGGGTAAAACCGATGTCAATCGATGCTGTTGAAGAGGGAAGAGCCACCGACCATAACCGATCGATGAGAAAGAGGAAAACCAGCCATATCGACTCCGGCAATTTTTCGTCAGTTCTCGACCAGTTTTCAATTACCCTTGCGGCTTAGTTTGCCACAGAGAGAGAGAGAGAGAGAGAGAGAGAGAGAGAGCTAGTGCAATGGATGCGAGGAACATAAGAAAAAGAAGCTGGAGGTTGAAAATGATTTCATCTTGAAACGATGCCGTTTGTTTTAAAATTAAACTGCGTCATTTCATTTAATATTTTTTTCATACATCTTATATAAAATGACGTCATTTCAATTATCTATTATATACTATACATAGAAAACGACGCAATTTCACTTAAACTTAATTAGAACGAGTTTAAGTAGAACAACGTCATTTTGAGTATGTATATTAAAAAAAAAAAAATTATTGGTTCAATTGGTTCAGTGGTTTCAACTAGGGTCAAACTGCTGCCGAACTGACATTGGTTGGTTTTAAATAAATTCTACTGTGCACCGACTAGTTCACCACCGGTTCCTGACACGGTCAATCGGTAGGCATCGGTGGCGACCGGTTTTTCAGTTTTCTGTACACCCTAACATGTATTGTATACCAAAATCTAAACTTCAGATCCATTACTTGTCTATATGATTATTGTTCATCTGTCATCTTTAAACTATACCATTATTGTTGATCACCACATCCATAAATTTGGCATCTATATAATTTATATATAGATATATATATATATATAGTTAAATATTTTCTCTTGTGGTGCACGCATGCTCTTAATTTTTCACTAACACAAAAATGTAATCACTAAGAAAAATCTCTTCTAAAAATAAAAACTCGATAAAAAGTCCTCATCTTTTAATGAAGTTTCTATGGAACTCTACGCATAAGTCTTAGAGCATTTGGCATTGGCTTAGTTAAATGTCGGTGCATCTTTAAATTTTGCCTAATTATGATTGAAATGGTTTGTATTGGAGTAGTCAAAACTCCTCAACTCCGCTTTTGAGTTACAGTAACTCCAAACTCTCCACCAAGTTTGGCGAGTTACTCTTCATAGACAAAATTAATTTTTGATTCCAAAATTCTCTCTCTCTCTCTCTCTCTCTCTCTCATTTGATTATATATATTTAGATGTGTTCTATGTTGTATAATTACATTGAAAAAAATAGTTAAAAAATAATAATTTAATTGAAAGTTAAATTATTAATTAACATACGGTTAATATAATTGTAAAATATGAAAAGGAAATAAAAATATTATTATTAAAAAATAATATTATATTATTATTTTAAATAATCTAACGTGGGGTTGTATCTTAAATAGTTTTTATTTTATGCAAAACTTGTGCAAGTCTTGCACAAGCTGTTCGTTAAAATGAATCATTCAAGAAAAAGTGAGTTTTTACCTTTTTCTTTTTATGGTAGGGTCCGATTTTTTATAAAGAATTTATGCAAAATTTGTATATTTGAGATTTATATAAATTATTACTCATAATTATTATTATTATTATTATAAACCCAAATCTAAGAAGATTGGTTGTCTTAAACTCATTGAAATCTTAAAACTGATCTTAACGTAAACCTAGCAATTTATTTTATGAAAATGGTTGAGTGAGTTCAACCTAGCATTATTCAAGGGTAAAATAACATTATAATAGTTTTATATTATGTAAACTCTTACAAACCTTTTAAAAGAAATGAGAAGGAGAGAAACATGCGGAATAATGATCAACGTGATGATTGCGTAGTAAGTTAGTAACTAGCCCATCAAATTAGGTGCGACTTTGATTGAAGGTGATTCTCACCCAACGATAATTATTTTTTTTTAATTTTTTAAAAATATTTTTTAAAACACTTTAAACATTTTAAAAGAATATAAAAAATCTTAAATTTATTAAAAATACTTCCTTAATCATTAAGTAAAAAAATCAAATTAATAGATTTTGTCGGTTGGTTTTTATAAATAGGAGAAGCGTTTTCCTTTATTAGAAAGATAATGTTAGAATTATCGAGAAAATAAAATAATTATACTGATAATATAATTTTTTAAAATTATTTTTTATGTATTTTTCTTTAAAATTAAAAAAATATAAATCCTAAAAAGAAAATTCTAATCGATAGAGATATGGGTATACCTATCATTTTCCGTGATAGAGTTCTGAATTGAGATCAAACCTATTTAAATTTTTTTTTAAAAAGTTGATAAAGTTGAAAGCGAAATAATTGTGTAGGTTAAAAGGTAAATAGTGGAGGGATATTTCTGTCATGCAACCGAAAAAAGCAGCAAATCGCCCTTAAATCTCGGGACCGTTGGGGTGGACTTTTGGGCTTTTGGCAATTGAGACAACTGGAAATTTCATTGCATGCTCTTCTTCGGCAAAATTAGAGTCACGTAACGTTAAACAAAATATCGATCACAGCACCATTATCCACCGTACACGGAATAAAATGTTCTGGGACATCTACTAGGATTAGGAGTAGCCGTGACGAGGGGTCTACAGAATAGCCACAACCTGACAAATGCGATAACGACCCGCCCGTAACTATAGTGCATCTTATCTGAAAACTCATTTTTGTTAATATAAATTATAATTTGCTTATTATTTGGAGCTCAACGGGTATTTCATTTTTCTCATATTAATAATGAACTTGTAGATGAAAAAGGCCAAGGGGGGAATAATTTCAACCCTTTGCCCCGTCCCCCATTGTCAATATTCTGAGGTAAAATCAATCAATCGAATTCGATTCCTTTGGAAATTTTGTCATGGTTTATAATCTTATGAGGTTTTTAGATTTCTTTTTTCTAAAGCAGTCTTTTAAACAGCTTCTGTCTGATATTTTCGGCTTTGAGAGTGGTCCAGATCGCAGTCTCGGGTCTTTGGTTGTACCCAGAAGTTGAATTTCTGTATCTTGAATTCGTGGGTATATCTTTAAATTTGAGATTTTTGGTTTCAATTTGGTGGATATAGTTTTGTTTTTCCTTTTGTTGGGTTCTGTTTCTGTAGACTTCCTAAAAATTAAAATCTGCTAATTAAATCTGGGTCCTCATAAATTTGTTGTTTCTGATTCGTCAAAACATTGGCAACACATTTCCACTGTCGGAAAAACCATGGAATCTGCTAAATTCTCAACTGGGGTCTTTGGATGTTCGACTAGTCAGTTCCTGGAAACACCATAAGTGCACAATTCTTGGATAGTCTTTTGAATTTTAAGTTGTTTTGATCGGTTGTGTCTGGAAGATTATGCCAAATTTTCCAATCTGAATTTCGATATTGACTTTCAGGGCCGGAGTTTTGGGTTTTCATAGAAAATGGGGGTTATGTCGAGGCGGGTTGTGCCCGCCTGTGGCAACCTCTGTTTTTTCTGTCCTTCGCTGCGGGCAAGGTCAAGACAGCCAGTGAAACGGTACAAGAAGTTGCTTGCTGATATATTGAAGGTGACTTTTCTGCTCCACTCAACACCATTATCCTTCAAATTAATATCCTTCAGAGGCTCATTTATTGATATTTTTGTTTGTTTGGAAGAAGGGTTGACCTGGCAAATCTATGATTGTAATTGGTCTTGGTGCTACTAAAACCGAGTTTGCACAAGCACTAGTTGGATCTGAAGTTTTTTTCCCTTTACAGTTATTTTTGTGTTGCCTAATCATGAAGGTGTAGACATTGTAAGGTTCATCACTGTTACTGTTACATTCTTATATTATTACTTATATTAATAAGTAGATATTATTAAAAAAAATGCATCATATACCACGTAGACAGGAAACATACAAGAGGAGAATATGCCTAACTATAAATAGAAATGTTCTTAGACTATTACTATTAGTAGGGAATTCCTTTTTATGAGTAAATCTTGTAAAGAGTTTGTTGGGGAAGTAAGTAGAGGTGTGATACTCCATATTAAGTGCATATAGGTGGTGAATGAGATTCCACATTATTAGAGGGGTAGAAGTTTTTTTTAATAATGATTTGAAGTGGTTCCAATTGTACCATTGGCTAATCTTAGAATATAGGCCCAAATATGGCTTTGGACTTCTTTGGGTTGTTACAAATGGTATTAAAGCCAATCCTAACCAGAATTATGGAACTTGGGCTGTGCCATCTAAGTTTGGATAAGGACATTGGAAACTTGAGAGGGTGGGGGGGTGTTAGATTTTGATACCCCATATTGAATGAGTGTTGGTGGTGAATTGGATCCCACATTGCTTGGGAGGAAGAAGTTCTTGTTCTTTGTAATGATTCCAGGTGATTCCAATTGTACCATTAACCAGTCTTTTTAGAATATAGGTCCAAATGAGTGTTGGTGGTGAATTAGATCCCACATTGCTTGGGAGGAAGAAGTTCTTGTTCTTTATAATGATTCCAAGTGATTCCAATTGTACCATTAACTAGTCTTTTTAGAATATAGGTCCGAATGTGTCTTGGTTCTTTTTGGATCGTTATTAGAGGAGGGAGGCTCAGGAAATTTCAGCTCCAGTGGTCTCAATTACTTATGATCCCCAAGCCACCCTCATTCCCCCTCCCCCCACCCTAACTCAGCAAAGAAAAGAAAAGCATGCTTCTGATATGCTTATTGTTTCCAATTTGTATATGGCAGGACGCTGAACCAAGTGATAGAAAAATTGGGAAACTTTGTGAATATGCTTCTAAGAACCCATTACGTGTCCCCAAGGTAAGACTCTTTGTTCTTTTTTCAATTGTGTATTTTTATTTTACAATATTCTCTTTCATATTTATTAGAAATTGCTTGAAGTCAACGCATGCTCTTTATTGGCTGTTATGCTCATTTTCATAAACCATCTGTTTTTACAAATATTTGTTTAGGTTTGCTACATGCTGGTGCTATCATTAGTTACACTTTCATGTTGTTTTCCAATTGCTGAATTAGTTTTAAATCAATAATTTAATGCTCTTTCTTCTCATTGGTTGTCCTGCTTATTTAAGATGGGCTGTGTTATTATGCCAAAAATTTCACATTTTCCAGAAATTTTTGGCATTATTGATCGTCTCAAATGGGTAGATTATGCCTAGGTCAAACTTGATGAAAAATGATTGAGGTTTTCAGCATTTGAAGTTTCCATAATCATGTCAAGGTGTTGGTGCCCATCACAAAAAGAAGAATTTCTATTAGCTTCACTCATGTCTTTTAGTGTTTTGTCTCCGCAGATTACCAATCAACTAGAGCAGAGAAGTTACAAGGATTTGCGGAGTGAGAACTTTGGAACTCTGAAAGTTGTGTTGTGCATTTATAGGAAATTGCTATCGTCATGTAAGGAGAATATGTAAGTTTGATGGAGTCTAGTCTTAGTTTGATGGGCTTAATTTCCATGATTTTCTTGTGTCGTTTTCTCTTTCTAGATAGGATCTCTTTTTTATAATTTCTGTACATTGATTCCGCCTTTTGTACTTTTTAATTGATTTTTTTTATTATTTATAAAAAAAGTTTATTTGGGATATAAACGAAATGTGTTGTATTCATTCAAGTTTTTCAACCATTGAGGGTAGGTGGACAAGAGCTTGGAAATGTAGTTTTTTTTTTTTTTAATTAGTGTAAATAAGAATTTTATTAATGAGGACTAGGCACAGCCCAAGTGCGTGGGACATATACAAGAGCAACACCTAAGCATGAGTGACTAGAGATGCAAGGAAATCATGGATATTCAGACCATTGAAGTCTAATACAACTGACCAATGAAATAAAGTGTTAAAAAAGAAAACTCTAAGCTCATCCATTGACCGCTTTCAATCTTCAAAGCTTCTATCGTTCCTCTCCCTCCAAAGACACCACCATAAGCAAATGGGGACTATCTTCCATATGGCTGAGATTTGCGAGTCGCCATGCAAGCCCCTCCAACTTGCTAGAAAACCAACTACCTTTCTCATCATGGCCACCTCACAGTGGAGGAGTGAATGATCCACATTCTGCCCACTTTTTTTGCACATGCGACACCACTCGACTTGATGATCCGGCGTCTTTGTAGGTTGTCAAATGTGAGGATCTTCCCCAAGCAAGCTGTCCATACAAAGAAAGATGCTTTCAAAGGTGCCTTAGTCTCTAGATACTCTTCCTTGGGAATGAAAGTTTGGAAACGTGAAATACTAATGAAGAAAATTCTGCACTAAATAGACCACTGTATTTAGCAAACTATTGGGTGTTGACCCTGAAAGAGGTTTTTGCTAGGGATCAATCCCTCCCTGTGGTTCTGCTTGGCTTTTACATGAGAGGCGACTCAATCAAATAGTATATAACTTCTTATGTTTTGATATTTACTTTGATTGCCTAAGTGATGTTGCAAAATTTTTTAAAAAAACTCTTGACAAAGAACCTTATAATTTTCTAGTGATTAGTATTGCTAGCGTCCATACTTGCACGTGAGAAATAAGCCTCAGTGGCAGAGCTCATAGAGAGGGATACTCCAGTGGAATGTGAGCTTCACTATGGCAGCCCAAGATTGGGAAGTCAGCAACTTTGAAAATTTCTTCCAGCTCTTATATGCCATGAGACTAAGCACTCAAGGAGCTTATACTTTATGGTACCAGGAAAGGTACATTTTCAGTTCGTTCTTTCTACAAGGCCCTCACACAACCATAGAATAATCCTTTTCATGGAGAAGAATTTGGAGAAAGCCCCTCCTAGGGTGGCATTTTTTGCGTGGACAATGTCTCTAGGGAAGATTTTGATAAAGGATAAATTACTGAAATGCGGGGGGTGATAGTGGTGGAATGGTGCTATATGTGTAAACAAAGTGGAGAGACTACGGACCATCTTTTACTACATTGCGAGATTGCTAGAGCATTATAGGTCGATGTATTTAGAAGGGTAGAGCTAGTCTGGGTTATGCTTGCTACAGTGGTTGAGCTTCTGGCATGTTGGTCGAACCTCTGCAGCATTCCACAAATTTCACCTATGTGGAAAATGATTCCTATCTGTATTCTATGGTGCTTTTGGAAGGAATGAAATGACTGGACATTTGAAGACAGGGAGGGAGCATTCATTGGAGGACATTAGATTACTATTTGTTGAAACTTTTTTTCTTTGGGCCAAAGCTGTAGATTTCAATTGCCTCGATTTTCATGTTTTTCTTGTTTCTATTTCTTCCTCCTAAATAGGTGTTAACTCTTGTATACCCCTCGTGTACTTGGGAAATGCCTATTTGTATTAATATGATTTAACCTTTTACTTATAAAAAAAAAATATTCCTATACCAAAGAAACTGCAGTGAAGTGAGTCTTCAATGGACTCAGCATATGAACCTCCCATTTTTGGTTTTTTTTTTGGGGCGGGAGGTGGGGCAGGTTTGTTGCATTTCTAAGTATTTCTTCATTACAAAGTCAATAATGATATACAAAGAGTAAATTTGCTAAAATTTTGGCAGTCCATATGTCTACTAATAGTCTAATATGCTGCTTTATCATTGCTTATTACGTTTGTACATATTTCTTTTTCTATAAGAATCTGCCAGAGAAGCATGTTTGGGTCTGAGTTTAGAGACAGCTCAGGCCACTTTGTGGTAACTAATTGTAGAAACCCCCCATTTTTAACATAACTTTTAGGAAGTGTTATTGGAGGCTCTTTCCTGGACTAAATGGTTGTTGTTATTGTGATTTAGAAATATCACAACTTCTTTAGTGGGAAGGGAAAGTGATGGAGACCAGGACTTATAAGATTAAGGGAAAGAGAGAGTTGGTGATACGTCTCAGGAAATGTTGCATTATCCTTGCTACTTTGCAGTAGAGTAGTCTCATGAAATGCAGACTGAAGTCTTATAGCGAGAAAGTTCACTTGTTGAATATTCTGTTTGCTTGATTGCTCCTGTATAGTTGTTAATTGATTCTTTCTTCACTTTCCACTTGAAAATGAAGTATTATTTGTGCTGATATTGAGTGGAGGCTTTCAATATGTGCAGGCCACTATTTGCTAGCAGTTTATTAGGGATTGTTCGTACTCTTTTAGAACAAACTCGACAGGAGGAAATGCAGATTTCAGGTTGCAATACTCTAGTTGACTTTATAAATAGCCAGGTACGTAATGGATAGAAGGATGAAGTTTTGATCTGAATCATTTTGACATAGCTATAAATCTATTAATAACGTGGCTTATGCACTTGGTTTGAGTGCATATGGGGAACTCGTTTATCGGGCCCCTCTTGACAGAATTTACCACCCTGTTAGTGAAAATTGTAAATTTTCCTGCAGAGACTTTTTAATGTTGTTGACATTGACAAGATAATAAATGGGATTGGTTGAAATGAATGGCTAAAGATTGGATATCTGATTTGGAATCTACTGATGCTACAGGGGGATCTGTTGGGTGCTCCCCATATTGCTTTAGTCCTTACATTTACCGTGTTAATTCTTTCTATAAGTTAGGCCTTACATCGCATATGACATTATCTGTTTGTCATTAGTTAGTTGATACTGACATTTCGAAATAAAAGTAGATGGATAATACTTACACATTCAACTTAGAGGGGCTCATTCCCAAACTTTGTCAATTGGCTCAAGAAGTTGGAGACGGTGAAAGAGCTCTACGTTTACGTTCAGCAGGACTGCAAGCTTTGGCTTTTATGGTACAATTCTTTTTCCCAATCAAATGTCACTTCTAAAAAAAATTGCTCAAGCTTGTATTGGCATATGCCCATACATCTCCAGGCTACTCTTTTTCTTTTTCTTGCCCATAACCTTTTCTTACTTGAGATATCCCTATGTGTAGTGTGTACATTTGAACTTATTCAATTCATTACCTGCTCTTTTTTTTTTTTTTTTCCTAAACGAGTCTTGCATGGAAAAGAAGTTAACATCATACAGCTATGCTACCAACTTGTCTGTACTATAACACTCATGTTGGTAAAATTTGAACACTGGAATGATGATCACTTTATTTCTTGCATGATAATTGTATGCTACACCACATTGTAGCATCAATTAATCCTATTGTGTCAAGTTATGGGATCAATATGATTAGATTCTATTAGCCTTATATTACACCAGATTGAAAGCTGTATCAATTCAATCTTTTTGTCATACTGTATTACAGGATTGACCTCTCTATGTACATGGCACTTAGATGTGCAACTTGTGTATGGTTTGTCTCTGCCTTTGGCCAAACAATTATTTATTCCCTTTTAGAAGTAATCTCCCATGCCATTTTCTTATTCACTGTTTTACATTATCTAGTTGGACAGCTTTCGTTTTCTTTTGTTCTGTCTTTCTCATTGTCGTTTTGGGGTCTACTCAATGCTGAAAAGGGGCAAGAGTTGATGGGTGGGTGGACGTTAATGCTAAAAAAGGGGAAGAATTGATGTTGGGGCATACTCAATTACCTTTGCCTATTATGATAAAAGGGAACAGGTTAAAGTTGAAAATGGACAGAAAAACTGTTGAGGGGAATCACGATGTGGAGGGTAGCAATAGAAATAGTTTTTGTTTCTCCATCTAATCAAATTGAAGTAATAACTCTTTTTTTATAGGTAAATTGAAAATAATTCTATTGAGATGAGAGTAGTTAATGGCTCAATATATACTGGTCAACAAGTGATTGGAAGCCTTATTGTGCAATTCTATGATTGCCGATTTTCTAAATAGCTCGATTAAGCTTTTTGAATCCATTGGGGAGGAAGAGGTTATTGGCTTGAGAGGCCTTTCGACGAGATGGAGGTACGTAAAGTAGTGAAAGCTTTGAATGGTGACAATGTTCTTAGCGTTGATAATTTCTCATGCCCCTTTTTAAACAATGTTGGGATGTGATTGGAAACAATATCGTGCAAGTGTTTCATGATTGTCAATTTAGGGCTGGGAGCAGGTCTCCTGAACTTGCCTTGATCCCTCTAATCCATCGACCCAACAGCCCGGGTGGTTGGATTATTAAGCTTTTCTCTTGTTAAGCGGGCGGGTGGCGGGTGGGCACCCCATCCATTTGTTTGCTTAGTGTTGGATGATTGACTCATTCCATACTAGAAATAATTGTAGGAAGGTCTACGAATCTATTCGAACTATCAACAAATTCCTAGAATTTAAGGCAGGATGGGAATTGTAATTCTTTCCACTTCTTGGGGTATAATAATGGACAGAAAGGCTCACTACAAACGAATAGAGGCTCACTACAAACGAATACACCACAAGATCGAACTGCACTCATGCCTCTCCCGCATCAAGTTGACCGACCCCCCACATGGTGATTCTATCAATCATGTAGAACTGAGGGAGCAAGGCCTAGAACTGTCTGAGAAACCTAGTACTTCACCTAATTTATATCTTCACCAGCCACACCTCTCTCTTCCCCTCCTCTTCTTTCTTGTTCTCTCTTCTCTCTTCTTCATTGTTCCTCTCTTCTTTGCTTCTTCTCTCATGGGGCTCATGGCCGATGGCCTCTCAAGGTCTAGAGACCAACGACTATGGTCGTGGGTCTCATGAGGTCCAGTGATTGTTTCATCCTCTATATTTCTTTCGATTTTGAGTGTAATCGTTTGCTTTGATTGGAAGGTTGGGGTTTGTGGTCTAAAATCTCGATTTTGGTTTGTAAAGCAATGCAGAGATGGTTTGATAGATTTGATTGGCAGGGCGAGCACATGGAGGGTTGGGTAATCCACCAGCCTGTTCGACGGGTATGATCGAGTTGATTTAAGGGCAGGGACAGGGGCGGGGTGGAGATTTTCCTCCCCACCTAGGTGGGGGTGGATCTACAAGATTACAATACTATAATTTTAGTGAATGGGGGTGTACAAAATCATCTCTAAGGTCTTGCTAATAGATTGGGTTGGGTGGTAAAAAAGATCATTTTAAAGCCACAAAATACCTTTGTTAGAGGTGGCCAAATTTTAGGCTTTATTCTTATTGCTAATGAATACTTGGATGGTAGGCTGAAATTTGTAGTGCATCCTGTATTATGCAAACTGAGCATGGTGGCACATATGATCGTGTCAACTAGGAATACCTTTGGTGTGCTTCTCGATGTTAGTGAATGGCCCATACAACTTCTTTAGCAGCTTGTAGATTGTGACAAGGAGATCCGATGTCTCCTATGCTTTTTTTTATAGTCATGGAGGCACTTAGTAGGATGTTTTCAGCTGCAGTTGATGGGGGTTTTATATAAGGATTTTCTTTGGGGGCTGGAAATACTGGTGTTATTAATTTATTGCATCTCTTGTATGCAGACCATAATATGGCGTTCTGTGAGGCTAACACAAATCACCTTTGGTGTTTGTGTGCTTTATTCTTGTAATATCCCAGGCTTAGTTTGAGAAGGTGGTGAATGTGATCCCACAGTACTTGGGAATGAGAAGTTTTTTCCCTTTTAAATAATTGTAAGGAACTTCAATTTTAACATTAGCTAGTCTTTTGGAGTATAGGTCCTAATGTGGCTCAGTCCTTCATTTAGTCATTATAATTTCTATGCTTTGATGCCATTTCCAGATTGAAAGATTAATTTGGCTACAATGGAAGTTGCACTTGTGGGGGCATGTTGACAATGTTGAGAGCTTGACCACTTTTAAGGCAAAGACAATTTATGATGAAGTTAGAGAGAATATTGAGCATCGACTGGTCAGAGAAAGGAAATGTATTTTTTTTTTTTTTAAGGTGATGGGATTACAATTATTAAAAGCACTCTTTCAAACCTCGTCTAAGTATTTCATATCCTTTTTCACTCTCTTCTAGCATGACTGATCATAACGTGAACCTACAAAGGGACATCCTCTTTTTTTTGGGGACAGGTGTTTAGGGGAAGAACAAAAATATCAATTAGTGAGTTGAGCCAAGATGTAATCGCTGATATCTGAGGGCAGTTTGGGGGGTTTGGGATACGCTCGGGTTTAACATTACTTGGGAAGTGGTTTTGGTGGTTCCAACATGAGAGAGAAGCATTGTGGAGGGTAGTAGTGGATTCTAAGTATGGATGTTTGTGGGGTAAGTGGTGTTCTGACGTGTTCCAAGGAATTCACTAGGTGTAACTTTGGAAGAATATAAGGAAATGTTGGGGAAGTTGTTGAATCAACCCAAGTGTGAATGCAGATGATGTATAGCTGCTGCACATGCACCGTTTGGTGTTTTGTTGTATTAGGCACCGACTGCAGCCACCAAATCACCCACATGATTTCTGCAGCAAGTTTGTGCACCGAAAGAAGCCTCCCTCTTGGTCAAAAATTGTGGGAGTTTGTCTCCCATGGCTCCTTCTATAAAAGGAGGTTATTTGCTGAACATTAAAATCATCCTCATTGCGGTGAGCGATCAAGCAGAGGGTTGAGGGCGAAAATAGGTTCTGGAGAAACCTAGAACAGAGGCCATTTGAGAGAGATAGAGAGTTGTTTATGAGTGTTTGTAAAATTGTACAAACATATTGAAAATATTGATTTTCCGCTTCAGTGGACGTAGGCAAATTGCCGAACCACTTAAATATTGTCTCTCTATCGTCTTGTGTGATTTTTTGACAGGCCGGAGGGCACAACAGAAGTTTCTAATTATATAGTATTTGAGATGGGACATGGATCCGGAAGTAGATTTACGCACGATTTGTAGTGTGGTGAGAGGGTCCTCAAGGAAACTTTCCCTGAGCTCTATAGTGTTGCGCTTTATAAGGAGGCTTCAATATTGGACAATATGGAGACTTCAAGTGATTCTTCAGTTGAATACTAGCTTCATCAAAGCAGCTCAAGATTGGGAGATTGATGCTTTTTGTAAAATTTTTAATATGTTGTATTCCAGTAGAATTAGAAGAGAAGCTGAAGAGAAGATCCTTTGGACCCTTTTAAAATGGGATATTCAGCATTCATTCTTTATATAGGATCCTTACTCATCAAGATAGTAATCCATTTCGTTGAAGAATATTTGCTGAGCAAAGGTTCCCTTTAGGGGTGTAAATTTTAACCGGTAAACCGGACCGGACCGGCCCGGACCGGACCGGACCGGTTGTGCCGGTTTTGAACCGGTCCGGTCCAGAACCGGTTTCATAAAATGAAAAACCGGCCGGAACCGGTCCGGTTTCGGTTCCGGCCATTTTTAGACCGGACCGGTACTATTTAATATGTGTATATTTTTTTATTTATTTAATGTTATATGTTATATATTTTATATTATATATAATTTTTTATATATAATATATAATAATATAAATTATAATTATATATAAGATAGTGTTATTTTAATTTATAAAATAAAAGTTTAATCTCAAACATGAAAATTTAATTGATCATATGCTTTAAATATATAATATTATAAATATATATTATTTATTAATAACATTTTATCATAGATTCATAAGAAGTAAGAACCTAAAAAGAAAGAAAATCACTCAAATATTATTACTAAATTTTAATGTCCTAATACACTTAAAACTCTTTATATTTTTTTTGATAAGTACATAAGACATTAGTAGATAAATATAAATTATATATATTAGCATATAATTTATATAAAGCCATACCAAAGCTATACTAATAGCATAAAGTTTTTACATAGCACTTTTTTTTTTTTGCATAGCAGTCTTTTTATATAGTAGTTTTTTTTTAAGTAGAATTTTTTGACACAGCAGTTTTTTTTTTTTTTTTTTTATTTTATAAATAGATTTTTTTTTATAATAAATATATATTTTATTAAAACCGGAAAACCGGACTGAACCGGACCGGAAACCGGTAAAACCGGAATACCGGTTTAGGAGGGTAATCGGTGCGTAATCGGTTTTGAAAAATGTAAAACCGGTGCCTACCGGTTTGGTCCTAGATTTTGTCTAGCACCGGACCGAACCGGACCGGTTACACCCCTAGTTCCCTTGAGTGCTGCTTTCTTTACTTGGACGACATCTCTAGCGAAAATTCTCACCATGGAGAATGTAAGGAAAAGGCACATGGTTGTGATCAACTGGTGCTGTATGTGTAAGAGGAGTGGGGAATTTGTTGATCATCTTCTACTTAACTGTGAGACTACAAGTGGAATAATAGCTTCTTTAGTTGTGTTGGAATGGCTTGATCCATGCCCAAAAGAGTCCTGGATCTACTTTTATTCTTGGAGAAGGTTGGGTGGCAGCTCACAAATTGTGGCAATATGGAAGATAGTTTTTGTTTGCCTGGTAATTTGGAAAGAAAGGAATGGTAGAATCTTTGAGGATGGCGAAAAGATGTTATAGGAGCTCAAAACATTTTTTCAATCCATGCCCTAATTGCTTGGATTGTTTCTATAGACTTTAATGGGTTAAATTTACACGATTTTATTATATCCTTTGCTCATTTTAGATAGATGTCTCTCTTGTGTACTTCCTATGTACTTGGACTATGCCATTTGCGTTTTTCATTAAATATGCCATTTGCGCTTTCCATTAAATATAGTTCTACCCTATATAAACCCCTTTTAAGTTCAATCTAACACATTCTCTAGCTTCTTGAAAGTATGAGTTTTTAACTCATATTGGAATTATTTTCTTAATTTTCTTTTGCACAAGTGATCTTAGGAAACAACAGCAAATGATAATACATCTAAATCTTTGAAACCATACCGAAAAGAATAATGATGAAAACTACGACACCATCACACCATTATCCTACTCTACTGGCATGATAGTACTTAGTAATCTTTGGATGTTTATTTTTTTGACAAGAATTGATCCAAGCATCAATAAGTATAATCATGTCAGTAGAGTACGATAACAATGAGATAGTAATGTATTTTCTAGCATTTTCCTATTGAAAATTATTGGTATTGTGAGATTCATTGGGCAATGAACTAGCGCCACTATATGCAGATTCTCTCTAGAATGGTGAATGGAGGACCATATAAATGTCACTATCTTTCTACAGAAGTATTAGCGGAGCTTTTCTGAAGCAGGGTAGGAGTGGCTACTAGATTCATCCCTCTCAATGATGCCTTTTTGGAGTCAAATGTTTTTTATTATTTTACTATTTTATTATTTTTCCTTGGAAATTTATGTTTTGTCCAATTTTATGTTTCTTTTCCTTCTATAATTGCTTCTCCTTGGAGGTTTAATTTATCACTTTGTGATTTATAGTATCTTAGATTTTTCATGTTTCCTCTTCTTTCGCAACTCCCTTGATCAAGGCCATCTGTCTAATACATCTTGATTTATGCTTTTCCCACGCTCTTTGACTTGCTTTGTTGTTTTTATCCACTATGTTGTGCTAGGTATCGTTCATGGGTGAGCACTCCCACATCTCAATGGACTTTGATAATGTGAGTATTTTTGCCTCTTGTCAGTTTTATTGTTAATATTTTAGACATACACACCTTATAAGATCAAAATAAGTGTTTTTTTTTTTTGATAAGTTAAGATCAAAATAAGTGAGAGCTAATTGTGTAAATCTTTGGTAAAAAAATTTAGGTTTCATTTCGATTTAAAGTGACAAGTGTGTGGCATTTGGCTTTTGGACATTCTACATAAATATGAAATCATATTTACTATTTGATTTGGTTCTGAAATAGATCATATCAGTGACCTTGGAGAACTACATGGATCTCCAAAATAGCACCAATACAAAGGAAGACGGACAATATTCTCAATCTGAGGACCAGTGGGTTCAGGGAGTACTTAAAGCCGAGGAACATGGCTCATCTTTCCCTGATATCAGTAAGAAGGTTCCTTTGTTGCCGAACCTCATGGCTAACCCTCATTTAGACCCTACAATGTAAAGCTTTTCATTTTTGGTCTTCAAAAACCACCTTTGGTCCATATCATTTTATTGAGAAATAATTAATATTCCTCTTAACATCCTTGCATTCCATTTGCATTTCACAGGGATACTTCTAAAAATCCTGCTTACTGGTCAAGGGTTTGCCTGTACAATATGGCCAGATTGGCGAAGGAAGCCACAACAGTGCGGCGTGTGCTCGAACCCCTTTTTCATAGTTTTGATGTTGATAACCATTGGTCCCCAGAAAAAGGAGTTGCCTGTTCTGTTTTGATGTATTTCCAGTCACTTTTGGAGGAATCAGGTTACACATAAATCTTTAGTACTCTATCTGTTCTTCATATAATTAGTTTTCTAATAAAACATTTGTGCACAATTAATGTAGCTCATATTTACTGTTAAACAACAGGAGATAACTCCCATCTCTTATTATCTATCCTGATCAAGCACTTGGATCACAAAGATGTTGCCAAACAACCTCTCATACAGATAAACATTGTCAATGTCACCACTCAACTTGCAAAAAAAGCAAAGCAACAGGCCTCGGTTGCAATCATTGGTGCAATATCGGACCTGATCAAACATTTACGGAAGTGCCTTCAAAATTCAGCTGAAGTGTCCAGCTGTAGAGATGGTTCAGATAAATTGAACACCGATCTTCATTTGGCTATAGAAAAATGCATTTCACAGCTGTCAATTAAGGTTTGGGATTGTTTTGCAGTCTTGTTTTAAACAAATGTGAATACTTTGTGGAGTAATGATGCACATACATCAATTTTTGCTACTCTGTTTTTAAATAGAGGACATATGTAAAATTCAAAATTAAAAAAAACTTTGGTTTTTTTAATGAAGTGGCTGTCACATTTATAGGTTGTAGAATTGTTATATTAATATTGTTATTCTTTGTAGTATCTGCCAGATATGAGGTTCTTTGGAAGTTTGTCTATACTTGGACCAGGTTCTTTTTAATTCACTTTTTATTCATTTTAATGGCCGTAGACTAATATAGCATTGTTGGACTTATAGTTGTAAACTGCTGAATTTGATTAGTTTATGATGATTATGCAACACTAAGGAAGCAGCTCTTCACGCTTATTCCTATTTAACAAGACGAGCAACACCCTGTTATGAACATCCCTACATAACGGGATGTATTATTAGTAGTTTGTGGGGGTGTTCTTTTGTGGGATGGGCTTATTTGGCTTCTTTGGGAGCTTTGGGTGGTGTCCTCTTGATGTGGGATAGTAGAGTGGTGGAATTGATGGAGGAGTGTATTGGACGGTTTACTGTAGCATGTTCTTTTAAAAATATTGAAGATGGGTCTAAGTGGGCTTTTGCGGGAGTATATGGGTCATATTTGGACAGGGATAGATGTTTCTTGTGGGAGGAATTGCAGGTTTGTATTATTTGTGGGAATTGCCTTAGTGCATGTGTGGGGATTTCAACATAACTCGTTTCACTAGTGAGCATTCAGGAGACACTAGTATGTCGTCGGCTATGGAGGAGTTTTCGGAATTTATCTTTGATTTGGATCTTTTTGATCTTCCCCTTGTTGGGGAGCACTCACTTGGTCCAATAGTAGGAGCTGGTCGAGATTGGATAGAATTCCTCGTTTCTTCATCTTGGGAGATTCATTTCCCTGAGTTATGTCTGAAGAGAATGCCTCGGGTTTGTTCAGATCACTTCCCTATTTTGCTATATTGTGGAGGTGTACATGGGGGTCGAAAGTATTTTAAGTTTGAAAATATGTGGCTTGGTGCTGACGGGTTTGAGGATAGGGTTAGGAGTTGGTGGACTTCTTATCAATTTACGGGAACTCCTAGTTTTATCCTTGCAAGTAAACCAAAGGCCTTGAAAAATGACTTAAAGAAGTGGAATGTTGAAGTTTTCGGGAATGTTGATAATCAGAAAAATTCCCTTCGGGAGGAGTTGCATGCTTTGGAGGATGGGGAGGAGATTGAGGCTATGAATGAGGAGGCAATGTTGAGGAAGAAAGAGGTGGCGATCAAGCTTGAAAGAATTTTGTTGAGGGAAGAGATATCTTGGAGGCAAAATTCGAGGGCCCTTTGGTTGAAAAAGGGTGACAAATGTACAACATCACAGAGTGGCTAATTCACATAGGCGTAGTAATGTCATTGGGATGCTTTGTTTTGATAATAATGTGCTTTTTTCCCCTTTCAAGATTTAGGATCATACTGTGCAGTTTTATGAAGTTCTACTAACCGAGCTGGCTGATTGGAGACCTAATCTTGATGGTTTGGTTTTTGATTCATTGGATTCCTTTTCTGCAAGCTGGTTGGAAAGACTGTTTGGAGAGAATGAGGTTTATCAGATGGTTTGTGGAATGGTCAAAGATAAAGCCCTTGGCCTGGATGGTTTTTCCATATGGGTTTTTTCAAGTTTGTTGGGATGTTGTGAAAGTAGATGTGTTGCGGGTTTTCTGGGAGTTTTTCAACTATCAAAAGTTGAGGAGTCTCTTAATGCCACCTTCATCTCTCTTAGTCCTAAAATAGCCGGGGCCACTGAGTTGAAGGATTTTTGCCCTATTAGCCTGTTAAGTGGGGTTTATAAGATAATTTCTAAGGTGGTTGCCAATCGCATGTGTATGGTGATAGAACAAATTATTTCTAAACCCCAAAATGCTTTTGTTCGGGGTAGGCAAATACCTGATTTTGTATTGATTGCTAATGAATGTTTAGATAGCCGAATAAGGGAGGGTGTCCCGGGTGTCATTTGTAAGCTGGATATGAGAAAGCATATGGTCATGTGAATTGGGATTTTCTTTTCTATATGCTTGGGAGATGTGGTTTTGGGGAGAGGTGGTGTGCGTGGATTAGACATTGCGTCTCTACTGCTCGGTTTTCAGTGTTAGTTAATGGAAATCCTTGTGGTTTTTTCCATAGCTCTCGTGGATTGAGACAGGGGGATCCGTTATCCCCTTTCTTCTTTGTCATTATCATGGAAGCTTTGACTCGAATGGTGGAGGCTGTTGTAAGGGGGGGTTTTCTTTCTGGATTTACGGTGGGAAATATTAACAATGGCTTTGTCACACTTTCTCATCTTCTTTTTGCAGATGATACTATTATTTTTTGTGATGCTGATCGTGGACAGATTCAAGTCTTAAGGGCTGTTTTACCATGTTTTGAAGCTGTATTAGGCATTAAGGTAAATTTGGGTAAGTCGGAGATGGTTCCAATGGGAGAGGTGCGGAATATTAATTGTTTGGCGAAGTTTTTGGGGTGTAAAGTTGCTGCTCTACCTATGAAATATCTTGGCCTTCCACTGGGGGTGTCTTTCAAGGCCAAGTCTATTTGGGATGGGGTAGTTGAGAAGATTGAGAAAAGGTTGGTGGGTTGGAAGAGGTTAAACTTATCAAAAGGGGGTAGAATCACCCTCATTAAAAGTACTCTTTCAAGTCTCCCAATTTATTATCTTTCTTTGTTTACTTTACCTGCAGCGGTGGGAAACTGAATTGAAAAATTATTTTGTATACATTTTTGTGGGGAGGAATGGGTGAGGAGACTAAAATCCACCTTGTTAGTTGGAATAGAGTTTGTTGGGTGCTGGATGGGGCTTCGTAGTTCTAAACAAGTGGCTGCAGTGTGGAAGATGGTTCCTTGTCTCATGTGGTGTATTTGGTGGGAAAGGAATGAGCGATGCTTTAATAAGGAGCGCACTGTGGAGGAAATCCCTGCATACATATCCCGGCTCGCATGTTTTAATATTCATTTATACTGTGTGTTTGAACTTACATTTTCTTGTAATCTTTGTCATCATTAGTCTCGATTAACCTTCTTAGCAGTAAATCCTTTTTTTTTTTAAATCATTAGTTCTTGCTTCTGTGTCACTGATTTGATTCGGTGTGGGAATCATTCTTGATGGATTGCAGTTACATTTGTGATTAACAGGTCGGAGACGTGGGACCCATTCTTGATATGATGGCTGTGGTGCTTGAGAATATCCCAACAGCTGCTGTTGTGGCTAGAACAACGGTCTCTGCTGTACTTCAGACTGCAAAGATTATCTCCTCCATCCCTAATGTCTCATATCACAAGAAGGCATGTGCGTTTGTTTGGATTGTACCATGTTAGCATATTTTCAGATCTTGTATAATCATCCAAGTTTCTGAATCGATACTTATGACCTGTTTCAGGCTTTTCCTGAAGCTCTGTTTCACCAACTGCTCCTAGCAATGTCCCACCCAGACCCTCAAACACGAGTTGGGGCACACAATGTTTTCTCAATGGTTCTTATGCCATCACTTCTTTGTCCTTGGCTAGACCAGAATATTAAACCTTCACAAGCAGTTTCTAGGATTCCCTCTGTTGGTACATTGCAGAAGGAAAGGAGCGTAAGATTTTCCGTGCAGGATGAAGATACAGACACCAATGAACCCAAGAATGTTGACGTGGGGGAGGAAGTGAGTCAAGTATCAGATGTAGGTTTGAAACAATCTGTAATTGATCTATCACATGATCCTTCCTACAGCTTCAAGCGTGCTTTTACTGATGGAAAAACAGTATGAAACTACAACCCTTATCTTCTGAAACTACAACTCTTAATTTAGCACTTTAGTTGAATTATAATAGGGTGTTCTTATTCTTAAGTAATGTTGAAATATCTCATCTTATCTATCTGTGCATGCTTAGGAGCTAATCTGCCTTCGATTGAGCAGTCATCAAGTCAGTCTTTTGCTTTCATCGATATGGGTTCAGGCATCATCTGCAGAGAACACCCCTGCAAATTTTGTGGCAATGGGTCATGCATTTAACATTGCTTTGCTTTTTGCACGATCTAAGGTATGTAGGGTTCGTTTTTTTCTTTCCTTTTTTGGATCTTGACTCCTTACTGTAAGAAGAAATAAAATGACTTATGACTATAGTCTGCATGATGAGACCAAAAAAACTGGTGAACTGGGATTCAATGTTCAGCTGGCAGAGAGCAGTGCTCTGACAGGTAGATATGTTCTTGGCTTGGATTATGAAGAAAAGTGTCCCAAAGAGTAGTTTCCATAGAAACCAAAAATATCAATTTTATTTTATCATTAATACTAATTAAGATGACATGTTATATATAAACCATAAATTTCAAAGTTTTGTATTCAACAGCTTTCTCTCAATTTGTGTGATGATTTATTTGCTTTTAAAACAGACCTCCGGTCATGCTGCTCTAGTAAGATGTTTCCAGCTGGCATTCTCCCTTAGAAGCATCTCTCTGGATCAAGAAGGTAAGGTGGAATGTACAATTGAAAATATTTTTCAGTCTATTCATTTTAATAGCAATAGTCAAATACGTATGGACTAGTGAGTGGACAGAAATGTGGTTTAACAAAGGTAGACCATGTACAAACAGCAGGCTTGTTATGAAACTTTAATATGCTCGAATGATGTTATAACTTTCCCGAGCTTGACTCTCTCTCTCACTCTTTCAGTCCAAGAGGAAGAATGAATTTTCTAAGTGCATCTCTGATATTATGAAAGATATAAATAGCTCTAGAAATGTGGGTGCCTTCTTATAAGCATTTGATTTGCCTTAAAGGTTTCTCACTCTTGTGAACATTCAGCATACTTGGCTTGAGACCTTTTTGGCAACCTTTCATTAAGTCATTGCTCCAAGGAAGATCAAGACAAAACAATCAATGTTTAAATCGCTTTGCGTTTAGGAAGTTCAACTTTTTGTTTAAGCGAATCAAGTATTTCATTGGTGAAATTTTCTAATATGTTTCGTGCACACTTTTGAAGGAGGTCTACGACCATCTCGCCGAAGGAGTCTCTTTACCTTGGCATCATCAATGCTTATATTTTTGGCCCAGGCAGGCAATCTTCCAGAGCTAATTCCCATTGTTAAAGAATCTTTGGAAGACAAAACAGTTAATACCTAGACCTACACTTCATTTTGAGAAGGAACTCCTTTCAAGCTTCATTTAATACTCCTAGTTCATTTTATTGAGTTTATGCATTTGACAGGTGGATCCTTACATGGAGTTGGTTGACAATATCCGACTACATGCTGTCTCTGTACAGTCTGATAAGGAGAAGATATTATATGGATCACAGGAAGATGAAGTTGCTGCATCTAGATCTCTTGCAGCTATCGAATTAGATGATCAAAAGTTGAAAGAAACTGTTATGTCACACTTCATGTCTAAATCTGCAAAATTGTCGGAGGTGATATACCAGTTCTGTCTATTGCATTCTCTTAAGAATGTTTTTTTTCCTGGTTGATTTTTTTTTTTTTTTAATTTCTGCTCATATCAAGTTTGTAACAGTTATCAAATTCTAAGCCTCTGATTTGTTTTGCATGGTCATAAGTTTATTTTGGGGTCAGGAAATTGTTAATATTGCAATTTAAGGATCATTATGTAGCAAGTGTTGTTTACTTCCAGTAATTGCAGAGAAAAAAAATATAAAAAGTGACAAGCATAGGAAGATCACCTTGAAGAAATAGGTTGGTCAATAAACAAATAGATTATGTTGAGAACAAATATATGACACAAAAGATTACACTAGAATCTTCTATTTTTTGTCATCACTGAAAATTTACCTTCATCATGGATGTGAGCGTGCACACACTGTATATACACATATCAATGACAAAAAGACAAATGCACAAAGGATGAAGATCTTGGGACCAGTGCCACCCAGTTTCTGAATTCATTTTGTTTCTTCTGTGACATCACTTTGAATGAAGACATGCGATTTAGCCTGAATTTCTAAGTTGGAATGCGCATAGTCCAAAACAAGGTCTGGGTGATTAGGTTACTGGGTTACTATGACAAGCCTCTTATATGGATTTCATAGTCTCTAGCAAGCCTGGGTTTGGGCTGCTTCTTGGTTACACCTACGGTGGTTGAATCCTTTTGGAGTTTCTTAAAAAAAAAGAAATGGATTGCCAGATTACATGGTCTACAGTTGAACTCCCAAGTATAAACTTGTTGAGATTTTGGTCTAAAGTTCCACCAAATGTGTAATTGTCTTCTAATTCTCTGAGTTGTGTATAGTTCTGTGGGTATATATTTCTGGAATTTATCGGTATTGAACATCTTTTTTCTCCCCAGGAAGAGTTGTCAAGCATAAAGGATGAACTTTTACATGGATTTTCCCCTGATGATGCGTATCCCTTAGGGCCCCTATTGTTTATGGAGACCCCACGGCCTTGTTCTCCTCTTGCCCAGATGGAGTATCGTGATATCCATGAGGTAAAATTTATAGATTGAATTTTCACCTTCATGGCTCAAGCAATTATTCCATGTTAATAGTGGCCTCACTTTCAGGTCATTGGAGCCTTGACAGATGAGGAAGCCTTTCCTGAAACAAGTGGAAGTCAGTCGGGTCGCAGGACATCTCTCTCCATTAATACCATTGACATTATAAATGTTAATCAGCTTTTGGAATCAGTAAGTTAAAAATCATATTAGTTGCATTACATTACTGAAAAGAGCCAACTGTAAAAGTAGCCAAGTCTTCAACTATTATTTATTATGCTTGTTATTATGATTCTCTATCAAAGAAACAGTATTAGGGAAAATAGATTTGGTTTTTTTAAAAGTCTGCAAAATCCGATCTCTAATTGGCTTATTCAAATTTTTTTACAGTCTTAGGTTTTCTTATTTTAGATGTGAATTCTAAAGTGAAGCAAGAAGTGTTGGCAAGGGGAGGGGAGAGACAGAGAGAGAGAGTGTTAGGGAACTAGAGAGTATGAATGTGGCTATTGATGACTGAACCTCTATTATATATATCTATATCAAGTCCTTTTCTGTTGTCATGCATTTTATATACTTTTTTAAGATACACGTACATGATCTAACAAGTTAGCATGCTCATTGTGACTTTCACACCACATTGATCAATGCAACTATGTGCTTATAAAAGCTAACATTTTATTGTATACTCTACTGGCCTATATGAAAATATAACTATTAAAATAAAATAAAAATTTAGGTTCACCGTCACCCTTTTGATCTTAGTGAATTCAGAGTTACTATCACTCAATATTTCAGAAGAATTAAAGTAATGGATTGTGTTAAGATGTGCTTGGCATTTTCAAGGTGGTGAAAGATTGGATAAAAAATGGCAGATATGATACCTTTCCATCCCTCATTTGCATGTCTAAGTTTTCAGTAAGTGCCCTTAGTTGTTTATGTAATTCAAGGCTATTCTATCATTCATACTTTTCAAGTAACAGTTTAACTGCCGCTATACCCTACTATTACCGCTCTTCCCTTACTAAGGGGAAGGTCTTAAATTCTACCCATCGGAGCAGAGGATTGACCCTACAATCCACATTTAATCATGTAGATAAAGTTTAAATTCCTTATTTCCTTCAGTTAAACTCGTTTCTATACTACTCACAGGTTTTGGAGACAGCTCGACAAGTTGCTAGTGTCCCAGTTTCCTCGACACCCATACCTTATGACCAAATGAAGAGCCAGTGTGAAGCTCTTGTAACGGGGAAACAGCAGAAGATGTCAGTGCTTCATAGTTTCAAAGATCAAAAAGAGTCCGATGCAATAGTTCTGTCTGGTGAAAATGAAAAGAAATACCATGTTTTACCAATCAGGGTGAGTAAATTCGTCATGGAAACAGGAAATTAATTTGAAGTAAAATTTTTTGTTTGTGTCAAATGAAATTTTCTGCTAAAAAAAAGACATTTTTTTATGGGGGTAAGATGGAAAAACTGACTTCACATATTGAGTAATGCCAACCTTAGAATTGGTGTCATTGCCGCCAGTTCAGAAATTTTTGTGGTGGTTCTCATACAGAAGGTTGAAAAGAAAAAAAGAAAAAATAAAAGAAATAAATTATCCTGGTTCATAATGTGTTTTTGCCACCGATATGTTACATTTTATTTGCTGAAGAGATTTTTTTTAACACAATATTTTCATGGGCTTTGGTTATTGTTTATAATGGGGACAGCTTTCATAATTTCCTTGTATCCATCATTAGTGCTTAGTGGTTATTAGGTATATTCAATTTATACTTCCTGTGTACTAAGTTTTAGTTTTACTTATAAAAAAAATGTTATGCTTTATTTAGTGTGATATTAAAAAGAAAGTTGGGGCTACCTCGTTTGTTTTCAAATATGAGATGAGATGAGTTGAGATTAAAGTTGAAAGTTGAATGAAATATTGTTAGAATATGTTTTTTTAATATGATTTTTGTTTTGGGATATGAAAAAGTTTATTTTATTTTATATGGGGATTGGGAAAAGTTGTAATAATGAGATGAGTTGAGATGGTTTGTGAAAACAAACGAATCTCGTTCTCACATCTAGGCTTGGAAAGGTGGATGATTTTGTTACTAAGATAATTGTCGGTAGAGCATATCTTAAATGCTATGATATACATGTAGAAAATATTACTGAACCGTTCTTACTTGGCCATTTTTCCAGACTTTGGAGTCATCAGACGAGGATCTAAAGTTGATGAATAAGGAGCCAGTTCAAAGATATGATCAGCTTGTCCTCTGCTCACTCGAGTATCAGCAAAATTCTTTCAGATTACCGCCTTCAAGCCCCTATGACAAATTCTTGAAAGCGGCCGGATGCTAATAGAAATAGCAATGAGAACATATACGGGAAATTGGTTCAATTTGTTTGTTTTTTACTCTTTTCTCGTCCCCGTGCAGTTGGCAGTTTTTGCATTATTTAGAAGTAATTATAAAACTTTTTCCAGTTTGTTTAGATTTTAATGTACCATATTTGCAAAATTGATGAAATGAGCAGGAAGAGCGTTGGAGAAAATAGTTGATCTTTGGCAGAAACGTACTTGGATGTTTGGCAAGGATTGTTAATATTGATTTACATGCTTATATGTAACCTTTTCAAGTTATTCCATGTAAATTAGATGTAACCTTTTCAATTTATTATTTCAAAGATATTCCTTCTTCCTTTCTTGTTATTCTTATGCCACAACTGTGTAGACGTAGGGGAAAAAACACCATGGCATCAAGGAATTGATCTGTAGGCACATGGCTCTAACTATTAGAACTGGGAAATACAGCCAGGAAAGAATGGAGGCTTAAGAAACATTAATTAAGACTAGTTTGGACACTTGGAGTATCTCAGAATATTGTGAATAATAGTAAAATTGTTTTAAGTTCAAATGTTTTAGTGAATTTTGGAAAGTGAGAGAAAAAACACCATAAAATATCATAAACTAATGCTTTTTGAAGTTGAGGCTGAAATACCGGCCGGTACGGGCTGGTACATAGGCTAGTACGACCGGTATTTGGATTGGTACGAAATAGTTAGCATTTCTGTACCGGTCCAGTGGCTGGTACGGCCGGTATGCCGTACCGGCCAGTACGGTACGATTTTAAAAACCATGGTCCATGTTGTAGATGTCGAATGATCTTCTCATAGCAGTAAGTGATGTGGAAGACCATTTGTTCACTATATGGATTGACCAAACTTTATACAAAGTGGATATTTCACGGGGGAAGCCTGAATTATCGATTCACAATTCATCCGATGAAGATGATGGGGATGGTTACATTGATGATATGGATTGGATGATTGATAACATTTGGGTCGGAACATTTATGAACCATATGGGCAGGGAACATAGTAGTCTTTCAGGCCACAATTTCAGCCAACATCAATTTGAAACTTTTGCCCAATTGCTAGAGGAGGCTCGACGTCCATTGTATTCAAGTTGTGAGAATTTTTCTCAACTTTCATTTATTGTTAAACTACTTCATATCAAGACAATTAGTGGTTAGAGTGTCAAGTCATTTAATATGGTTATTAAGCTATTAAAAGATGCTTTCCCTAACATTCCCCTACCAAGCTCATATAATGATGCGCGGCGCTTGGAGCGTTGCTTGGGCTTTAGTTATGAGAAAATCCACACTTGCCCAAATGATTGTATTTTATATTGAAAAATTAATTCTAACAAATAAGAGTATCCTAAATGAAATATATCTCGTTGGGTGTTAACCACTAGTAAAAAGGAAAAATTTTCGCAAAAGTTCTTGCGATACTTTTCATTAAAGGCAAGGCTGAAAAAGCTATTAATGTCAAAGAATACAGCACAAGTCATGCGATGACATCGAGAACAATGTGTTGATGATCATAGTACTTTGAAACATCTACTGATTCCTAGATGTGGAGAGATTTTGATAGAGACCATGGTTGGTTTGCTGAAGATGCCCGCAATGTTAGGCTCTGTCTTGCTAGTGATGGTTTTAATCCATACCATAATATGAGCAAACCGTATAGTATATGGTCAGTGATACTCGTGCCATACAACTTGCCTCCGTGGTTATGCATGAAAGACCCTTACTTCATGTTGTCCTTGCTCATTCTTGGTCCTAAAGCACTAGGAAACGATATTGATGTCTATTTGTAACCCTTGATTGTGGAATTAAAGGAGTTATGGGAAATAGGTGTAGAGACATATGATGCCTCGAAGGGTCAAGTATTTCAATTACACGCTATTGCTATGGACAATTAATGACTTTCCGGTATATAACAATCTTTCTGGGTGGAGTATAAAGGGAAAATTGCTTGTTCATTATGTAATGCTAATACTGATTACATGTGGTTGTAATATAGGTTATCGTCGATTTTTGCCAACTGGGCACGTGTGGAGGAAGAAGAAGTTCGCTTTTGATGGTAGAGAAGATAATCACATGTCATCATGTGAGGTCATGGGAGAGGATGCACTTGAGCAATTATGGAACATTATACCTACTGAGTTCAGTAAAGGTTCAAGAAAGAGAAAGCGCGTAGTCGAGGAGTTGAATTGGACAAAATCTTCTATTTTCTTCCAATTACCTTATTGGTCAAAGTTGTTTTTGAGACATAATTTAGATGTCATGCACATTGAGAAAAATATTTGCGACAAGATTCTGGGAATATTATTGAATATTGATGAAAAAACCAAAGACACACCCAATGCACATAAGGATTTGGCCAATCTTGGACTAAGAAAGGAGTTACATTTACATCATGATGGTCGTAGATGCATCATGACGATTGGCACTTACATGTTAGATGTAAATGAGAAGAGAAATTTTGTCAGTGGTTGGCAAATGAGAAATTTCCTGATGAGTTTGCCTCAAATATTTCAAGATGTGTTACGGTGTATGATGGAAAGATACCTAGAATGAAAAGTCATGACTGTCATATTTTCATGTAAAGATTACTGCCAACTTTAATCGCTGGTTATTTAAAACCAAATATTCGCCTTACATTGACTGAGTACTTTTTTCAAGAATTTGTGTTCACGGACATTGACGTTAGATGTGGTGAAGCAACTGCAATCTAACATTGAGGTTATTTTTTGCAAATTAAAGATGATTTTTCCTCCAGCCTTCTTTGATATTATGGTTCATATCGCTATTCATTTACCCCACGAGGCATTTCTTGGAGGACTAGTACAATACAAATTGATGTATCCTTTTGAGAGGTATCTGGACGAATATAAGCATTACGTCCGAAATAAAGCCCACCCAGAAGGCTCAATTGCTGAGGCCTACGTTCATCTTGAATGTTTGATCTTTTGCTCAATATATCTTCACTATATTGAGACTAGATACCATTGAGAGGAATGAAACAAAGACGATAATGCACATAACTCAGGGACCTGTCTATTTTCTCATAGAAAATATGTATGTTCAGGACACCATCATCCTATAAATTAGATGATGTTCTCTTTGCAAGGGCTAAATGGTATGTGCTTAATAATTGTCCAGCAATCGACAAATACGTACAGTAAGTATTAAATAGATTAGATGTCTTCAATTCGTCAGTGCATTTCTCTATTATTCTTGATCTTTGATTCTCTTTATCATGTAGAGAGCACTTTAACATGATCAAAGAGAGCAATACTATGAATGTTGAGCGCAGACATCAGATTGAGTTCCTAAATTGGTTTCATGAATATGTATGTTCTGTGATGACCCGCTTTTACGTGTATTTTCACTGAAGTGTTGTTTTTAATTTAATTAATATATTGGTTTATTTATTTTAAATTAATGTATTTTAATTGGTTTTTATTTATTTGATGCGGTGTTTAATTTATTTAGTCATTTTACGGTTTTTAATGTCGTTTTCGGCGGATCTGTTTTGGTTTCTGGAGTGAGGTTTGGACCTCATTTCTTCCCCCAATCTTTTCTTTTCCCTTTTTCCTTTTTCTCTTTTTCTCTTTTCTTTCTTTTTTCTTTTTTTCTTTTTCTTTTTTCTTCTTCCTTTTCCCTCCCCTTCCCGCGCGTAACCCCCGCCGTTCTTCTCTCTCTCCTCTCCCACGCCGGAAACTTCATCAGCCCAAACCCACCACCGCTGGCCACCGTGCAGAACACCACCCTCACCAAAATCTTCCCCTCCTTCCGGTGAACCATCCTACCAATTTTCACCACCAACGGAGCCGCCGTTTAGCCCGAAATTCACCTCCAAGCCGAGCAGTTTTTGCTCCGATCTGCCACTGTCGCTCCACCTCTGGCCACCACCTCTTCACCACTTCATCACCGACTCCTTGCCGTCCTAATCCATCCATTTCCGGTCTCTAACAGTCACCGGAACAGCTCCCACGAGCTAGTTTCCGTTTTGGGCATTTCGACCCTTCCTCCGCCTTTTCCGCCGCCACCCACGGCCAAACTCCACTTCCACTAGCTTCATAAACATCCTTAGACTCTTCCCCATCAATCCTGAGCCTTGGTTTGTCCCCATTTAAAAGTGGGTATTTTACTACCCACGGCCACAGTGAAATTTCACTGTTACGTTGCTTTCCTTCTGCCGTTTGCAACGCCGCGTGTTTTCTAAAAATACCATATAGCGCTGTAAGTATTTTACAAACCCTACTTTTAGATTTAAATATATTTTGCTCATTCAATAATTAATTGTTGTTGGTTGGCTGATTCCGGACTGAGTCCGAGGAGTTCGGGGGTCGGATGGATGGAGGACGGAGTTGCTTGATTTATTGATTTATGGTTGGTTGATTGTTTTGTGCATTGAAATCGCATTTACATGGTGCATGCGTGTGCGTTTTATTTAAATTGAGAAAATCCTGTTTTATTGACGTAAGTGGATTTTCGGGTGCATGTGTATCACGACCCCAAGCCGGGATGAGGTATTATTCTGGTGGAGCTCCTTTGGTCACTCGGGAGCGTAATAAACTGAGTGACGTCCCCTGAGTTGTCGCTGGACGACGACGGGAGCGGGGGCTAGAGGATGCTTGGCTACGAAAGCGCCGGGCGCGGAACCAGGCATCGCTCTACGCACCGACTCCGTGGCCCTTCGCTGGCGAGGGCTAGAGGATGCTTGGCTACAAACGCGCGGGGCGTGGAACTGGGCATCGCTCGTTTAGGTGTCACATGCGTGGTTGTTACCTGCGGGTGTGGCACTGGAGTCAGGGTGTGCGGATGACCCCTAGGGGAGGTCATGGTGCATACAGTTTAATTGGTAAACGGTTTGAGTTTGATATGGGCCAAATATGACTTTTGGCGTGATATTTGGGAAGGTTATGTTTTTGGGCCAAATGAGATTTTTGGCGTGTGTGGAAAAGTATGATTTTATGGGTTTTGGGCATTGGCATCACTTCATGCATATTGTTTGAGTTCTATATATTTTTATCTGGTGGTGTTTGGATTTTACTTACTTGCGGCACCATTTTTGGTACCGTAGATTTTGGTGCAGAGATCGAGGATGAGGAGGAGGAGGCTGAGCCCGAGGATGCGGCTCCGCCAGGATGCTGAAGTTTATGTTTTGTATTTAGTTTAAAATTATGTTTGTGTCTTGTAATATTTATTTATGTATGTTTGAACAGCTTTGTATTAAACAAGAAAAATTCTAGTACTTAGTTATTGACTTGCTTTTCGCTGCGTATTTTTCGTGCACATTCGTCGCTTATGCACACACTTGGCACACGTCGATAGGATGATGACCCGTGATGTCATCATCCGGACATCTCGATTTTTCCGTATCCGTGCATGGGGATTTGGGGGCGTCACATGTTCTCCTTCTCTAATCTCATAAGAAAATCACTTTATAATAACACTTTTCCTTCTACTAAGCCTAACAACTTTTTAAAAGTACAAATTATGCAATTGCATTCAACCAAGCCTAATGAAGTCTTTGATGAAATATATGCGCTTCCATGTGGACTAGACCCATTTGTTACATTTTACTCTGGTTGCATCATTAAAGGTTCCACACCGAGAATCGTGGATAACATCATCGAACTCAAAACAGTGGAGTGGTTATTACTAGAGAACACCAATCAATGCCTGTTGACTTTTATGGCAAATTGGTTGATATATTGAAATAATGCTACATGGGATGGCGTAATGTATATTTATTCAAATGTGATTGGTTTGATGTCTGTGATAGGAGAAGAGGGATACGTGTTAGTGACCACCTCGTTAGTGTCAATACAGCTCGAACATGGTATAAAGATGAGCCGTTCGTCCTTGCATGTTAAGTCTTTTACCATAGAGATACTGCTTTGGGTAGTAATTGGCAAGTGGTTCAAAAGATAACCCCTAGGAACAATTACAATGTTCCATCAATACCATTGATGTTTGACAAGTACAATGAAATTAGGGAGCATGATGATGCATACCAAGAGAATGATTCTTCCTACGTTGGGACATCCATGGCTGTTGATGATGGTGACCTGATATGTTCATTGCATAGATCAGATTGTGAACCGGTCCACATTGATGCATCCATAATATTAGAACTTGCAGCTCCCAATCATGAAGATGAGCCCTTTATTAATGATGATTACATGGATGAAGGAGGGGACGATTCTGATAAGCCAAAGGAAGATACAAGCGAAGATGACCTTGACACGAACTTTAATACTGATTCCAATAAAGGTATTAATGGGGTCTTTGCAACCATTCCCACATTTTGGTTTTATGTACTATCATTTTCTTAGTTCTCATATTCTACAATATGGTCATTTTTTACTTTCACATCTCAATTGGTATGGTTAGCCTGATATGACATTTTACTCATTTACATGTCGCAGGGTCTGAGGAATTTGAGAATACTTAGGTGGCAACTTTGGGATTAGCTCACATGGAAGTTGGAAATTTGTGTAGTGACTCTTTATCTACTATTGTTTAGGCAATATCTTATATTGTTAAATATTAATTTATAATAGTAATTTAAACAGATGTAGTTAGTTCATTCTCCCATCAAAGATTAAAAGAGGCGTTTCTTCTATTTCTTTTCTTAACTTATTTGGTAATGTGTGCAATGGTTAATAAAAGAGTTGCATTACAAGCTATTCAAAGCCCTTACTTATTTGGCAGTAGTAGACAACATCAAGTAAAGATGACCTTATATGTAGTACAACAACATTGTGATCCTAGAAGGGGAGTATTACAAGTTACTACGTACCATATTATAATGATATAATATTGCTCGTACAACTCAGATGATGGAATTTATGTAAATATTTATTGGTTCAATATTTATTATTGGGGAGTAATTGAGTAGGAGCCTTTTCGTCCTACCATTGCATGTACACCATTCTAATAGTCCCATCTAAAATTGGAATAGATGCCTACAGGGAAGAATATAATAAGCATCTAATTAAAGAATATCCACACCTTGACATCTGTGTAGGGAATTAATACAGAAAAGTATATATTATCTTTTTACAAATAGAATGAAATGGTCACACAAATATTGCTCATATCAGCCATAAGGCCTTCCGTAAAATTACAATTATTTCAACCATTTAGAATGAAGGAACACATTAAAAAACCCGTTCATTAAAAATTACATCCATGATATCTTTTCAACATTTCAAACGTTGAGATGAGAGTTTAATATGCTTAGGTGAATAATAGTAATAATCTTGAAATTTTCCTTTGGCTATGGCGTTGCTTGAACATAATATTTATCAAACTCAATTTCCAGGGAGTATAAGAAATTTGGAAAGTATAAAATCTAAAAATTGGTCATATATAAAAGGTTTGAAATGCAAAGAGAAATTGAAACAACAGGTTTTTACTTAATCCCATACATATTTACATTAGCTTGCAAGTCCTCATGCCCAACAACATTAGCTTATGGCTGATGAAAATCTTTTACTATAAAGTATTTTATTTAATTTATAATAGTAAAGTCCACTGCCAAATATGAGCTGAAAGTATATCCTAATCAGTACTTTATTTAATTAGCAGCTTCTAATTTTTCTGAAGTGATGGTTTGATGTAGTAGACTTAGCTGTATAAGTAGTGTTGTTGAATCCAACTGCAAACCATGTTCTGCCAAGAGGGCTTTTTAGGTGTGTTTATTTTGTGAGTGGGAGTTGAAACTTTGAGGCACCAAAATTGAGCTCCTATGTAAAATTTCACAAAGCTAAAAGCATGGAGACACATGCCCCTGTACTTGTCTAGTCTACCACAAAAAATCTTGTGTCCATGATTTAAGCCGAGGTTTAAAACTTGCCCCTATACAACTCTTTAACTCTCTTCCTCATGGTCCAAATTTTTGCCAGTAGCAAAGCTTTTCATCTGAGGAAGAACTAATGGCAATGACTATGAGTTATTTCTAAGCTTCCTACAATTCAACATTAAACCAATAGTTAACAAATAAGGTAATTCCACAATGGTAGGCTTTGTGGAAATCTCTCTCACTCAAATCTCTGTATAGAGAAATACCTCAAAGTTCTCTCTCTCTCTCTCTCTCTCTCTCTCTCTCTCTCTCTCTCTCTCTCTCTCTCCCTCTAGAAATCTTCTCTTTATCTCATACGTATAGATGAAAACATATGAATATTTTGTGCAATGTTCATAAATGTGTAAATGCTTTTGAGTATAGTGTCTATGCTCAAGTTAAGGTATAACCAGATGCTCAATATGATGCCTCATAGCCTATGTTCAGTTGAAAATACATCTTTAGTTAGTGTCAAAGCATGCTAGTTCATTGTTGCAGGAAAAATAATTTAGTTCACTACTTCTTGTTCCTTTTGTACACTACTTGTTCTCAACCATGTACAAAAAACTTACTATCCAGGAATATGTGTGTTAAGTCGCCTTGCAACTTGTATTAACATGAATTAAACTATAAAAATAGGTGTTTTTGTGAGTAATTATTCACAAGCTAGCCAACTTATAAAAAAAATCAAGCTACAGCTATGGTTGAACATGGCAAAAGATGTTCAGTTCAAAATACATCTTTAGTTGGTGTCAAGCATGCTAGTTAATTGTTGCTGAAAAATTAATTTAGTTCACTACTTCTTGTAAATTTAGTACACTACTTTTTTGTATGTGCAGAAAACCTGCTAGTTAAGTTGCCTTGTGCCCTATATTAATAGAGAATTAAGGTTTCTTTGATTTTTTGTGTTCTTTATTTGCCACCTATGTGTAGAAAAACATTAAATTGCTTCATTTGGTTGAACGTGGCCCTAAATGTAAGAGGGGGAGGGATAGGTAAAGGTGGACGCTCACGACAAAACTTGGGTCCAATAGGAAGAGCCCCACCATCACAATCCTCTGCATGGACTTTACATTTATAAGATGAAACTGAACATTCATCGGATGACTCTACGTAATAATCGGATGGATTTGAAGTTGAGTTTGATAACTCTGCTAATCAAGCACATACAAACGCACAAGGAGAAGGTAATTATCTTCAACCTTGTATAAATGTACTCTTTACACAATAAACTAATTGGTACTTAATGCAAAAATGATTTATTCCTATAGTATATCGAAATTGATGACTAATTCTATGCAATATAGTTCCCCTTGCACAAAAGCATGGTAAGGGAGTAGCAAAGGGAACATAGTTTAATAGGCTTAGGAGATTGGGGAAGATACCATTGGATATAAAAAATGGAAAGACAACTCCTTTATGCGAGAATGTTGTTGTATTTACAACAAAGGTCACATGGATTGTCAAATATTATGTAGAAATGAGGCACAAAAGCTGGAAGAATGTTGATGTCAAGGAGCAAGATGAGCTTATTGATTATATTCGAGTATGGGTTAAGAAATAAACCTGTAATATTTCATTAACATAGACTTTTCATTCATTTTAGAGTCTAATTTTGAAATTTACAATATCCATAGGCTGACTTTGTGTTCGAGTGGACAAAAAAAAATTATCGGGCAATAGTAACAAAACAACTTTTACAAGTATACAATGCATTTCATTACCAGCTACATGGGATCTACTTGAGATATGCAAGCCATGAAGAGGCAATGGCAGATGGGACAACATTGGTTAGGAAGCCAGTTTGGGAATGGTTATGTAAATGATGGGCAAGTGAAAATTTCAAGGTAACCAATATTCTAAATTTGTGGATGATATTAGATTCTTTTAATGATATCAGTCTTTCATGTCTTTTGCAATTCCATTTTGGAGAATTGAACCAACTGTCCCATTTTTTCTATTATGGTTAACTATAAACTTTGGTTTTTGTATTCATTAAATTTTAGAAATTATCAGCACAAAACATTAAAAATAGGCGTAACCAACGAGTATGCCACACAGGTGGAAGGACATCATTTGTTGTATTGATGGAAAGAAACATAGGGCCATAATTTTTCTCAACATATTATTGCATCTTGATGTGTGCTTATTATCTTATGATTCAAAGAGCCAGTTTAATTTGGGTATTTGATGAATGTACAGAAAACAACCAACTTAGTGTCACAACCCCACCCTATCAAGAGTGAGACTGTGATCCCGTACATGTTCTTTTCCCTATTATAACTGTATATTATTATTATAAATAAATGCCCATATTATTATTAGTATTTTTTTAAGATAATACGTGACGGGTTCGAACGCATCACGCATAAACTCTAGATTTCTAAACTAAAAAAAACACCTAATAGACATACATTTACATTCATTTATAAAGGACTCTCAAAGTCCGTCATCCATTCATTTAACGTAACTATTTTAAACAAAAAGGGTCTCAGTCCCTACAGTCTTTACAAAAGAAAACTAACTTAAAGCAGAAGGGGTTTTCATCACCCCATCATAAAATATACATTATACCCGAATGTATCTTGTCTAAAAGTTAACTCAATCAAACATCCCTATTTGGGGTCTAGTATCAAAACATAAGAAACATATGTCGTCACCGAAAGAAACTAAACTACCCAGGGACTACTAAACATCGGCCCCTCCCTCCTTAGTATTACCCAGCTCCTCAGCAGTTTTGTCTGTACCTGGATGTTTAAAACATAAACATAAAGTGAGTCTAATATTCAGTACGTAGTACACCATGTTGTTAACTTAATAAGTATGTAGTATTTTCTTTTGAAAACATGCATCCATAAACCATTAGTAATTCTGACAATACTTTCATTCATAAATAGGTTAAAAGTTTAATCATGCTTTCATGCATACGATTTCTTCATAATTTCATGCACACAGTTACTTCTTACTACCATGCATATACTTACTTCATACTTTCATGCATAATCTTTATTTCTTAGTTTCATATATACTTATATATCATACTTTCATGCATACACTTAATTTCATCTTTCACTTTTTTTTGGCCGGCACACTATTACGTCCCGTGTGTTGGGGTTAGCGGTCCTTTTGGACCTGGATTCCACTCGTGGCCACAGGTTAGGAACCCCTTTCTGTCAGGGAGCAGCACTGGGTGCACTACCAGTACTACTTACCCAGCATTGTAATATGCCCATTTCTTTGGTACCCTTTCCATTCATATGGCCATTACATATTTTCATACATTAACCTTCATTCATATCTTTTCTTTTTTTGAAATCAACCATTTTCAGTATCTTTCTTAGTCCAATACATATGGATTTATTTTGGAAAATAACATTTTATGTGATGCTTACATATAAATAGAACCTTAGTTATTTCAAGGAGCATGTATGAAAATTCCATGACTTAGAATCTACGTGCATGCATTACCTTATACACATACAAACAATTATAATCGATAGGGCGCTTAACAGAGGCTACCAAGAAACGCTTATACATAATATAAATTTATTTATTCTTTAATTAGAGGAACGTTTGGAAAGAGATAGAGATATTTTCTTTCACAAGAGAACTTAGCGTGGGAGCATGGTCATAGCTACTTACCTCGATCCGTTGCAATCCCTTTAACTTTAGTAAATCCTAATCTAATAAATAACAAGTGTGTTAATACTTATCCAACATCCTTTAAACCTCCTCTTAACGATAAACTAAAATATTATAAATTTAACGTCGTTTTCTACCCTTAACGTTACTTCAAATAACTACCATCTCGACTAATCCTTACAAGAGTAACATAAGGAAATAATTAACCTAGTTAACACATTATTTAGTAAAGCATAACATAGGAAATAACTAAAATAGCCTATTAAGTAATTCAAATCCTTAACCTCAAAGTTTATAATTAGATTATTTAACATCTCTTTTAAAACAAGTTTATAAGATTACATATAATCCAAATAATCTAACACTTTTAATCTCATAGGGAAGGGAACATAACATCATTTTCAAAACAAACCCTCTACACAAATACTTATACCAATTTATTCCAAGAATCATTTAAGACTTTAAATAAGTTCATTTATTAAAAACTCTCCTTTATTTCAAATATACATAAAAGCAACACATCAACAAAATCTCCTTATATAATTGGTTACCCAAAACAGTCCATAAATATCTATATATGAAAGTCACTACAAAATACAGCCCATACATAATTGGTCACTCAAAACAGGACATATATATAAAACACAAAATCAAAACAGCTCCATAAATGCATTTAATCACTTAAAACAGAGTTTATATATGTATGTACAAAACACAATATCAAAACAGCCTCATATATGCATTTAATCAATTAAAACAGAGTATATATATATACACACACAAAACAGAACATTAAAACAACCCCATATATATTTAATCACTTAAAACAAAACATATATACACACAAAACAGAACATTAAAACAGTCCCATATATAAGTATATACACGAACCAAAACTTCAAAACAGTTTTTCATATGTATTTACACGAAACACAACCTTAAAACAACCTTATATACACTAGGCTAGTAAAACAGAACACATGCACATATATACATACCAAATCACAACATAAAGAGATAAAAATAAAACAAAAACTGACACAAATACCACACATGATTCGGTTGACCTTAACAACACCTCAAAACCGCATACACATATATAAGATGGTTCATGTATTTCAAAATCCATATATCACCTACACAAAGAGATGAGTTAGGAACCTCTTACCCCCAATTTTTTCACTTCTTGAAAGATGAAAGCAAATTGAAAATCCCAACTATAAGCAACCTCAAAGTGGTAAGGAAAGAGATATAGGGCACGGTTTGGAAAAAATAAATTTCTTTCTTCCTTTTGGGAGCTCACACGGTTTAAATGATGGGAAGAAATCTTGGTTTTTCTCTTGAATTAGAAGATGAAGGAAGAATGAGAGGAAATGATAATAGATGTTGGCTTGAAGAAGTGAAAAGAAATTACAAGCCTTTTGGCCTCTAACCGACAGGAACTCCTTAGGGAAAGAAGTTTGGTCAAAGCTTATCCTCATTAGATGAATATTGAACGTTCTAAGTCAAGCCTAAGAAGATAAATTTTGCACCTACCTCAATCCAATGGTGTAAATTCAATGGGCCAATTAATAAATAATTCAAAGTGAATGACTTAAAAGAAAATATATTAAAGGTATAAAAATATGCTCTCAACAAATTTTAATAATTCACATAAAATAAAAACACACACATCTTAAAATAGAATAAAATGAATTAATAAAATAATAAAATCTTTACATGAAAATATTTAACTTAAGGATTAAAATAAAATGATGTAAAGACCCATGTAGTAAGACTCGGGTATTACACTTAGTGTCTTTTCTATAACGATGTACATTGGTCAAAGAAGAAGGAAAAATTTATCACACCAACTATAGAGGAAAATTACGTGAGTATGCCCAAATGCTGTATATTTCTGAGGGCATTTCTTGTAGCTGTGATTGAATAATCATTGTTATATGTTTTAGCCATAGCCACTAGTTAAATAGATGTCCAAGGTAGAGTTAAAATAACTTGAGAGATTAAATTTTATTTGTATGTCAAAAACCTACTTTCATTACTAAGGATCAGAAATCGTTTATATTCCACTTGCTAGAGTAAAATGTTGCTTACATTTACATGACCCATGTGGTAGCAATGAAATTATTGTATACCATTTGAATTTAGTAGATAGTAAGTGCATCATTCTTGTGTTGAGTATTTACAAAGTATTTTTTTAATAAGATTATTGCAAAGTATTCATGGTTTAATGTCCTTGGATTATAGAACAAGATGGTTTTGATTTTGAATAAGAAAGATTCAGAGAGTCGTACTGATGATGCAGCAACAACTGTGTTCAAGGATGTCTTAGGGCATCGGTCAGGCTATTTTCATGGGTTGGGCCATTCTATTATTCATAAAGGAGTTCCATCATCCTAGATAAGCATTGAGGAGTATGAACGCCTTGCTAAAAAAAAAGAAAAAAAAGAAAGAATAATGCTGAAGAATAAAAGAAATGAGTTGAGGAGATGGAATGGAACTTCCTGACTATGTGGACCCACATGTTAGAGTTTGAGTAACAGGTAATCAGAAATATGTCAAAACTGAGGTCAGAAAGAGAGTCTCAAAGAGACACTCTGGGAGTCATTTAGGTGTTCATTGCCTTTGGAAGGCTTTTTGCTAGGAGTTTTTTGTTGTTGTTGTGCCATGATGAAATTCTGAGCTTTAAAGGAACATAGACGAAAGAGTTTTTGTTTAGCATAGTTTTGTGCATTGTGGGGTTGTTGGAATCAAGAAGGTCAATTCGTTTGAATAAAGAGCTGGGTTTTAGGCAACACATCAAGTACTTGCCTATAGAGGTAATGTATCCAATATGTTCATGGTAGTAGATTATAGTTATTTTGACCATATGTGAAGTTGCTTTTCTCTATTACTAGTTTTCATTTATTGGGTATGATAAGATGTTCTCAAGGGAAAAAGTTCCTGAAATTCAATTTTAATTACACACACATATATACTTGACTTAGTATTTTCAGAAACTTAGATAAAATCATGGTTTAAATGTTTGTTTGTCTCTCTTATATTAAATATATGATGGGTTATGGTTTATACTTAGCACGAATTGTAGTTAGAGTTGGTGTTTTTTTTTTTATCAAAACTAAAAATACGTGGTTCAATGAGGACATGAGTTAATTGTAGGATTCATATATCCAATTTTCTAATTTTGTGTAGTTTAGAAATGTTCAGAGTGTGCATGGCTACCAAACAATGGATTTTTTATTTTCATATAGGCAAATTGATACATATTTATAAAAATAACATATAGGGAGAGGTTATGTTGTGATATAATTAGGGAGTATAATGAAGTATGATGTTATAGTTGAATTGGACTAAATTCTTTGAGTTATCCTGCTGATGGATTTTTTTTTTTTTTTTAATCAACCTTAGTTGCAAGTGGTCAATGCACTAGTATAATGCATGTTTTTCAGATTTGTTTTTAGCAAAAGCATGTGTATAAATATTATACACATGGAATTGATGTGTGATGAGAATACTTGTTTGAAATTATTTATCTATAGTTGACATCTAATAGAATCAATAGAGCATAAATGAGTCTATAGCATTGACAGTTATGGTTTTTTTTTTTTTTTTTTTTAATCCAAGAGTTATGGCTTGTATTTAATTGTTATCGTACCAATATTAGATAGGAAATCTTGGTTACTGGAAAATGATGACTATGCCATTTATTATTATAGATAATTGATGAGATTGAGCTGAATGTGTTGGACCAAATTGCCCGTACAACTCAATTACCTCCATCTATGCTTTTGCCTATGCAACAGCTTGAATATTTGAAAAGCTGCCTACAACAACGATATATACTACTCCATGTATTAGTTCAAGTACAAACTGGTTATGTTGCCCTTGAATATAAGTTGAATATGCTAAAAAACATTATGCTGCTATAAGTTTAGATGTGTGTATATGTTGGAGAACTAAGTACCTTGTGCAGTTTCTAATATATAATGATGTGCAGTTCAGTCTATATAATGTACAACCATACCATGATTTTGGATTGGGGAATGTGGGCTACGAGACAAGAGTACCATATGAATATTGAAATAGTTCTTGTTTTTTAGAAATTCAATTCATACCATAGGATTTTATAAATTTCCAGAAATGATAATTTTTTTTTTGAAAGGTTCAGAAATAGTAACTTACATATAGTTTTAGGATATTTCTGAAAATTTGATTTTTTTTTTTTTTTTTTGTATAGCTATTTGGTAGTCCCAATAATAATGAATGTTAAATGGAACTTCAAACGGTTGTAATTGTAATATTACTTTCAAAAGCTAGGCCATTTGATTGCTTTTAAAGAACAAATTCTTATTGGTGGAAAAAAAAAAAAAAATCAACAAAACTTACGCAATTTCGATGGATATAAAACTGCAGGAAAGTTAATAGATTGATCTCAATTATTTCAAATTTTGTCCACCGAATTCTTAAACTACGGGAATAAAAATGTAATTTCAGTAGAAAAATGAACCTTTTTGGTGATAGAACAAAAAACTGTAGTATAGATGGAAAGACTTTAGTCTGTAGAAACATGCATTCATCGACAGAACCAAAATTGTAGAAAAATCATAAAACCCACATTCGACGATGCACCAATTAATGCAAGAAATGCTTTTGTTTCTTTCCATCGTTTGCCCAAGTTCAATGGTGCTTTATGGAGGAATGCAAATTCTGCTGGAAAAACTTCAATTTGTAGAAAAAATTCTTTTGCTGACAAAGCCAAAACTGTTAAAAAAAATCATAAAATCCCATTCGACAGCACCAATTAATGTAAGAAATGGAAGTTCTTTTACCACCGTTTGCCCAAGTTCATCATATGCTTTCTAAACCTCTAATACTCGAAACCTCTTGCCAATGGTATACGCAGTTAATGAAGCTATACCTAACCCAAATTGACACGATAGAGGTATTGTTTAATCTTTTGCAAAACACAAGAAGTGGAATATAAGAAAAAATCTATTATTATAATATAAACTTTAGAACCAAAGATCAACCAGTGGGCAGCTCTGCCCAACCAACACACACTAGTAACCAGTGGAAAGATTTTCACAGACTACCTACTATATATCAATTAAAAAAACTACAGATTGACAACCAACCCACAAGGGATAGGTAGCTCCAAGTAGTGTGGATGGACAGATTCTTTTGAGTTATTTTCTAGAAGGTGAAAAGGAAAGCTTAACTAAAAAATAATAATCTTAGCAAAATATAAGAAAGGAAATTGAGTAGAGATTTGTTGCAATTACTAGCTCGTCTTAATTTTTATATTTTAGAGTTGACATTCATTTTTCAAGATTATTAAGATATAATTAGTTGACTTATATAGTTTAATTATATGTTTAGATTATACTAGCAAAGGAGACTGTGAGTTCTAAGTTCCATATGTACATTCTCTTTATTAGAGATGTAACTGGTATGATTCGGTCTGGTTTTGATATGTTTTAGAACTGAATCGATATATACCAATTTTGAGATTTAAAAAACCAATACCAGACTGATTACACCCTTAAACATGTACTTCTGGTTTTATCGGTTTCGATTTAGTTTTTTCAGTATATTATATAGTATATATAATATAATATATAATAATCTAGTGATAATATATTGTAGTATATTTTTTTGGTAGGAATATATTGTAGTATATTATAATATATATCATAATTATATTATAGACTATAGTGATATATTATATAATGAGATAGTATTAGTATAATTGTTAATATAATAGACTATAGTGCTAATATATAGTTATTTATATAGGATTTTAAAATTTAATATTATATTAATTAGTAATTTATCATATGTATATAGTTAGTATATATATAATATAAAAAATTATATAAAAATATTTTATAAAAAATATATAAAAAATTATATATATATATATATATATAAATCAGTCCAATTCGGTATTAAAAAAAAAATTAAAACCAAACTGATTTTGAGAAAAATAAAACTGTACCGAATCAAACCCACCAGTTCACAGGTTTTTTTTACCCTTACTTTTTATAGAATTAAAAAAATAGAAAAGTTGGAGATTAAATCTAAAAAACTTTTTATTTGAGTTTTATTACCTAATCATTATCTAAACAAAAAAATTAATGTGACTTTTGCATAAACTTCAAAATAAAAATATTCTTAAAAAATTATATTCAAACCAAATTTTTAATTCTCTATATTAATTAACTTTCATAAACTCTATTACAAAACTTATTTTTCATAAAAAAATTATTGAAAATTTTCCATCTTATTTTTCAAAATCTAATCTTAAAAAGGTTTAGAAAAGAGTAATAATATGTACAATCATTTTTGTATATTTTATATTCTATTAATATAATTGATTGGATTAATTCTTTTAATATATAACTAATTATATCATTAAAATATATAAAAATAACTACACATAAAAATTTGGTGAAAACAAAAACACAGGTGACATCCAAAGAAAAACTCGGCCATTGTGTGTAATTAGTTCGAGAAAAACCGAAAAACAAAAGATCTCTCCGACTTCTGAAACCTTCTTACAGAAAAACCCAATAATGAATCGCCACGTAAGCAAAAATTACGGACTCCAACGTGATCAAAACGCCCAACTTTGGCTGATGTGGCAAAATACGAATTAGCGCACACACTTCATTGTTTGTACACGTGGCGAACAGAAAGAAGACACGAGTGGGTCCCAGAGGCTTGAAAACACCGGCTCGTCCTCGTGACTCGCACTGTCCCGACTCGTTCCCGGCTCACCCTGTTCGTTACCCTTAGGTTTTATATATATATGTCTGCAGCTCCTTCACTGCCATAGTTGGGGTTTTAGCCCTTTTCTCTCAACCTCTCTGGCTCTCTGAGCTCAGCTCAGCTGTCTGCTACCGCCAGATCTCTAATCAGGTAAATATCCAACGTCCGCTTCCCTATCATTGCGATGTTCACGACGCTGTATCTTTAGGTTCCTTCCATTTTTCTTTTTTTCTTTTTTTTGCAATAATGTTAAAGATTCCTCAGGTAAGCTCTACCTTCTTCGTTCACTTGCCTTCTCCATGTACAAAGCTCAAACGATTTACATTTTCATATCTACCCTCTCTTTGAAAAGTTGCATTGCATGCGTAGTTTTCCGTTAATCGGTGGAATTGATGGCTGTTCTAACACAAAAACATCTCTGTGCAGTGTATGGAGCAGAATTGGTGCAATCAAGAGCGGAGCTAGATCTTTTTTGGTTGTTGTGATCATATTGGCATGCATAGTTCGAAGAAAACTGGGCAAGGTGGGGATGGAGAGGCGGAGGCGAGGCCGGTGCGCACCAGCGATAGGCTTCGGAGACGGCCAAAGATTTATGGACGGGCGTACCTGTATTATAACACCAACATCATTCGCACCAGGAAAGGAAAGGGCAAGAGCAAGACCAGGACCGCCGCTTCTCAGATTGCCAAGATGTTGTGCGTGCGAGCACCGAACAGTGATGTAAGTGATATTTATTAACATTTCTTATGCGATGTATGTTGAATACTGTTTAATTTGATTTTTCGGACATTTGATTAAGCAACGGACGAGGAGGATGTTGTTGATTATCCATAATTATCGGGTGCAAGTATCATTTTAAGGCTGTGTGTTTCTTATATGTCACTTATTTTAAAGACAGGACCTGAATTTGGAAACAGTGGTTTGTGCATAATGCGATACTTCTTAACCAGCATTGTGGTCAGAGCTTCTTCTAGTGTCGTGTTTAATTGAATGTTTAAAGGGAAAAATGGACTGACAAATTTGTACGGATTCTTGTTTGGTGTAAAATGCAATTACCTCATCGGATTTTCAAGAGGGTTTTTTTTTTTTTTTAAACATTTTCATAATCTATTGAAATTTCATTTTGTTGATGGCAGTGTGATTGGTGTGCTTTAGCGTATGGAAAACCACCAGTGTTAATGCACCTCAAAGTCAAAGTTCTACTATGTACTTTTTTGGGTCAATTATGTGTGTGTTCGGCTTGCCTCCAGTTGTTCACTAACAGGATCATCTTCTGTTATCATTTCCATGTTATTTTGTTTTCATATAAAGGGTAAAGATTAAAACACATAATCTCCTGTAAATTTTAACACAAAGTTAACGTATTCATTCAAAATTTTCTAAAGTTTAGCATTGTTTGCCCCAAGAGCAGCATGGAAACAGGAATGATTGAAGAACGACTCTGTGCGTGCATCAATATCTGTCCTCATAACCAACTATACTTGATCCTAGCTAGTTGGTTTCTCTTGTATACGTCAATTGTACTAGGGCGACACCTATTGACAATAAAAAATTTTACTTCTATAAAAGAAGAGCTATACTCCATAAAGAATCTTATTTCATTAAAAAAAAAAAAATTGCATAGCACGCAAAAGAGAGAGAGAGGGGAAGAACAAAAAAGAGAAAAATTACAAACAAAATATTTGATTCTTCAAGCATCTGTTTTGGCATCATTTCTCCGGATGCAATGATTTAGGCTAGATGGTTGAAATACAGTCCTCTTCAAATTTTTATAGAACTTTTCACTGAAATTTGGGATAATTATACCGACAAGAATTTTCTGAACTTTTTACTAACTATAAACTTGTTTGTAATGACTATCGTGTTGCTTGTTTGCAATCTAGTGTACCAATGGGATCCTAGTGGGTTTTTGATGAACTACAAACTTGTTGGAAATGACTATCGTGCTGCTTGTTTTTCTTCTCTTATTATTCTCAACCAGTAGTTCTCACAATGAAAAACACTTTTTTAAGCCATTCCAAGAGAGATTTACATGACATCCCTTTGAAACCAAATCGAAGAACTTAAAGGAAGAATGGATTATAGCTACCTTATGGGCATATTTAAAGAGAAGAGTTAGAAGGAAATATCCTATGAAGATGGAGAGGGATCACGGGGACACCACAGATCGCAGCTTTGTGAAAGATGGCTCCCATTTACTTTAGTGTATTTGGAGTGAAAGGAATGACCAAAATTTTGAGGATCGTGCGCGTTCTTTGGAAGAGTTTCAGAGTTTTTTCTGGAAGACTCTATTTATGTGGGTAGTTATTATAGACTTTAATGGTCTCAGCTTTCATGATTTCCTTGTAACTGTTGCTAGTTCCTAACAAGGTGTAATCACATGTATACTTCCTATGTACTTGGGCTATGTCTATTTCTATATCAATAAAATATCTTTACTTATAAAGAAAAAATCCTATGAAGTGACAAGGTAGATTGAAATTTCAATTTGATTTGGTTGGGGTTTGGCAATCTCTTTTCTCTACTGTTGTTTCTTTTCTCTTTGATCTTTTGCATGAGAAAGAAGATTACTCCTAAATTGACTGTATATAGGAAACTGTGTTAGCCTCCTATTTCGGTTTATACTGGGTTTTAGTCCTGACCCTTTATTTGAGAAGGTAGTGACATGGTAATGCTGATAGGAGATCTCCTGTTAGTGAAATACAGGAAGGAAGCTGAATATATATAATTTAGGTGGGCCACCATAGTGATAGCATGACTTTATGCAATATTCTGAATTTCCTTTATGATGGTAAAAGATAATTGCTTTTCCTATTTTTTTATTTTTATTTTTTATGCTTGTAAGGCATTGCATCCCTATAATAGTGAGACATTAATTTAACAGGTTTTTTCAGTCATGGGCATTATGACATTTTTGCTAAATACATGGTTTGAAATTCTCATATATGGTTTTCATGGGTATATTTGCAGTCAGTCGCAACCAATCTTCGGCGTTCTACAAGAAAGAGAAGGGTTTCTGTAAATTTGGAAGATTACACAGATAGTTCTGGAACAGAGGATGAGGATTTGATGGTGAGGTTTATCACCGTCAAACATGCTACTTTATATTTCATTTTATTAGCTTGGCTTCAACAGGGTTCAGGTTTCAACAATATAACAGCTCTGTAATACATGATTTGGTTTTGGGAGCTAAAATTGTACCATTTTATTTCAGAGACCTGCATATCGACCTTTGAGGAACCAGGTTGGCAACAGTGTGAGTCATGATGAGTTATCGTCTCCCAAGCGTAGGAAAATTGTGAAGAATAAAACAACACCTCGGCGGGAGGGACTTCGACCACGTCGTTCAAAAGTAGTTGCAAGAGAACAATTGGGTTTAGAGTCTGATGATGAGCAAGGTACTTCACTGGAGAAGGCTGGTCGAGATGACATGGTAAATGGAAATGATGATGACTATAATGATGCAGATGATGGGCAAAATGACGGTGAGGCAGAAGATGAGGGGGAGGGTGAAGATGATGGAGAGGAAGATGGTGATGATGAAGAGGGTGAAGAACAGGAGGGAAGAAGGCGATATGATCTTCGAAATCGTGCAGATGTTCGAAGGCTGTCTATGGAAGAAGGTAAGCCAAGACCGAGATCTCCTCGAAGGGTATTACACCAAGGAATGGGGCCTAAGGTTGGTAGGGATGTAAGGAAGGGTGGATCAAGAGTACATAAGCGTCATCGTTTGACGAGAGCTGAAGATTCTGATGATTCTCTTCTTGTGGATGAGTTAGACCAAGGCCCTGCAATTCCCTTAGGGCGAGGTGGGGGCAGATCTGGACCACCTTGGCTTTTTGGGGGACCGGACATGCATGGTACAACAGCATGGGGATTGAATATTGCTGCATCAGGTTGGGGTCATCAGGGTGATGCTTTCGCTACATTGTCTTCTGGGATTCAAACTGCTGGGCCAAGTTCTAAGGGAGGGGCAGACATCCAACCTTTACAGGTTGATGAGAGTGTTAGTTTTGAAGATATAGGTGGCCTTTCCGAATATATTGATGCCTTGAAGGAAATGGTTTTCTTTCCATTATTATATCCAGATTTCTTTGCAAGTTATCACATCACCCCACCAAGAGGTGTACTATTATGTGGTCCTCCCGGCACTGGAAAGACATTAATTGCTAGAGCATTAGCCTGTGCTGCATCAAAGGCTGGCCAGAAAGTCAGTTTTTACATGCGCAAGGGAGCTGATGTTTTAAGCAAGTGGGTTGGTGAGGCTGAAAGACAGTTAAAACTACTTTTTGAGGAAGCACAGAGGAATCAGCCTTCCATCATCTTTTTTGATGAAATTGATGGACTTGCTCCTGTGAGGTCTAGCAAACAAGAGCAAATTCATAATTCCATTGTGTCCACTTTGCTTGCTTTAATGGATGGCCTTGACTCTCGTGGACAAGTCGTTTTAATTGGAGCAACAAACAGGATTGATGCAATTGATGGGGCATTGCGCCGACCTGGTCGATTTGATCGTGAATTTAACTTTCCTTTGCCTGGCTGTGAGGCTCGTGCTGAAATATTGGACATTCACACTCGCAAATGGAAGCATCCTCCTTCAAAGGAACTAAAATTAGAACTTGCAACAAGTTGTGTAGGCTACTGTGGCGCTGATTTAAAAGCTCTATGCACTGAAGCTGCCATTCGTGCTTTTCGTGAAAAATACCCTCAGGTATACACTAGCGATGACAAATTTCTGATAGATGTTGATTCAGTAAGGGTTGAGAAGTATCACTTTGTCGAAGCCATGTCAACAATTACTCCTGCTGCTCACCGGGGCGCTCTCGTGCACTCTAGACCGCTGTCTTCAGTAGTTGCACCATGTCTACAGGGACATCTCCTGAAAGCCATGAATACTATATCAGATATATTCCCTGCGGTTGCAGTCTCATCAGAGTTGACCAAGCTTTCTATGCTTTCCTATGGTTCTGCTATTCCTCTTGTCTATAGGCCTCGGCTTCTGCTTCATGGTGGTGAAGGTACTGGGCTGGTAAATATCATCGAACTTATATTGATATTGATAAATTGACAATATTAACTGCAAATGAGATATACTTACTGGTTCAGTTTAACAGGATCATATTGGGCCTGCAATTTTACATGAACTGGAGAAATTTCCTGTTCATTCTCTAGGACTGCCATCTCTTCTTTCAGATCCTAGTGCAAAGACACCTGAGGAGGCACTGGTACATATCTTTGGCGAAGCAAGAAGAACAACACCGTCAATACTCTATTTGCCTCAGTTCAACATTTGGTGGGAAACTGTGAGTGCATGCTTTTTTCATATCTGATTCTATTGAAGTTCTAAACAAGAAATTGGTCATGCTCAAAATCCATGTTTTATTCTTAAGTGTGCTTCATAAATCTATATTTGACTTTAAAAAAAAAAATCCTTCATTAACTCTGTTACTTTTCCTCTTATCTAATTGGATAGGTTTAACATTTCAGGCACATGAACAATTGAGGGCTGTCCTGCAGACTTTACTGGAAGAATTGCCTTCTGACTTGCCTATATTGTTACTTGGGACATCTGCAGTCCCACTTTCTGAAATTGAGGACTTGCCTTCTTCAGTATTTACTCACTGTTCTGTGTATGTTTTCAGTCTTTTTGTAAGCAATCTGCAAATTTCATAACTGATGTTTTTAACATTTTGATGCATTTTCTGTACATTGACGAGTAATTTTTCAAAAGAAGTTTGACTTATCAAAAAATTTTTTTTCAAAAGAAGTTTGGGGCTGTTGTGTACAAAAACCATTGATTTTAATTGTCTTTCAAAAAATCTTACACAGCAGACTCTAACACTGATAGTTCTAATTCTAATGTAATACAATTTATAGAGGTCAGAATTGGACATAAAGTTCTGAAGTGTCTTCCCAAAGCTTTAGTTTGTAGAGAACTTTAATTGACAAGTCAATTTTATCATATCTGAAATGCTTTTCATGGCTAAAATTACTTTTATAGACTAATGCTTTATTTTTTGGTCAGCTACGAAGTTGGTGAACCGTCTAATGGAGACAAATCATTGTTTTTTGACCGCTTAATTGAAGCTGCTTTGTCGGTCTTGTTGGATGGCGTGACCGAAAAATCCCATGATTCTGCCTCTCTTCCTGAACTTCCCAGGGCCCCAAAAGTGGCAAGTGGTCCAAAGGCCTCTGAGTTAAAAGCCAAGTTAGAAGCTGAACAACATGCCCTTCGCCGATTGCGGATGTGCCTCAGAGACATTTGCAACCGGTCAGATTTTCCTTTCCTACACCTAGTCCATTCGATAAAGATTGGTTATTTCTTAATTGATACTACTACATGTCTTGATTTTTTTCATGACTTGCATTTTCTTAGATTATGACATGAGGGATTTAACATATAGTTGCATTTCTTCATAAAAGATTCTCCTAAAGTTCTCAATCTTTTCTTGATGACGTGGAACCTCTCCAAGACAGGGCTCCCTTCTGAGCCATCCCTGGATATATGATTCCATCAATTAAAACCGTGTATCAGATAATCCAACATCACTTCTAAAATGGAATCTAACCCAACATGTCTTGAGTCTGTAGATCATCCTAATACCGTCCTTTGACCACTAGATTGTACCCTGACAATTTTATCATGAGGTCAATTGGTACACTAGTATGAGATTATATTACACTCGATCAAGCTTAAGTTAGGAATTGCATTAATATGATGATCTGTTACAATTGCATTTGTAGCACTGTGAATGAAAGTGTAGCATATATGAAAGCAATGGGGGTGATAATTTTTTGACAAGTAGAAGATTAGTAATTTTTGGATAAATAGAGTGAGTAGTAGATTATTAATAAGAATACTTAGGGACACGAATAGTACACAGGCTGTGTAGTAGGTAATCCTTCTGATGGATGATGAATTACAAATGTAAAGGGTAAATTCTTTGGTTAAGGTAGTTTTATCAATGGGCACAAAGACCATTCGAATACAGTAGGAGCATATAGCAGATATACCTAGCTAGAAATAGTACATAGTTCTAAAAATTCTTGAAAAATGAAAGTGGAAAATATAAATATGCTTTCATTCAATGTAAAGGTGTCTAAAATAGAAATTATTCTTACACATGCAACACCAATTTATTGCAATAAATTTTCGCTTCCTTACATTAATCACTGTAAGAATTTTCCTTGATGTTACCACCTAAGTGAGGGAAGCTGCTCCCAAGGGAGCTTTACTCTATTTATTCTTTCCATTGAAAAAGATAACTCCTTCCTGATAAAGTGATTTGACCTCAAATATCTTTGATGGAGCCCACCGCATCCCCCTCTTCTTTTTCTTCTCTCAATTGAACAAGATTCGATAGGCACATCCACCCCAATCATATCCATATTTTGCATCCATCACCAGCCTCTGTAAACTCTCTCTCTCTCTCTCTCTCTCTCTCTCTCTCTCGTGCACACACATACACAGAAGAATAACACCATAACCACTTTCCCAACAGGCTTATTACACAAAATAAAATCCCCCAAGCCACCCATGGAAGCTGGAGAACAAGCCATAGACAATTTATCATATGAGATCTTAACTCATTGTTCACACCTTGCAAGAAATCTTGCTGGATTTTCCAAATGATTAGCAATGCCCTTTGGAAGAGGAAACAATGACATGAAAATGTGGGTAAAGTTGACAAAGTGCTCTAGCTCAAAGTTATCCTTCCACCCTTGGACAAATGCATCTGCTTCCACCCTGCCAAAAGACACTCCGTCTTCTCAATATTAATATCCCAAATTGTTTTTTTTTTGGGTCTTAAAAGAGGCTCCCAAAGGAAGGGCTAAACATGTCATAGGCAATGAGTAGAACCCACACTCAAGGATACTAGCCAGCCCATCAATACTCTTTACAGGCCAATGGAAAACAGCTCAGATTTAGAGAAATTGATACTCAAACTAAACACTACTTCAAAACACAAAATACAAACATTGCAGTGAGAGAATGTGATCAGGATTTGCCTTAAATTTGGCTTAACATCTGTGGATAGAACTGGCGAAGTGGAATAATCAACCCATTTACATACCTTGTTCTCACAAAACACCTGATAATAAGTCCCAGTTGTGTAATTTTAGAAATCATTCTGCTAAATGTTTCCATGACAATGGCAAAAAGAAGTGGAGACAATAGAAACCAACACAAACCACGTGAACAAGTAAAAAACCCTTATGATTACCATTCGCTAATATTGAGTATTGTATGGAGGAGATATAAAAAGCTATACAGCTACACCATCTCCTTGAAATCACTTATCATGTACATAAAATAATCCCATAGTATCTTATAATGTAAGTGATTAAGTTGTGGATTCATGTTGACTTGCTGAATGGAAAAAATAAAATGAGATCTTATTTGCTTATTTCTGTTAATTTTTTTCACTCTCATGCCAAAAAAGTACTACTCTTTTTTAGGCCTTGGCTCATGCTAATGGAAAGTGTTAATCTGGTTCTTGATTTGCAAGAATGGTTTAGCTTATTTCTGGTTGAAAAGAAATATTATCAACTTCAACCAAACCAAATTTAATATCTTGTAGTTGGCTTCACTAGGCTATGACTTTAACACGCAATCAGGAGCATTTTGCGTATTGACTTCAGCATTAGAAACATTATAACTACTCTGTCTCTCTCGCTCATTCTCGGTCTATGTTTGTTATTCTTGTATTCGCAGGATTTTATATGATAAAAGGTTTAGTGCTTTTCATTATCCAGTCATGGATGAGGATGCTCCAAACTATCGCTCAATCATTCAAAACCCTATGGACATGGCTACTTTACTTCAGCGTGTTGATTCTGGGCAGTACATTACATGTTCAGCATTTTTGCAAGATGTGGACCTCATTGTTTCCAATGCGAAGGTGTGCTGCCCTTGCTTTTATGCATGTTACTAGATGTTCATTGCATTGTCTCCTTTTTGTAAGCAATATAACTAATAATCTCGGAAATGAAATTATTAATTATGAGATGATAAAAAAAAAAATAATCTCATTTTATAGTGGCATAACTCCCCCTATTAAGGAGAAAAAGGATGTTCTATCTACTTAGTGGCCTTTCTTGGTCAGTGTTTAACCTTACAAGACTAATTGCTTTAACGAAATGATATTAGTTTGCTAAACAACAATTATTTTACCTAATGAAAAAAACCACCGTGTATCATATTATTAATTTACCTATCAAAAAACAAAAAATTTTGTGCATCCTGAGTTTATATTTGATAGACTACCGTCAAGGATTGCATAAATTGGCACCTTCTTTATGTGAAAAAACCAGCCTACTAAAGATATCATTAATTAATGACTATGAAAAAATATTGGTTAGAATTGTTGAACCAAATTGGTTGTTTGGAAAAATCAGATATCATTTCAAGAAATTTTTTGTGCTTTGAAAAGAAATGTCTGTTATTTCTATTATTATCAATGCCACCGATAATTTGATTTGATATGGAGGGCTAATCAGGGGAGTCTTTTTATATTTAAATGCTGAAGAAAATAAGATATCTACCAGTCAGCAGATAAGTCAATACCAAACAACCGAGTTTAGCTTGTACCTTTTCTCTTATCGACGATGATAACACTTAATCTCACCGCTGAGTTTGGGTGGCTAGCGACGGTTTTTTTATTTAATATCCTGGGGGCAACACACTTCATGGGTCTCATTCAAGTTTAAGTTTTAGTTTAAAATATTGTTTTTAGTATTATTATTGTTTTGGGATTTGAAAAAGTTGAATTGTTTATTATATTTTGTGTGGGGATTTGAGAAAGTAGTAATTATGAGATGAGAATTTTGAGTTTGAGATGAGAATTCTCATCTACCAAACCTGCCCTTAGTTATTGACTCTTAAGCAGTTTACAATTGCAAAAGAGGGGGTCAACTTGGTTATCACAGAAAGGTCTTGGAAGGTGGTGGCTATGGTTACACTGGGACCTGCTTCGATACAATGGCTGGCCAAGGCCATGGATTCATGTTCAAAATCTAAGAAAAGTGATTTCTACACCACAATAAGGGAAGGTAACCGAAGCTTCATTGCCCAGCGGTGCTCAAATGAAAGAGGCCGCTACTTGGCTGTGGTGGAATTTAGTGGTGGAGGGAGGAGGAATTTTATCTTTATCCCAGAGGAAGAGGATAATGGATGGAGGAGAATGGGGGAGGCATTTCGGGAGTCCTTAGTCGGCAACAGAAATTTTCATAGCAATGGAGGAGTGAAGAGGACACATACGGAAGCTTAGCCACAACCTTGTTCCTATCGGGAAGCATTGATGGTTGTACAACCCATTGAACATTGGTTTGAAAACAAAGGCGAGAGAGGATACAACGGTCTGAATACGGGACAACCTTCTGACAGTGAAAGATGTCCAACAATTTGCCAGGGTAGTGGGTGCAGAAATGAAGGTTGCGCGACAAAAGGGGAGATGTTGAGGCTTCTTCTGGAAGCTAAGGCTCAGTTATGTGATTTGTAGGCTAAAGTAGACTTTTTAATAAGGAAAGAAAAGGGGCCGAATGGTTATGGGCCTTCCTTGGGCTCGAATGGGGCATCTGATTTGCAACTAGATAAACCCACACCGGAACATATGGGTTCCCTCCACCCCAACCCCAGTATAGGCCCGTCCCAGCCCAACCTTACTATACGCCAGTCCCAACCCAACCTTAATTCTCGGCCCAGCGGGCAGGCTCCCACATGGAGAATCCGAAACGACGACCCGCTAGCTTCGTCTGTCACCGACGGTTGCACCAAAACGACTAGCTTCGTCGGACATGCTCCAAAGAAGAAAGTACCGGTTGCATTGATACCGATGGTGAACCCAACCCAGGTGGAACAGACAACGCCAGCGCTCACAGTGGAGCAGATTTTACTGTCAAGGGACGCCGAACAGGAGGATAATAGGCATTTTTCTTCGTTTCTCCTTGATTTTCATGCATAGAACGTAACGACAAGGGGCATCGAACTTCATTTAGGCCAAATGGAGGCTCCCGTGGCTTCGGGCGAGCTCCTTGACACGTTTCTCCCTGATTTTCATGCACAGAACGTAACGACAGGGGGCATCTTACTTCATTAAGGCCAGATGGAGGCTCTCGTGGCTTCGGGTGAGCTCCTTAACACACAGCATGCTGAATATGGGTAAGGAGTCAATGTCACCCCAAGTGGAGGCCCCTGTAATTTTGGGTGAACATCTGGATTTTTTTTCAGAAGGTGGCGATGACTGGAACTTGGAAATTGGAGAGGATAGATCAGAAGGGAGCTCGCAAAATCAGACAGACATCGTTATGGTCCCAGATACTCAAATGGTTGCTGCTGAAGAGGATAATAACGTGGACACCATGATTGAATGGGGAAGAAATAATTTATCTGGGGATGATAATGAGGTTGGTGACAGGAACCCTTACCCTTTGAATTGCTTATTACCCAGAGACTTTGAGATGTCGGATTGGGTCCTCGAAAAGGTAAGAGGATATACAACATGTTGTGGGAATAAAGTGTGTGGGTTACGGAGAACAATTCATGGCGCTTCTCACGGCAATAGAGGTGGGTCATGCACATACGAAAAAAATGGCTCCAAGAAATAGAGGGAGCTCAAGAGACTTGACTGGTCGTTGAACGAGGGGAGCTCAAGCCGTGATAGAATCAAAGGGAAGGGTAATGCTGATTTGTTATGAAGCCAAAATTTTTATCATGGAACGTTTGGGGGCTGAATGAGATCAATAAACGCCTTCGCATAAGAAATTTACATGGAGGGCGGATGTCGTTTGTTTACAAGAAACTAAATTGAAATTGGTGAACAAAAAATTAGTGAGAAGTGTGTGGCATTTTCCGTATGTAGACTGGATTTATTTAGCCTCCAATGGGGCCTCGGGTGGAATTCTTGTGATGTGGGATAAGAGGGTGATAGAGAAAATGGAGGAGTTTGTAGGGGATTTTTCAGTGGCTGTATCCTTTAAGTTGCCGGAAGACAATTTTATGTGGGCATTTGCAGGTATATATGGGCCCAATGCTGACAACATCAGAAAACATTTGTGGGAGGAAATAGCTGGAATTTGGAGCTGGTGGGACCTCCCTTGGTACATAGGCTGTGACTTTAACATCACAAGATTACCTAGTGAAAGATTGGGAGACAGTCTCCTAAGCCCAGCCATGACTGAGTTCTGAGATTGTATTTTTGACTTGAATTTGGTGGACCTCCCACTTGTAGGTGGCCCTTTCACCTAGTCCAACAACCGGACGTACTCTCAGCTAGACAGATTCCTAATTTTGCCGGATTGGGAATGTCATTACCAGGAGGTATCTCAAAAGAGATTATCACGTCTATGTTTGGATCACTTTCCCATTTTACTGGATGGAGGTGGTATTCAAGGTGGTTGGCGTTCTTTAAAGTTTGAAAACACGTGGCTTAAAAGTGAAGGCTTTGTGGACAAGGTAAGACATTGGTGGTCTTCTTATCAGTTTATGGCACTCTCTTTTATTCTTGCAGGTAAATTAAAAGCTCTAAAGAACAATTTAAAGCTTTGGAATTCTCAAAGTTTTGGAGATGTGGGAGAACAAAAGCAAACCATGACTGAGGAGATTCAGAATTTTGATAGAATCACCGAAGACAGAGTCCTCACCCCAGAGGAACTATCACGTAAGACAGAGCTGGTTTCAGAATTAGAAAGAATATTATCTTTAGAAGAGATCTCTTGGCGTCAGAAGTCAAGAGCCCTTTGGTTAAAAGAGGGGGATCGAAGCATGAAATTTTTCCATAGTGTGGCCAACTCACATAGGAGAAATAATACCATTGAGATGTTGAAAATCAATGGTAGAGACTGCACAGACGCTCTAGTGATCAGGGAACATGTGGTGAGTTTTTTTGAAAATCTTTTTTCAGAACGAGAGGGATGGAGGCCAACAGTGGATGGGCTTGACTTTGATTCTATTGAACCACAAGTAGCATCATGGTTAGAAAGAGCCTTTGAAGAAGATGAAGTACATGATGTGATTAGGAAAATGGACAAAGATAAAGAGCCAGGACTAGATGGTTTTTCGATGGGGTTTTTTCAAACGTGTTGGGAGGTTGTGAAAGAAGACATCATGAATGTGTTTCAAGAATTTTTCCATGTTGGGAAATTCAAGAAAAGCCTGAATGCTACTTTTATCGCTCTTATTTTGAAGAAATCTGGGGCCTCGGAAGTGAAGGACTTTAGGCCCATTAGCCTTATCAACAGAATCTACAAAATTCTGCCCAAGGTGTTGGCTAATAGACTAGGGGAGGTTTTAGGAAAAATCATTTCTAAGCCTCAAAATGCTTTTGTAAGGGGTCGTCAAATTCTGGATTACATGTTAATAGCCAATGAATGTCTGGATAGTAGACTAAAATCTAGTATTGTAGGGATCATTTGCAAACTAGACATGGAAAAAGCTTACGACCATGTAAACTAGAACTTTCTCCTATATCTATTGCAGAGATGTGGCTTCGGGGAGAAATGGCGCATGTGGATCAGATGGTGCATCTCAACGGCAAAATTTTCAGTCCTTATTAATGGCGGCCTGGAGGGTTTATTTGACAGCTCTCGAGGTTTAAGACAGGGAGATCCTTTGTCCCCACTCATCTTTGTTATCATCATGGAGGCTCCGAGTAGGATGTTAACTGCTCTGGTTGCCAAGGTTTTATGGCTGGTTTCTCAGTGGGCGACTCGAATAGGGGCTTTATTTCTATCTCTCACTTTCTCTTTGTAGATGACACACTAATTTTTTGCGAAGCAGATAAAGAACATCTTAGGGCATTAAAGGCCCTTCTTATATGCTTTGAAGCAGCGTCGGGTTTAAGGGTGAATTTTGATAAATCAGAATTAGTGCCAATCGGTAGAATCAATATTATTCAGCAATTGGCTAACACTTTGGGCTGTAAGGTTGGTTCTCTCCCTGTGACTTATTTGGGGCTACCGTTGGGGGCTACTTCATGATCCCTACAAATCTGGGATTCAGTTATTGAGAAAGTGGAAAAAAGATTGGCAGGGTGGAAGAGACTATACTTGTCAAAAGGAGGTCGTGTGACTCTTATCAAAAGTACTCTCTCTAATCTACCAACTTATTTCTTGTCTTTATTCCCAATCCCAACCTCTGTGGCTTCACGTATTGAAAAATTTTACCAGGATTTCTTATGGAGCGGGATGGGGAATGAATTCAAATTCCACTTAGTTAAGTGGGACAAGGTATGCAGACCACTCTCATCAGGTGGATAAAGACGTTTAACCGAGCACTTCTTGGTAAATGGCATTGGAGATACAATATGGAACTGGAAGCATTATGGAAATTAGTCGTTGACCGCAGACATGGGAGAACATGGGGTGGTTGGTGTACTAGAGATGGGAATGCCCCCTATGGGGTGGAGATTTGGAAACACATTAGACGAGGATGGGGAGTGTTTGCTAACCGCACTAGATTTTTGGTGGGGGAAGGGACCGGTATAAAATTCTGGAGGGACATCTGGTGTGGGGAGACGGCGCTAAAGGATGCTTTTCCAATCGTGTTCCTTGTGGCATGTGAGCCAGAAGCTTCGGTGGCGGATTTTCTGGTTCGGTCAGGGGATCAAGTCCAATGGAATGTCACCTTTAGTAGAGCAGCTCCAGATTGGGAAGTAGACAGTTTCGAGGCTTTTTTCAGCTTAGTGTATTCCACGAAGCTGAATGGTATGCGAGAGGATAAGTTGTGGTGGACACCTGTGGGTAAGGGGAACTTTTCGGTTCACTCATTCTATAAATCCCTTATAACCTCACCAAATAGTCAGTTCCCTTGGAAAAAGATTGTGGAGGAATAAGGCACCTCCCAAAGCAGTCTTTTTTGTCTGGTCAGCGGCCCTGGGTAAGATTCTGACGACAGATACTCTGCAAAAATGCCGGGTAATTATTGCAGACTAGTGTTGTATGTGTAAGAAAGCCGGAGAGACCTTGGATCATCTACTGCTACATTGTGAGACAGCGAGAGCCTTGTGGTGCGAAGTGTTCAACAGAATCGGGTTAAACTGGGTGATGCTTGCTACGGTGACTGAGTTATTGGCCAGTTGGGGGATGCCGGGTGGATTACCACAGATCAAAGCCGCGTGGAAAATGGTTTCAATCTGTGTTATGTGGTGCATATGGAGAGAGTGTATTGAGCGGATTTTCAAAGACAAGGAGCGGACACTAGTGGAGCTTCGCTCTATTTTTTTCACTTCTATAGTCCTTTGGGCCATTGTTGTAGACTTTAATGGTCAAAATATGCACGATTTTCTTTTATCTTCTTTAGCAACTTAGATAGGTTTTATCTCTTGTATAACTTCTTGTTTTACTTGGGTTATGCCTATTCGTATTAATACTATCGTTTACCTATCAAAAAAAAAAAAAAAAAAGATATCTTATGCTCTCAGTTACTGGAAAAAAATGGTGCAATACAAAATTTATTGAGTTACAGAACTTTTTGTTTAAATAGATTGCTTTTATGACGCTGTGTAAAGAGAACCTTTTCTTCCATGTGAGAGTTTGCTGTGTTTTCACTGCACCACATTCAGTAATCATTTTCTCTATTTTTTATTTTAAATATTCTAGGGTATTGAACTCATAGGGGTTGGCTCAAGTGGTAAGAGCTTTGGTCTTGGTGGTATGTTCCCTCCATGTCTAAGGTTTGAGCTGTCACACCCTGTACCCGGGGGTGAACCCTTTTATAAACTTGACAATAATAAGGACTTAAATACAAAAGTCCTCCAAAATCCAATGTCTAAAAAAATCTTCCAAGTAAAATAAACTAAATGCTAGTAAAATTTCTCTTAACTCAAACAAATCCACTTATGCCACCTGACACTTATATATATCACATTTCTCTTATAATTATGTCACGTGCCATCTATTCCAACTATCACAACCACTAAAGTCATCTGAAAAAAAGTGGACATAAAGGGGTAAGTCCACAGACTCAGTATGCAGCAAATCTATAATAGTGTGTAAGCACGAGCTAGTTACAGAATGTAGAAACAAGTAGTTCTAAAATATAGCAGTGATATTTTCAAGAACATTTCTTTTTCAATGATAATATAACTCGCATATGAGAAACAATGCCATAGGCCAATAGAGACATTGATGATTGAGGGAGCGGTTTCTTCTAACCAAACTGAGATCACATATCACATTGTCAACTATTGCAAGAGTTTTCTTTCAGAATAATTCTCTTGAAACCGAGACTCGATGGGCTTCACTTTGGTGCTCGATTCATAAGAAGTAGGACTGCTTGAAAGGCTTTTTGAAGAAACAGAAATCAGAAAGGTGTGAAGAAGCATGGTGGGTGACAAAGCTTCATATTCAGATGGGTTTTCAATTTCTTTTATCCAAACTTGTTGGGAAGTGATTAAAGAAGATATAGTGGGTGTCTTTCATGAATTTCATAAAGTGGTAATTTTGAAAAGTCTCCAATGGAATGTCACATTCCTCATAATGCACAGGATTGGGAAGTTGCCCTTTTTTGGAGTTCTATGAGTTATTGTACTGTACTCTACTTGTATGACACTGCTTCCCCCCCCGGCGCTGCTCCTACTATCAAGCCATGACCACGCAATAATACAAATCCATTCCCATAGAAGAGTATTTGGAAGATAAAAGCTCCCCTGAAGGCAATTTGTTTTTTTGTATGGATGACTTAGGAAAGATACTTACTATAGATAACGTACGGAAGCACCACATCATAGTGATGGATTGGTGTTGTACGTGCAAAAAAAGAGCGGAGAGTTCGTAGGTAATCTATTACTTCATTATGAGATTGCTATGACCTTTTGGAATGACTTCTTTGCTGGGACGGACTTAGCTTGGGTGATGCCACAAAGGGTAATCGACCTCCTAGCTTCTTGGCTGGGCATTCGGGCAACCCTTAGGCTGCAAGTGTGGAAGATGGTCCCAATTTGTCTATGGTGGTGTATTTGGAGGGAGAGGAATGCAAGAAGTTTTGAATATCGAAAGCGGTCAATGGATGAGCTAAGAAGTTTATTTTTCAATATTATTGGTTGATTGTATTTTATTTTAATGGCATGTCTTTTCATGACTTATATCGTTAAACTAGCATGCATCGGTCATGCTTTTGTATGTCTTGTATACTTTGGCCTTTGTCTATTTTATTATCAATAAAATTTTGTTTATCGATGAAATATATATATATACACACACACAAAAGACCTTAGGCACAAACATAACTAAAATAACATCAGAAATAGAAATAGAGGCCATGTTTATCCCTGTGGTAGGGTTGCAAAACATAAATCACTATTTTCTCACCAAAGTGAGTGCACTGAAAATAGAGGCCACTATTAGATCCCATGGCAGGGTTAGAAATCAAAGGCCACTGTTATATCCCGTGGTAGAGCCAAAGACCACTATTATAACCCGTGGCAGAGCCTGTAACCAAAGTAATAGAATCTTATTTCTTAGGGTTTACGGATGCAGTGTCATATCATAATAGAGTACTAAGTAGATAAATATCATGTAATCAGATAGAAATTTCTGACACCATATTCACATTTTATGCAGTAGAGAAATAGAGTACAAAAATTGATCATGTTTACACTAGTCACGATTAAATGTCACGTTGCAATATTCGTATACAGAGAGTAGTGCAGAAAATGATCAAGACTGTTTTCAAAACAAATATGCAAATTTTTCACAAAATCAACCTCAATCAGTCTTTGGCAAAGTCTAGCATAGGAGCACCGCTTGCCTGAACCTTTTAACATCTCTAATTTCCTCACAACAATGCCAAGTGCATATCAATCGTCACCTATAAAATAGGCATGTAACTTACGTAACTTTTCAATTGTAAATAAATGTCTAATTAAGCATGTACTTTGTAATTAAAACTTGAAATACTAATGACCTATTTTTCATAAAGCCTAAAGCCATCATAACCCCTAAAATTGGATTAACCCTAAAATTTATTTTTCATACTAATGACTTAGTGGGTGGCTCGTGGTGGTCTGGGTGAGGGATGTTCCGCCGTGTTGTGGTTCATGGTTGGATCAACGTGAATAATGTGCGGCATGTTTTGGGCTTCGTTGGCTGAACGTGGAGGAGCTTTAATTTGCAATTGGACGTGGCTCTCAATTGGTGGTTGGCTAGCATGTGTTGTGGCTGAGGGAGGTGGCTCTGTTTGTCCTTGCTTCCCAATTTGTCGGGGAGTGCAACCAAACAGGTGCACACAAGTCTGCTCATGATGCCTGACTTCTGATGGCGTTGTTCGGTGGTGCATGATGGCAGAGGTAGGAGACGTGGAGGAGCTACTATATGTGGGGTTGCTCTGTGATTTTTGCTGTCGTGGGTGCTTGGCTAACGTGATGATTTGTTGTCGTAGCCTAGCTATGGCTCTTTGTGATTGTTGTGCCATGGAGGTGCAGCTTGTTTCTCAGTTTGGTCGTGGTTGGGACATTTTTTGGACGGACCAATGTATGGTTCAGCGTGGAAGAGCATGCGGTGGAGGGTTGAGAAGGAAGGAAGGAAGGAAGGTTGAGCGGCAGCCCTTGGTTGATGTCCTACGTGCATGAAGGAGGCTTATATACATGTGGTTCTGAGGGCTGTTCTGTGTTCGGGTCTAGGGTTTTCAAGATGATGGGTCATGGTCTTTGGGCCCCTTTTTATGGGTTTTGGGTCTTGCAAATGGGTTGGGTCATGCTCATAGGTCCTAGCGTTTTCTTGGTCAGTGTATGGGCTTAACAAATGGGTTGGTCCATTTAATTGGTCCAACTAAATTCTAAGGCTTGCCGATAATTTCATGGGCTAAGTCGCTTAATAACACTAATGAGCCGATCTTAAAATCCAAAATGAGGCTCTGCCTTGCATGGATAATGCCGAGGAGGGTGATAGACTTATTGTCATGCTGGAGAGGGATACGGGGTAATTGTCACATTGCAGCTGTTTGGAAGATGGTGTCTCTATGCTTAATGTGGTGCACATGGAACGAAAGAAATGGTCGCTGTTTGGACAATAGGAAACGCTCTCTGGATGGTTTTAGGACCTTTTTCTTTCATACATTGTTGCTTTGGGCTTCTTCTATTGTATTGAGTGGAACGAGTTTTAATGACTTTTACTCTACTCTCTGTAGCATGTAGTTTGTAATTAGGCTCTTTCTTATGTACTCCTTGTGTACTTGGGCTTTACCTTATTACGTGGATCAATATAATCTCTTTTACTTATCAAAAAAAAAAAAAAAACCAAAACGAGGCCAACTTGTCATGAGGGTATTGTTATCATCCATACAGGCCTACCAACTCTTATTTGCCTGGGTATGGGTGGAAAACAAGAAAGGAAATGAGCAAGGAGTGAGGGATGAAGAAAAACTAACATTTTGCTGCTTAGGGTTGTTCAAGTTTTCACCTGCTTTTGTGTTCATTTTTTTCCCTTCATTTATTGAGTTCATACAAATTTTTCAAGCAAGGCAATGGCAAGAAGGATCTTAATATAGAAAGTGCAAAAGGTGCAACCAAGTATACAACAAGTATACAGGAGTGATCTATATAGAAAGAAGAATCTTATTATAGTTTATATTATTTTCAAATGAGATTGATATTTTGTATGTTGAAGTGGATTTCTTGACTCTTTAGTTAATCTCGAGGGTTGGCTCACGTGGTAAGAGGCTTGGTCTTGATAATTGTTCCCTTTAGATTGAAGCTTCGAACACTTTGGTGAAAACAATTTTTAGGGAATGTACCGTTGGTGAAAATCCAATGATTTACTTGATTCGTGCGATGGGGATGTGTTACACGAGGTCGGGAGTTTAACCGGTTAAAAGATATGTTGCGTTTGCATTCTTTGGAATTCCTCGTCCCAAAAACTTAAGCTAATTGGAGAAGATAGAAACACAAAGTTCTCATTTAATTAAAAATTTAACAAACCAAGATGCAACATTGGAAACTTCAAAGAAAACATTATAAAAAATTTAATGAATATTTTTGTTTGTCAAAAATGAATAGGTGTAACACATTGACTAACACAAAATATACGTGTTATCTATTGAGATCTTTTTCCTTCTATATATACTTAATAAAAATTTTATTTTTTGTGTATATCATTTTATAGGTGGTAAAATGGAAATTATAAATGCTGTTTTTCTTTCCATTTATTCTTTTTTTCTTCTTTCTTATCAAATACCTGCATAACATGAATATTTTCTTCTCGCTTTTCTCTTGTTGATGAATTTGTAATCCTCCACTTTTCTATCACCCTTACCAAATGCAGACTAAAGTTGCTTGAGAATTGCAATTTATTCGTGTTACGTGTCCATGTTTAGTCACTCATGAGAGTACATAAAAGTCCCTTCAATGTCTTTATTTCTAAGACAGAAACTGGGTGTTATTGATTTTGTTTTGTGACTGATTATTGCATTTTTTTTGTAACTAGTCTGAACAAAGAAACAGGATCCATTGAAATTTCTGTCAATGTCTGAAGTTCTAACAGAGGAATATCTTGCACAAAAACCTAACTCGAAAGTTCATTGTAATCATGCTTTAGTTACCTATCAAAAGTCATGCTTTAGTTGTTGTGTTATGATTTTATCATTTGACAAATTGATGGATTCTGTTGTTCCTGGTTCAGGCTTATAATGGGGATGATTACAACGGTGCTAGGATTGTTAGTAGAGCTTATGAACTTCGAGATGCAGTAAGTTTATTTGTTCATTGCTTTTAGGTTTCTGGGGCCTCCCTTATATGCTATGAACTTATTCATTTACTTTCCCCCCCTCAGGTGCATGGGATGCTATCACAGATGGACCCTGCACTGGTTGCCTGCTGTGACAAGATTGGTGCTCAGGGTGGTCCTATGCACATGCCAGATGATATGGAGGGATCTACTTTCCCATCTACCCCAGTTGTGCAACTTGGAACAGTTACCAGAGCAAGTGCTCGACTTCGTAATGTCCAGCCAGAGGTTAATCTAGATCAAAGCTACGAGGTACTTAAACGGCCAAAGAAAAATGCTGATGCTGCACCTGCAGGTATTGAAACCTTTATCGAATTCTGTACTTTTAATGCCTCAACTTACTTCAATGTCATGACTTACCCAAAAAAAAAAAAAAAGAACAATCAGCGCTCACGCACACACTTCAGTGTTTATTTTGAAAAACGCTTTGTAATTGGTTTTCTTCTTGCTGTATGGTCCGTTTTGACTTTAATATTCTGTTGGAACCTGTGCTGTTTACTGTTCCAGTACATATCTTGCTGTCAATATAGAGGGATATGCACTTTATTCTCTCAATGCATGGTGTTTATGAACGAATCAAATCTGGTGCATTGTATTGAAATCAGCTCTTCATTAGTTTGTTATTTCCATTTCTCATGCCACCCTTTGAATTTGACTCTTTTGATACATACTATATGGATACATTTGATTCAGTGTCCATCCGCAACCTGGATATCGTTCTTCCTTGGAGACCATGCATGCTGACCCCTATCAGTTGGCTTGTGAAATGAAAATCTTTCTTCAGAGACAGAATGGTGTAGTATCAAAAGGGGGGATTCTAGGGTTTTGGAAATTAGGGCTAGTGTTTGTAAATGATATGGGAATTGATGAAATTGGTTGGAATATTGAGTATTTCACAAATCTTGTTGCATCTGCTAGAAATTTAGGAACATAGATGGAAAAGCATTGGATTAGTCCTAGGAAACACTTGTAGTTAACTTCTCATAATCGAGTACTACTGTAAACTAGAAAAATCAAGTTTTTAATGCTAGACTTCTTGATGAAATCAGCTTCAATCCCAGAAGACAAGTCACGGTATCAAGATTCATTTCCGGCAAAGTCATCCCAGGAACCTGAGACAAGCAATACAAATCCGGAGAGGCCCGAAACATCTTCTGCTGATGGTAATCAGCTTGATATTATTGTCGAACCATCTGGTCATGCCGATGGGAGCAGATCCGAAGAAGTTACAATGTCTGATGGTGGTATTTCAAGCCAAGTGGAGCCCGTCAAGCAGCTTTTTCTGGAGCGTACTGCTAACTACAACGTTCCACAGCTTGAAAGGCTTTACACACGTATAATGAAGGGTGTTTTCGAAACCAAAGAAAAAGTGAAAGATCAGCTTAGGCCTTCAATTTTGATGTATTTGTTGAAATTTGCTGAAGATGAGGCAAATTTCTGATCATATGACCCTTTTCTTTTACTGAAACAAAAAATCCAAAAAAAAAAAAAAAAAAAAAAAAAAAAAAATCTACCAGTCACTGTAAAGTCGGGATTTTCTTTTCAATGCAAAATCATTGAGTGAAACCAATCTCTCTCTCTCTCTCTCTCTCTCTCTCTCTCTCTCTCAATTATTTAGATGGTTTGCAGTTATTCCCCACCAATCTGTATGGAGCAAGTGGCTCTGTATTGCTTTGGAATCATTTCTAAAGTGATGTGGGTTATATTCTGCTATTTGTTATGAGGCAGGATTACTTTAGCTGTTTTGATGGCACTGTGGAGACACTATACTCTTTCCTTTTATTCATTAAAATATATTGTAGGATAAAATGCTTTTAACACTTTATGCTTTGCAGTAAAATAAAATTGTTGGATATTTTAACTCTAATCACGCGTATGCAAAAAATTTGGTCATCGTTTCTTTCAATGTATAGAGACATTTAGCTATATTTTCATCTCTTCCATGAAATTATAAAAGTTCAATCTCGCATTTCAAGTGACAAGCAGCATATCATGTAAAAGGATCCTCCAATTGACAAAAGATATACTGATTACATGAATTACGTGAAAGAATTCATGAAAGAATATGCTGAATTATTAACTGCAAAACTACAGGGGAACTTCAACGACGGTTCATAAAAAAAAAAAAAGAGGGGACTTATTAATTACTCTCAAGTGTAAACTAATACGAAAATAATTTGTAATCTTCAAAAGTATTTTATGCAGCCTAAGCCAAGCGCGAGTTTGATAAAATATTGTAAGGTTAATATGTATGGGAAGTTAATTTTTTATAGGCCATGTGCTCAAAAATTTATTTTGGTGGAATATGAATTTTTTTAGGTAGAAATTTCATTTAACTGGTTAATATTTTGGACTTAACTAAAAAATCCTAGCTAACTAAAACCTTTATTCGTGGACTTACAATAAATTCTCCAATTAGTTTAGCCCGTGAGAACCAAGGGTCAGACCCCATGCCATGCACGTCTTCACACCATGCACGTTTTTGTTCTCACTAGTTCAGTAGCAGTTATATATATATACACATGTTGGAATAAACAGTTTCTTCCGCAAGCTAGGGTTGCCGCTCAACATTTAGCCTCCATCATCAACTTCTCCCTCAGCCCTTCTATCATCTAGGTCTAAGCCACTGCACCACCATTGTACATGTTGCACCACCATGGAGATCACACCTACATGTACAGCCCTTCCCGTTCAACATCAAGCATCTAGAGAGAGAGCAATTTCATGGCAGAACAACCTCAACCCAATTACACCTCCATATCACGACAAGCCCAGCACCTTCACAATCCCCACTCAATCACCATCGCATGGAATCAAGAAGAAAATGCCCAGCTTGAGAAGCAACATGGTGTCACGCCTTGTAGTGTTGCTACACCAAACCACCGCTGCACAGAGTGAGGATCTCGACCAGCCACCAGGAACCATCTAGATGCTGCCTTAGCACCTCCCAACACCAACCTGCAAACCTCCATGCACAACCAATGCACTCCGACGCCTCTCCTCTACTTTAACCCCATAATAACAAAGCAATGTCACCATTCACTGTGAAACCCAATAATTGTTTTTGGGCTTTGTGTTTTTAATTGCTTTTACTCTTCATTGGTAAATTTGGGGCCCAAGTAGGTGGGATGATGGTTTATTTATTTTTCTGATGGGTTGGTTTGGGCTGAATTGGTGTGTTTTGAGTGCAAGAGAGGCCTAGCCCTTGTGCATTGGAACCTAGCTCTTACCCCCACCCAAAACTACATTGTTTTGGCTAGTATAAGAAGAAAAAATCCTATGGCTAGTGTAAGGAGAAAAACCCTAGGCCCATCTCTTTCTCCCCTCTGCATTGCACGACCCCCTCTCCTTCTTCTTTCCTTCTCTCTCTCTCTCTCTCTCTCTCTCTCTCTCTCTCTCTCTCTCTCTCTCTCTCTCTCTTTTCTTTGCTCTTAGCCACTACCTATGGCCTGCAATGCCCCTCCCCATTGCTAGCAGACCACCTCAACATGTTTGTCAGGCATAGCCCTTCTCCTTCGTCTGCCACCATCTCAAGCCAAGCCATCACACGCCCTTTGAGTTCTACAACCCATGAGGCATTCGGCTATGTCAGCTGCTTGCCGCTGCTACCCACCACACATCGCATGCCATGCATTCAATGCTTGTGAAGCCCCCATAGTCCCCCATCACCAATCGCAGACATGGCTGTGATCTCCAACCCCCAGCCCTAATCCTATAAATAGGTCGAGACTCTCCACCCCTCAAACGCCTTCTCCTCCTTCCACTTGTAGTCTCATCGCATTCCTCACCCCTAGATCTCCCTTCTCTTAGCCTTAGGAGGATTTTTTCCCCAGTGCTATCATGAGCCCCTGCCTTTAGTGGCGAGCTTGTGGTCATCTGATCACACCCTGGCCTTCCCCTTCCCATTCCAGACCTCCTCCTCCCTCAAAATCACCCAACCTGTGAACTAAGCCTCACTTTTGGCACTACCCTACTGAGCTCTGCCACCCTCCACCATGAGAATCCCCTCCTCTGCCCTTTGTCATGGCAGAATTTGCCTCCTGTGATTTTGCCCAATTGTAGATCTTCCTACTTTGACCAGATCCGCTCCTACCTCCGTTGCGTCGTCGACATCATTGCCACCTTTGTAAGCCATGTGACATTGTGTTGTTTTATTTCTTTTTTTTTCACCATTATTAATTATTTGTAGATTCTTCCATTTGAAGAGATGTAATCGCATGCACACTTGCGGTATCTCTTAGATGGCACGTGCGATCATCCAGAATTTTCAATCCACGTAGTAAGTAAATCTCTAGACTGACCCTTGGATTTCTAACACTGGAAAAACTGTGTTTTGAGGCAGTTTAGTTGTATGTGGTTGGTGGCTCAGGCCCCTGTGAATTGTTGGGATTTAATATCGTAGTTGGTGTTGGATTTGTTGGCCAAGGGTTGGCTGAAGTGTTGGGAATCACGTGTAGTTTGGAAATTTATAAAATTGTTGGAATTGTGACAACCGTGATGTCTATATGATGAACTGTATGCTATTTATTTGTATTATACCATGCCATCCAATATCTACTTGTCATGCATCTACATTTTTAATTTTGGTTAATTGTGTGATATTAATATTGTGAGAGATTTAGTACCATTTGGGGAAGGTAAACCAGGTTGCTGATGCACTAAGTCAGAAATCTCACCTAGTGGATGTGGTTGAATCATTGGCGGTAAATTCTCTTATCTTCGGAATGAGGAGACTTTAATGGAAAGTGCGCAACAAGAGGAGATCTTAGCCCCCATGCACGAAGTTGGGGTTGTGGACTTTGAGGAATTGAAGATTCTTCAAAGGATGGACCTGAAGTTGTTAGATATCCGATGGAAGGTCAGAAAGTCAAGAGGACCTGCACATTACAGTTTGAGCAGAGATAGGATTTTGTTGTTCATAAACCGTAAGGTGATTCCTACTAATTGAGAAATTAAGGAGAAGATTTTGATTGAGGCGCATGAGGCCCCTTACATAGTTCACCCCAGAAGTATAAAGATGTACTGGGATCTAAAGAAAAATTTCTGGTGGGAAGGGATGAAGAGGGACATAGTCATGTTCATTGAAGGGTGTGTCACCTATAGCCAAGTTAAGGCAGAACATCAGAGACCTGCAGGTAACCTTCAACCTCTCTCAATTCCAAAGTAAAAATGAGATGACATTGCGATGGATTTTGTAGTGGGTTTGTCGAGGACTCCTAGTGGGAAGAACTCCATTTTAAGTGGTCGTCGACTATTTGACCAAAAGTGCCTGTTTTCTACCGGTTATGAATATGGACACCTTGAAGGAGATAGTCAGATTGCATGAGATATGCAAGAACATTGTATCGGATCGGGATCCGAGGTTCACATCCCATTTTTGGAAGAGTTTGCAGGTTGTAATGGGCACTAAGTTGAGGTTTACTAGCGCTTATCACCCTTAGTCAGATGGCCAATCAGAGCGTACTATTCAGACTCTTGAAGACATAGAGCCTATGCCTTGGAATTTAAAGGTAGTTGGGAAAATCACTCGCCGCTTATAGAGTTTGTGTTCAACAACAATTTTCAAGCTTCCATTCGGATGACACCCTATGACGCCTTATACGGGAGGAAGTGCAGATCACCATTGTACTAGGATGAGGTTGGTGAGAGCAAGCTTATTGGGCCAAAAATAATTCAAGAGATGAAAGATTTGATCAAAATCATAAGGGAAAGCATGGTAGTAGCTCAGAGTTGTTAGAGAAGTTATGCTGATATGAGGAGACGAGACCGTCTTTTGAGGCAGGTGACTGGGTATACCTAAAAGTCTCCATAATGAAGGGCATTAAGAGGTTTGGGAAGAAGGGGAAGCTTCGCCCAAGATATATCAACCCATTTCAGATAACAGAGAAGGTTGGCCACGTCGCTTACAAGATTGCATTACCAGATTATTTTGGGGATGTGCACAATGTGTTTCATGTATCATCAATGAAGAAAAGATTCAGATAGCTAGATCCATGGCTTGTTGACCCCAGTAGCATCCAATTGCAGCCTAAAATTTCATATGAGGAAGCACCGACTCAGATTTTGGACTGGAAGGAGCAAAAACTGAGATACAAGACAATACCTTTGGTGAAGGTTTCATGGGGAGATCCAATGTCTCAAGACTTTACTTGGGAAAGAGAAGTGGCCATGAGGGAGCATTACCATATATGTTTGGGTATTATTGATTGCATATCTTGTTTCATGCAAGTGTTAAGCTGTGTCTTGTAACTATTTTGAAGTTTAATGGATTAAGCTTCCTAAATTTCAAGGACAAAATTTCTTTTTAAGGGGTGGAGGATGTAAAACCCAATATTTCTTTTTGGACTTTGTTTTTAACTGTATGATTGGTTTGTTCTCTCTATCCAAACGGCAAAATAACAAGTGTATCTTATCTCAAATGTTTTCAAATACATAGTAAAAAGTGAGAATTAATCTGACAATATATAGTAAAAAGTGGTCGAACAATGCAAAATCATTGTCTTCTGCATTGACGTGTAGTCTTTCTTCTAATACAGGAATTTTTGGAGCGAACGTGCTTTGTATTACATGCACACTACTTGCTCTCTATCCAATACCATTTTAATTTTTTTCCTTCCCATGCACACCACTTGCCATTTCTTGCCATTTTAATTTTTTTTCCTTCCCTGTGTACACCACTTGTCATTTCTCAAAATCAGTTTTTTTTTTCTTCCCATTGTGAGACCCACATTTTTATCAAATTCCAAAAAATAAAAACTATCTCATCTCATTTCACTATCCAAATACATATTTTTCTACAAATCATCTTATCTCATCTTAATTCAAAATTTTCATTATTATTCAAAATATCTCATCTAAACTGTGTAGCCAAATGAGGCGTTAGTTGCTCTTTATAGTTCCTTGGTAAATCTGGGGCCCAAGTAGATGGGATAGTGGGTTATTTATTTTTCTGATGGGTTTGGGTCGAATTGGTGTGATTTGAGTTCAAGAGAGGGCCTAGCCAGTGTGCATTGGAACCCAGCCCCTACCCCCACACAAAACTACGTTGTTTTGGCTAGTGTTAAGAGAAAAAACCCTAGGTCGCATCTCTTTCTTCCCCCTTTTCTCCCCCTTGCGCCACACGACCCCTCCTCCTCCTCCTCCTCCTCCTTCTTTTTATTTTTATTTTTATTTATTTTTTATTTTTCCTTCCTTCCTCTGCCACCTCTTGTGGCCTGCAACGCTCCTCCCCACTGCCAGCAGACCAACCCCATGTGTTCGTCGGGTAGAGCCTTTCTCCTTCGCTTGCCACCATTGTAAGCTAAGCCAACCCGCACCCTTCGAGTTCTACAATCGGTGGGGCCTTTGGCCATGGTAGCTACTTGTCGCCGTTGCTCACCACACGTCGAAGGCCATGCGTGCAAGATTCATGAAGCCCCAACTGTCCCCCACCACCAATCGCAACCATGGTTGTGATCTCCAACCCCCAGCCCTTGGCCTATAAATAGGCCAAGACTCCACTCCCAAATCACCCCTCAAATGCCTTTTCCTCCTTCCACTCGTAGTGCCATCACATTCCTAACCCGGATCTCCCTTCCTGTAGCCTTAGGAGGAGTTTTTCCCTAGCACTAGGGGTAGGGCTGGCTTTTCCATTTGACAAGTTAGGCAATTCTCTAAGGCCCCTAGTGGAAGAAGGCCAAAAAACAAAAAAAATATATATAATTTTTTTTTTAAAAAAAATACCTTATTAAAAAAAATAAATTAACTCAATGAGAGAGCATCAAAAGTATTAAATAGATATTATGTCATTATTAGTTTTAAAAATATCACACATAATAATTATTTCAGGTACTCTCATTCTAAGATTACACTTCTCTTTTGTTATTAGTAATTTAATATATAATGTAAAAATTATAAACAATAAAATCTAATTTTCGAGTGTTCGTAAAATTTTTGAATAATCCTTTGAAGAGGCAAGAGCCCACTTTTTTCCAAATGTATAGGTCGTTTATAGAACTTTATTGACAATAATTATTATAATTACTTTTAGGGTTTGTTTGGATATTAAGAATATCTCAAAATATGTGTGAATAGTAGTGAAATAGTTTGAGTTAAGAGATTTTATTAGATTTTGTGAAATAAGAGAGAAAAAATTGAATTTGAGAATAGTTAATAATACCTAAGAAGAATTGCATTCCCTAATGGGCCCTAAGAGTCTAAAGCACGTATCGTAAAACTAGATTTGATAAGATCTTCTCTAAATTAAAAATTTTCTAATAAAGTTAGTTATCAGTTGAAAATGTGATATAAAATCTTAATCAATAATTTTACTTGCAAAACTATAGGTGTTATTTTTAAATAAAAATGTAATGTAAAAAATAAATAAATTTATTTAATTTTGTTTATAATTTTTTTCTTTTTTAAAAAACCTCATTAAAATTTTAGCCTTAATCCCCAAAACATATTGAGCCAGTGCTGACTAGGGGTATAACTATTCCGGTTTTGGAGAAAATTTAGAACTAAACCGATATGTACTAGTTTTGTATTTTCAAAAATCGATTAAGTATCGGTTATCCTCTTAAACAGGTACGTTAGGTTTTACAAGTTTCGATCCGGTTAGGTCTGATTTTAATAAAATGTAAATTTGTAAAAAAAATACAATATACTATGATATTTACATTAATATAGTATACTTTATATATATATATATATATATCAATATATATATTATATTAACATATATAAATAGTACTAATACTATTGATACTAATACTATTAAGTTATTAATACTTATTACTAACATATAAATTACCATGACGTAATATTATCACTTTTATCACTTATATGATCATTGATTATATCACTATAGTATCATCTAGTGATATAGCATTAGTATAATTACTAATGCTATTAAGTTACTAATGCTTAATATTAACATATTATGATAGTTAACTATACTAACATCATCCTCACTAATATCACTATAGTATATATATATATATATAGTGAGGATGATGTTATATATATACATAGTGATATATTATAGTGATATCACTATAGTATTACATCACTATAGTATCATCTACTGATATAGCATTAATATAACTACTAATATTATAATGATTTATACAGTTGTTTTATGTTTATATATAGCCTTAAAGTGGATTAGTAGATTACAAATCCTATTATGCATTTATTAAAGATTTAAAAGAATATGTCGAGAATTTATTATGCCATAAAATGTAATTAATACATTTTTTGTTATTAACAACATATGACCAAACAAATTACAAATATTCATATTTAAGGTTAAGATCTTATGTTTTAAATTATAATATAAAATTATTTCATATATGATATATAATTATATATATCATATATCAAAAATTCATATATAATTATATATATATATAATATTTTGTATAATATTCAAAATTATATAAAATTAATTTTTATTTATTAATTTTTTCACAACCAGTCCGGCTCCAGAATCGGAACAGTTATAAGCTAGTCAAATTGGGCCAATCCGAGCCCGTTCACCGGTTTGCCGGTCCAAAATTACACCCTCACCTAGCACCGTCGTGAGCCACTGCCTTCAGCGATGTTCCTGTGGTCATTCAACCACTCCCTTGCCTTCCTTTTCTCATTTCGGACCTCCTCCTCCCTCAAAATCATCCAACCTGTGAGCCAAGTCTCACTTTAGCCACTGCCTCATCGATCTCCACCACCCTCCACCACGAGAATCCCCTTCTAGGCCCTTTCTTGCGGTAGAATTTGCCTCCTGTGATTTTGCCGGGTTGTAGATCTCCCTACTTTGACCAGATTCACCCCTTCCTACTTTGTAAGCCATGTAACCCTGTGTTGTTTTATTTCCTTTTTTCACCATTATTAATTATTTGTAGATTTTTCCACTTGAAGGGACGCACTCGCACACACACTAGGGGGATCTCTTGCACACACGATCATCTAGAATTTTTTATCCGCGTAGTAAGTAAATCTCTAGATTGACCCTAAGCTTTCTAACACTACAAAAACTATGTTTTGATGCAGTTTGTTTGTGTGTGGTTGGTGGCTAAGGGCCTTGTGAAGTGTTGGGATTTATCATAGTTGGTGTTGGATTTGTAGGCCAAGGGCAGGCTAAAGCGTTGAGAATCGCGTGTAGTTTGAAAATTTATAAAATTGTTGGAAATGTGACAACAGTGATGTCTATATGAATAACTGTATGCTGTTTATTTGTATAATACCATGCCATCCAATAACTACCAGTCATGCATTTGCATTTTTAAGTTTGTTTAATTGTGTGATTATAATATTGTGCTTTGTTCTATGGTTGTACTATGAAACTGGTAAATTTTTTTTGGTGTCAAATGATTAAAATCATATTTTGTGGGTGCGTGCATGTCACGACCCCAGGTCGAGATGGGGTGTTATCTTGGTGGATCTCCTTTCGTCACTCGGGAGTATATTAAATTGAGTAATGTTTATTGGGCAGTCGCTGGCGACAGCAGGTTTGGCCAAGACGGTAATGCTCTTGGTTCGATTCCATGGCCTCTCTGTTGCGGGGGCTAAAAGATGTTTGGTAACGTACAATCCGAGTGCGGAGTTGGGTATCGCTCGTTATGAAGTTACACACATGATTGTTACCTATGGTGTGACGAAGGGAGCCTGTGACACCCTGGAGTTTTCTTAAGGTACCTATTTTACATTTTGTATGGATGATGATTTTTACCTTTGGATATTGATTAAGTGTTGGAAGAGTTCATTAGGCCTTTTCATTAGGTTGGGTTTGGATCTTTTGGTGTGTGGTTCTCTAGCCCACAACAAGGAATAGGCCCAAAAGGGCATTTCTTTAAAAGGCCCAAAATTTAGCCATTGGACAAGGAGGAGGTACCACTTGGCATAAGAGGGAGTTTTTGGTCTTTTTGGAAGAGAACTCATCATTTGGAACTTTGGGAAGAAGTAAGGATGGCACTTGTCAAGCATGCATTGAGAAAAATGGAAGAAGCAAAATCGGGTTTTGGATTGGAAGGGTTTTAGGCACCACTTTGCAAGACACATGCTTCTAAAATGGACATTTATCAAGCTTAGAGCAAAAGAGACTTTTAAAGTTCCAAATGTATCTTACTTGGGAAGATAAAAATATATATTTCTAAAGGAATTTTGGTGAAAAGCAAAGGGGTAGCTGACGGAAAAGAGGGAAAAAGACTCCAAGAGTCACCTAGGGAATGACAAAAAGTCACCTCAAGCTTGTCAAATTCAGCACCCAAGACATACACACACACACCCCTCACGCCATTTGTCACCCATGCATTGGAAGGATATCTTAGTACATTGAATATGGACAAGGGATGAAGGACAAAATGGAAAATGGCGGCATAAGAGGGTTTTGGTTTCTAGGAGTGAAGGCCACACAAGACAAGTATCCTTTGGTCTTCTCCTTGCCATATGCGAACTGCCGTACTCATTATGTGTATGATATGACGTAGTTACCTTGATCAATGAGATTTTGGTCGATTCGGTAACTAGCGAGAAACACATGGTGCTTAAAGGAGCTGCGAGGTATCCAAACATGTAACATGTGAATCATATGATATGAATAAGGCATGTGAGCTCCTTGATATGATATATATGACATGCCATTAGGGGTGTCAAATCGTGTTAACGGGTCGTGTTCATGTCGTGTCAAATCGTGTTAACGGGTTATAGAGGTCAACCCTAACCCGACCCGTTAAGCTTATCGTGTCAAAATCTCAAACCCTAACACGACCCATTAACATAACGGGTCGTGTCGTGTCAACCCGTTTTGACCCATTAATAAATATTACGAAATATGTTTTTTTTATAAGTAAACAAATAAATTAAGAAAATATTACAAAACAGGTTAATACGACACAATACAACTCATTTTAAACTATTTATATAAATGGGTTGAATAGGCCTGAAATTAACCTTTTTAACCTGATTAAATTTAGCATAATTTTATATAAATGTTAAAATTACAATATCTATAAAAATTATAAAACTAATTATAAGTCCAAAACTATAATCCAAATAATAAAAATATCGAAATTGAAATTCTAACAATTTTATTTTTAGATATAAGGGTATAATTGTAACTTTAACTTTCTTAACGTGTCATAACGGGTTATAACGGGTCAAAACGGGTTAACCTGTTATCAACTCGTTAAGCAATCGTGTCTTAACGGGTCAACCCGTTTTGACCCGAACCCATTAAGGCTAAACCCTAACCCGCTATTATCGTGTCGTGTTCGTATTGGGTTAACGGGTCGTGTGACATATTGCCACCCCTACATGCCATGACATGATATGATGTACTGCGATATGAATGAAATGATGTGATATGGTGAGAGTTGGTTTGAATATGACATGTTATGAAACAATAAAGAGATGGCATGATATGAACAAGAACCTAAGCTTATATGATATGAACATGTGTCAAGAGTTTAAAAGATGAAAAGTCATTTTAAAAGAGCATCAGTGTTAGCCACCCTCTGTCCAACCCGAGCCAATATTTCCATCATGAACAACAAAAAAACCAGCCCCTATTTTTATACAATACAAACAGAGCAAGTTTCTTGCTCAGCCCACCACTTTGCATCGTTGCAACACCACCATCATAAGGCAGTTACCATGTTGCTGAACATTTCGTGGAGACATGAATGAACCACCATACTGATAAAGTGCAAAAAACTGTATGATTAAACTGTTTAAGTGAATAAATTATTTAACTAAAAAAATAGTTAAGTACTTAATCATGCAGCTGATTAGTCAATTGATGAATTCTGATGATTTGCACTTAAAAATATTTATTATGCATTTGTTCCACGTCAAAATTAATACTCCAATTTTATTCCTCTCATATCTTACTCATAGGCTGAAGGGCGTTTTTGGAGAGAGAGAGAGAGAGAGAGAGAGAGAGAGCAATGAAGTTTATTTCCTAACTCTTGAAACGACATGCCTTGAGTGGTCCCAAAATGAGGTGCACTGGAATGGCAAAAATGTGGTCTCACAAGTAGCAGACCGCAGCAGGAGGTGGCCTCGCACAAGGGACGGAAAGTGCAAGAGATACCTTTGCACAACATGGCCTCACGGAACCACAAGCAGAGCAGGCAGAGAGAAAAAATAGAGCACAGGCTATGGAAAAAAAATTGAAGCACGCGAAAGCAGATTGGAGGCCTGATTTCTTTGACTGGGTCGCTGGGCATTTTGACTTATGAAGGGAGTTTTATTTGGGTCGGTGAATGTTTTTCAAGGATTAATTTTTTCTAGTCGGTGAATGTTTTTCAATTTTTTTTTTTTTGGGACATTTTGCTCAGGGTGCGACGGCATTCTTGTGGCCCCAGTTTTTCTTACTTCCTTTTTCTAAAACATCGGCATTCGATTTTTATTTATTTTCGTCTTCTACAATTTTGTTTAGACAGTGATTTCAGATGTTAGGTTCATTCTTTTGAATATTTTGTTAATCTAGAGATCATAGGTTAGACTTTTAGCTTGAGATTCAAGGAGTAATCCATGACTATTTTGTGTTAGATTTTCTTCAATGTTATATGATTTTGATGATTAACTTGTTGGATTGTACTTCATTTTGCATCTAAAAGAATTGAAATTCTTTGTTCTTGATTTAGCTCAGTTGTAGACGTAAAGGCACAATTGATACTTGAACAAGTAATAAGACTTTGATGGTTTTCTTTCATTGTTTTATAGTTGTAATATAATCTGTCAAGATATTTTATTAGGCAAAAAATTGTAGTTCATTGCTATATTATCCAACCATAACTTCTAGAAATGAGAGAATGGTTGAGAAAAGATGAAAAGAGAAGTAAATTCACTACCAAATCAGTGGGTGAAAATTGCATCCCAAGTGTTTGTTTTATTGTTTCTTACAAGTTTAATTCATTTGCTACACACTTTCTTTAAACCTCTTAGTTTTGATAATTTTAGAAACATAGATTCACTTTTATTTTTAGTTTTACTTGTGTTTAAACTTTCCAAACAACCATTACCTTCACCCTTAAACCAATCCACACCTCCTCGATAAATAGTCATCATTTTGAGTTGATAGATTTAGAGACTAATACTCGAAATTTATTTCACACCTTTTTTTGATTGTTCATTGGTCCACCATTTTAGTTTAAGCTTCATTTTCATTTTCAGAATATTTTATCGCCATAATTAGGGTTGAGATGTTAATATTTGCTTAATTTCCTTTGTCATTGTGAAATCGATATTGAGACTTATCCTCGTATTACTTTGACAACTTCTACGCTTGGAAGTCAAAATTATAAGCTGATTAAGTTTTTGCAATCCTTCCACCCATCTCGATTCCTCCCTCATGTTAGTTTCTCCCATTCTCTCTCTATGTTTTCTCTCTTTTTCCCTTTGTTATAAAATAGCCCTTTTGGTATTTATAACAGTGTTTTTTATTTCATACTGTAGTGGCCGGTACGGCCAGAATATGCCTACCAGCTACTGGTCCGGTATAGAAATTGTACCTGTTTCGTACCGGTCTAAATACTAGCCGTATCGGCCGATATTTCGGCCTATACCGGGCTATGTACTGGCCAATATTTCTGCCTTCACTTTTTTTCTTTCATTTCTTCAAACTATAAATTCATTTTTTGACTCCCAATTCAAACTAGTCTATTTTTAATTATATATATATATATATATGTATTTATGCATAATTTATTCATATATAGATTATTATTTTGAAATATAATTAATATATATATTTATATATATAATTTATTCATATATAGACTATCCCGAAATGGTATACGAAACGATACCGGTATCGAAATATTTCGTTCCAGTGCCTTGACCGGTACAGCATTCGGTACGGTATTCCAAACATTGATTGATAATACCGTTGTTTTTATTTATGATGATTTTATATAATAAATTAATTAATTTAAAATTTTGTTTTATTATTTTTTATTGCATATATTAATTTCAAAAATTCAGAAAATATATTTATATAAAATATTGAAAAAGAATTTATTCCCAAACATTATTAATACAAAAAATATACATATATTAATGTCGAAAATTGCAGCATAATAATTTGTGACGCCCCTAAATCTCACGTACGGATACGTAAAAACCGAGACGTCGGGATGATGACAACACGAGTCACCACCCTATCACCAAGTGCCAAGTGTGTGTACATGCAACAAGTGTGCAAATAAAAACACACAACGGATAACAAAAATCTTATAACTAAGTACCAGAATTTTTCTTTATTTAATACAAATCCGTTCAAAACATACATAATAAAATATTTTAAACCACAAATATTGTTTCAACACCAAACTACAAGACATGACACTCTAAATCAATACTCCGACGGAGCCGCCCCCTCGGGCTCAGCCTCCTCCTCCTCTTCCTCGACATCTGCATCAAAATCTACGGTATCAAAATGCTGCCGCAGGTAAGTAAAGATCCAAACGCTATAAGATAAAAACATATTATACTCAACAATATGCATGAAAGAATGCCAAATGCACATATCCCATAAAACCTCAGTTTTTCACGCACGCTAAAATCCCATTTTGGCCCAAAAGATATCCTTTAAAACCAGTCCTTGCCATTATTCCAGATAATGACCCAAATCAAGAAACCACAATTTTCCTAAAAAATGGATCACAAAGACTCAAACATAACCTCGCCATTTTTCTAGAAAATTGTCTGTATCCAATAATCAAAACTCGTTCCAATTATTGCATGCACCATGATCTCCTCTAGGGATCATCCGCACACTCTGGCTCTTGTGCCACACCGCAGGTAACGACTATGCATGTGACACCTAAACGAACGATGCCTAGTTCTCGCGCCCAGCGTATACCTAGACCAGGCCATCCTCTAGTCCCCACCAGCGTAGGAACCACGGAGTCGACACGACAGCGTTACCGTATCGTGCGATCCGGTCGTCGCCCAGCGACAACCCAGGGGATGTCACTCAGTATTATCCACTCCCGAGTGACCAGAGGAGCTCCACCGAGATAATACCCTATCCCGGCTTGGGGTCGTGATACACACGCACCCGAAAATCCATTTACACAAATAACACCGTTTTTTCTCAATTAAAATAAATGCACATGAATGCATCATGCAATGCACACCTCAAGATACAAATCATCCAACTAATCACAATATCAACAAAACCAAACAATTTCGTCTTCGATCCATCCGACCCTCGACTCCTCGGACTCAGTCCGAAATTAACCAACTAGTCAAATAAATAATTGTAAGAGCAATAATATATTTAAATCTAAAATAGAGTTTGGAAAATACTTACAGCGCTATAAGATAATTTTCGAAGGATTACGACGTTGCAAATGACAGAGAAAAATCAACGTAACAGTATAAAATACACTGTGGCCGTGGGTTGTAAAATACCCATTTTTGAACGAGGACAAACCAAGACTTGAAATTGATAGGGAATGGCCTAGAGGGGTTTATGAAACTATTGGAAGTGAGAGTTGGCCGTGGGTGGCGGTGCACGGTGGAGATCGGCCAACTTTGAGGAAAAGAGGCCGAGGGAGAGTGAGAGCTATACACAACTCCGTTGGCCATGAAATTTCTTGGGGAAGGTCATGGTGATAAGAGGAACAAGATGGTGGTGGTGAAACACCATGGGTGGTCGTGCACGGCGGCATACGGTGGTGCAACTGAAACTCTAGCTATGGATACCCATCGGAGAAAAAGAGAGAGTTAGGGGAAAAGAAAAACATGGGGAGGAAGCCATTGATGTGGTGAATCCATTGATGGTGCTTGGTGGCTGATTTGGCCGTGTATGGTGGCTCAAAGAGAAGAAAAAGGCTTGAAGACCTATTTGTTTGGAGGAGAAAAGAGAGAGATTGAGTGGCCGGTGTAGAACACCACCGGTGCAGTAAAGCTCGCCGATGTGGGAGGGACATGCCGGAGGTGGAGGTGGGTCACGGCGGCTGGATGTGGCGCCGGCTAGGAGCTTGGACCGAACGGTTGGAGAGAACACGGCATGGCTGGACGTGCACGAGGGAGAGAGAAGAGAGGGAAAACAGAAAGAAAAAAGAAAAAGAAAAAGAGGAGAAAAGAAAAAGGAAAGAAAGAAAGTGAGATCCAGTTCTCACATCTTGAGTCAAAAAACTGATTCAACGAAAATAATTTTAAAAGCTGTAAAACGATTAAAATAATTTAAACACTACATCCAGCTAAAATATAATAAAAAACTAATAAAAACAATAACATAATTTTAAATCAAAAAGCAAACTAAAATAAATTATACAACAATTTAAAATCAAAACGATAATTAATATTAAGAAAGCTCCACAAAACAAATATTACAACTAAATAAATCCAATTAAAATACAATAATTTAAAATAAAAGAACTAATATTTTAATTAAATTAAAATACTCATTCAGTGAAAATATATGTAAAAACGAGATGTCACATAATTTCTTTCCAAACGCTATTAATTTGATTTTTTTATACTTTAATATATGTATTAATGTCAAAAATTCAGGAAAATAATTTATTCCCAAGCTTTTGATAATTCGAATATTTGTTTGATATATTTTAAAGTATAAATTTAGTTCAACCAATTCAGAAAATAATTTCTGCTCAAACATTATTAATTCAAAATTTTTTTATCAGTAAAAAATTCATATTCGTTTCGAAGAACTTTACAATTTATATAAATTTTTGGGAAAATTTATATTTTGTACATAATGAATTTGAAAATTCCCTACAATTATTTCCATCCCCAAACCCTATCTAATTTGAAAACGGTTAATTATCGGTAAAAAGAATACATTTTTGTCCATGCATAATGGATGATTCCATTATTCACAATTTTCTCAAGATTTGAGGATAAATACACAACTATAAACTTCTGATATCTCCTTCCAAAATTTCCAACTTCATATTTCCTCAATTAATAAAATTTAATTTGAGAATCCACACCAATCATCATAATGTCATTAACAGAAAAAACTACTAATACATGCAACCACATACGAATCATCAAAAAATTCATAAAAGTTCACAAGAATTAACAATTATTATTAACAAGTACACGTTCATTGCACAGTCCTATGTGCTCACATAGGTAACACAATCTAATCCCTTATTGCAATCATAACTTGGGCTAATTCGCTGGACATCTCTAGCACATGAGAGGATTCACCCACGTTATCATTCTCATCCATAGAAGCTCAATTAAGCCTTTGATTCAATGCATTCCGTATGAACTCATCATTTGGCGTCAACGCTTTAATAATGTTGTATAGTGTACAACATGCAATAGCGATTAACCCTTGTTGCCTGGAGAGCTTAGATTGAGGCATGACATTTGATATTTTAAATCGGTCTTTCAATAAACTGAATGTTCATTCAATAATGTTTCGTAGGAATGGATGGTGATAATTGAAATAATCTTTATATTCTCAAAATTGATGCCCACCATAACAATCAGACAAGTGATACATTTCTCTTGGATAGGGGCATAAACCCTTCTATGTAGGGAAAAATGGAATCAATTTGATAGTAGTAGTCTGAACACATTTAAAGCAACAAATTTAGTTAATTGCCAAATAAATAAATTCTATCTAAAAGCGAAAGTCAGTGTTGACCCAATTATCATTTATATAATATTTACCTTCGGGTGGCCTTGGAAATTGAATCCCCCTTCAACTCAATGCGTCAAGGAAAACGCGTGCATCATGAATAGTTTCCTCCTACCAAGTATACACAAATGTAAACTTCATATTGAAATACACACAAGGCATTTTGTGCAATTCGGTGATAATGATTTCTATATATTTAAATGAGCAGGTGCAACAGTTGAAATCATGGTGCCGTCTAGTACACCAAAGCATTTCTACAAAACCATTATCATATAACACCAATTATAACAATTATATTAAAATCTATTTGGAAAATAAAATCACCCAATAATTGTGTAAATTAATGGGAAGTTATTACTTCAAACCATGGATAAATGTGGGGATTCCCCGCAACGTAAGTATGGACTCCAATTGTGTATGTTGGCACAATCAGTCCTTCCTAACTCATGTAGTGCCAAGATCTCCAGTTTCGCTCAATTGTTGGAAGCGGTCTCCTACGTCACGTTGACCCTGTGAATGGCTAATCAAAAGGCAAAACATGCCTAATGATTCCTCCACTGACACCCGCGATGTAGGATCCATAATATTAGATTGTTATAACATGTCGCATACATAATGAAATGCTGACACCTCCATTCGAAACATCTCGAGGCAATTCTGGGGATGTCCATTCAAAACCTCCTGAATATATTGATCCCCACCTAGACCAATATTATGTTGAGACATTTTAAGCCGACCTCCAGAATTATAACATGTCATCTAAAGCATATAAACTATGCCCATCTCACCCTCAAATATGGTCAATAAAATCTGACGCGGTAATGTGCCCATAAAATCAAAGTTTCAACTTTATGCTAATTATAATGACCATTACTGTCACATCTTAATTACCCACTGCATAAATGTTCATAAAATAACAGCAAAGTCATCCAAACTCCAAGTAAAATGTTAAGTCAAATGTTGTTCAACATCAATAAATAAAAGTGACATAAATGACATAAATAATCAAAGATAAATGATTATCCCTCAAACTGATAAGCATAAAATACCAAACCGAATAGTCCTCCCGATGTCTTCATCAAGACCTACTCAAGGCAAATTCCAAGCCCATTCACTCCTGCGAATATCAGAAATTGCTATGAAAGATCTCTGCACTGACGGATCAAGTAATCGTTCAAAGGCCTTATTAAACTGCTTGGGGGGCAGCGAAGGTGTAATTGCTTCCAGCAACTTCATACAATGGACCTGTAAATCATAGGCACCATCAGACTCCATGCTATTTGACCCTTTGTTGCGCTTCGCGGACATCTTCCCATACCTCCCGTCCTCATATGCCTTCGCCCTGGCAGCAGCACTAGGCTTAATTTCCTCAAGGCACTGACTAAATTCGTCTGGAAGGGCCACAGGCTGTTATGAAACAACATGTATATATATTAAACCAGAAGAAGAATAAATGTGTAATTGAAAAGTTTTGCATAAGCCTAGAGTAAAGGGGAAGAAGCCTAAGCCCCATCTCCCCTTTCAAAAACAAGCAAGAAGCCTAAGCACAAAAGCCATGATCAGAGAAATAAATGCTCAATAGTATATTACACAAACAGTTCCATATAAGCAGCAAAGAACATCAATAGCAAAGACAATACACGTTTGACCCAAAATAGACCAACAACAACACAAGGCTAACACTGTATCCCGTGAATTTTCTCTGTGGGTGTTTAAGCCAGCAGCCACATCACACATACATCAACAAAATTGAAATACATACATGCCCAACTCAGCTATGCATATGTAAACATGCCTCTCAATGTTCACCCACAGAGGCAGGGCTAATAAACACACTTCATCAATGTTGGAATTAGTAATTGATTGGCCCAACTAGTAATCTATCCAGGGTAGACAACACACACAAAATCGATACCTCAACAATGTCCATTAATTTAGGGAAGGGAACCTAAAATGGGGGGATGGAAAAGCTTAATTGGTAGGAGCATGTCTTCCGAGCTGTGGTGGTGGAGGTATGTATGATACGGCATTTATGAGTGGATCTGTGGATGGAGGACTGTTGCTTGCAGAGCTTTATACGAATGTGTTCAATTGGTTTGTCCACTGATACTCTATAGACCATTTTGGTCTACAACAGACAACGTTATAGTCCCCTCTCAAGATAGCTTCCCGGACTATTGCAAACCCATGCGAGGGCTAAATCAATGGAAGAGGGCAGACATCTTTGTACTGGAGGATGCAGTGCTGCACCTTACAAGCTGAAACACTCGGTCAAGATTCGCATGGTAATGGACAGATTAGGGCCAGAGATTCACACAGTTTTCGTAACTTCTCGGGGCAGAGATTCACACGCGTTCAAAGCTTCTCAGGATAGAGATTTGCAGGGCATGAAGACAGGTTAAAGCTGACGCTGTGCCATCCAGAAAAATGGTGCAGACGCATGGATAAGCTCACAAGTGTGGGTTACTAGAAATAGGGGATGTGAAATCTGGAATGGGAGTGCTGGGTTTTGCGTGGTGTTATCCTTCACTCAAATGGAGAAAGGAAGATCAGAGACAAGGAGGAAGGAAACATTGAGGGAGCAAGAATTTGTATGAGGGAGGTTGTGGGTCGGAGGAGGGAACTTGAGCTGTTCAAAAGAGGAAGAGAGAGCTGTTGGGATGAGGGCTTGGGTCAGAGGAAGGGGACATGTTCAGTGTGTAGTCAGGGAACGATCTTCTCATTGAACAGAAGCTAACACCAAGCTGAAAATTGTGGGATGAGATGTTTTGTGTCTAACATGTGTGTTTAGATATTAATCTTATCTGACCATATGAGATGGTTTCACCTCATTTGTGTTTCAACTGATGCCCCAAACATCCCCATAGTGATGCTGTAGTGCTTCTCTGTTATAAATAGTGCAAGCCTGAATTTAAGTTCTTAAATAATATGGTGATTGGATAACATGGATCTAAAAACCATGGTTGTAGTGATCCTTCTGTTTGTATTAAGGATTGGGTTTGAATGGGCTGGCCTTTGGTACAACTTGAAAACGTTATTGGAGCTGGCCTAGTTCTCGTCTTTCTCACCGATCCCACCTTTCCTACTTCTTTGTTAAGGCTAATCTTCCATGACTGGGAGGCCATGGCTTACATAGGATTGATGCTGAAATGAAAGGTCATCTCTGAAATGAAATGGTGATGAATCCTCGAATAGCTTGAATTATGGAACCTTTTGCTGCTGACCATGATGCTTTATTCCGTGCATTTTCTTCTGCCTTCGGGAAGCCGTCAACTTCAGGTGTTCTAATGATAGTGAGAAGTTGTACTTTTATAGGTTTTGATTAGTGGTTCAATTTGGTCCTGCCCTTCAGAAGGAGTTATGAACTTTTCAGCTTTCTCCATTCTTTCATTTTGTCAAAATCATCATCTAGTTCAGGTAGAAATCCTCCTTTTGAGGATATCGTGTAATTTTTAGTATGGACACGTGTGTATGCTATAGAGTTATAAGAGAGATGATATTTGCTATCGTGGAATGTGTTAGTGCCAAGCAATCCCTCTAAAAAATACGGGACTCCCATGAAAAAGAACTAATGTTTTAATACTAGACTATACTCTTTTTCAAAAGGATTGTGTGGTGCTTGCGCACTCCACCATTGTATCTAGCATTGCTCAAGTTATAAACTAGTAGCATGTATGGTTTATTTATATGTGGGTGTTTATTGCATAAAATGGTAATGATCATTTTCTGTAATTTTTTCAAGGTTTATGGAGCTGGATTCGTCCACGTTAATTTTAATTGTTTCCTAGTTGAATGCTCTCTGCAGATCTTTGACAGTCCACAATGGCTTACTGTCAGATGGCATTCACATTGTTATGTGAAGAAGGTGCTAACAAGATCTTGGAAAAAAAATGAGATTGCTTGTGTTGTTTTAAACTGTCAAAATCAGATCACAGAAGTGCTAGAGAGTTAAATGTCATCAAATTAGAACTAGTTCTGAGGTACAGTCAGCAATATCAAATGATGAGGGTGAGTAATTAGCTTCAAATAACATTGTATATGGGGCAATATTGCAAATATCACAAGATATGAGGATATTGCAAATTTATTGGTAGTTAGAGGAAATATTTGAAATGAATAAAAAATATTAAAAAATATTATTTAAATGATATAAAAAAAATAGATAAGCTGATATATGGTATATTGTAAAAGTCATTAGGAAAAATAGAAAAAGTAGGTTTTGGTGATGTATTTTAGAGAACAAGGTACAAAAACCAATTGGGAGTGCTCCCACGTATCTAAGTCCCAATTAGTCAAACAGAATTAAAAGTCACAGAAAATCCACAGTTTATGAATATTCGACAAGGATAAAATGAGTAGTTAGCCTCTGAACCTTGCAGATTCCTTTTCATTTTATGTTGCTTTCTTACATAGTCGAAAAGTTTTTTTTTTAATAAGTAAAATGGAAAAAGAAAAGGAACAGTTGAACAGTTCTAGCATGAAATGACACATCGTTACAACTGCACATATCCAGCATAGCATTAATACTCAGGCATTTAACTGCATAAGATACAAAACTTGTGGTATTCTTACTCCTTGCATGCAATTTATATTGTTCGCTTGAATCCTGACTGTTTAAGCTTTTGATATGTCATGAAAATCTAGTTTGCAAATGATTTAATTAAAGTCATGTTCTTTTATTGCACCACATGTTTGTAAACAAAGTACCATCTAATCCCGGGGTTGCATAGGCCTTCATAAAAGAGTTTCTCAGAAGTCCAACTCATGTGTTATTTGGAAGTAATGAACACACTCATGTCATGAAAAGTACAAGAATGATATCAAAGTTATGCAAGTCATGATTATTCTCATGTTATGAAAGTCGTGATTGTTCTCATGTTATGAAAAGCTTATGTTAAGAAAGTCATGAGAAAAGCAATGATGAATGAATGCATATCATGACTACTTTATTTTGACCGTAAGATGGTGCTTGGTACTGATGCAAGGCTGTGGGTGGGTGGAAGTACAAGCTACACTAAAACATGTTGAAAAGGTGTGTTCCACCCAGGATGTTTACGTCCAAACGACGGTGGTGTGTCGATGGGGTTTTCAAAGCAGCTTGTGATAGAATCTAAGCTTTTTTTGCTCGTGAAGGAAGGTAGTTTGTTACGTATCACTGAGAGAGGATGAAAGTTCAAGCACGAGTTATTGCTAGGACAAGCCATAGTACAATGGCTCGGAAGAGCATTGAAGGACTGTTTGAAAGGAAAAAGAAAGGATTTTTACTAGGGATGATAATATGTTACATGACCCGTTAACCCAACATGAACACGACACAATAATAGCGGGTTAGGGTTTAGTCTTAACGGATTCGGGTCAAAACGGGTTGACCCATTAAGACACGATTGCTTAACGGGTTGATAACGGGTCAACCCGTTATGACACGTTATAACCTGTTATGACACGTTAAGAAAGTTAAAGTTACAATTCTATCCTGATACTTAAAAATAAAATTGTTAGAAATTCAATTTTGATATTTTTATTATTTGAATTGTAATTTTAGACTTGTATTTAACTTCATAATTTTGATAAATATTGTGATTTTAAAATTTATATAAAATTATGCTAAATTTAATCAGGTCAAACTGGTTAATTTAAGACTTATTCAACATATTTACATAAATAGTTTGAAATGGGTCGTATTGTGTCGTGTTAACCTATTTCGTAATATTCACTAATGGGTCAAAACAGGTTGACACGACACGACACGACCCGTTATGTTAATGGGTCGTGTTAGGATTTGAGATTTTGACACGATAAGATTAACGGGTTGGGTTAGGGTTGACCTATATAGTATAATATATATGCTTTGACACGACACGAACACGACCCATTAACACGATTCGACACCCCTAATTTTTACACATCAATGAGGGAAGGATACCAAGGTTTTATAGCACAGCGTTGCTTGAATAGTCGTGGTAGAAACAGGGGTGGGTCTTTTGGCAGAACACAGCGGGGACCAATGGTAGAAGAGGTTAACCTAAAAAATGGGTCCTATAAGGAGGTGCTCTCTCTGTCAATGGACAGCTTTGCTGTCCATATTTATTTCCATATTTGTTTCATACTTATTTACGTGATTTACTCTTCCGTGTAATTAACTTAATATTTGACAGATTGTATAGGAATAACCGTAGCATATACTTAGCTCTTTCCATGTATAGAATTCCTTGTACAGTTTATATAATAGAGAGAAATCAGAAGGCCAACTATTCGGCCATTCATCCTTTGTTTCACTTATCTTGACATGGTATCAAGAGCCTAAGGTTCTTGTCTCTCTCGGAATTTTTTTTCTTGGTCTCGGCTTCTCTCGTGTTTCGGTGTTTTTTTGGTGTCCCGACGTCCCAGTCTTTTTTTTTTTTCTCTCTGCTTTCTGGTTTGGTGATTCTCGGCTGGGTCTGTTTTATTTGGAGTTTTCGGCACTTTCTGTCTCTGGTTTGGTGTTTCTCGGCTGGGTCTGTTCCATTTGGTGTTTTCGGCACCTTCTGTCTCTGGTTTGGTGGTTCTCGGCTGGGTCTGTTTCAGTCTTGGGGATTTCGGCCTTGCTGTTTGCTAGTTCTGTGCTTGATTTCGGCACCTTCTGCTGCATCTCTTGGGTTCGGTTCTTGTTTCCGTGCACTATTCTGCTTCTTCCTGGTTTTCGGCGCAAGTTTCTGGTATTTTTTCGGCACCTCTGTTTGGTTTGGACGTCTGTATCTTCGTGGCCCTCACAGAACACTCGTGGCATTATTTTTTTTCTCGGCTTTTGTGATTTTTTTTCGGTACCAGTTTTATTTCCTCCTTTTATTTCGATTTATTTTCTGCCATTTTTGCTGTCTCGGGTTCCATTTTTTGTTTGCAATGGACTCTGCACCTGTATGTGTCAAGTTTACTGGCAAAAATTACTCTACTTGGGCTTTTCAGTTTGAACTTTTTCTAAAGGGAAAAGATCTTTGGGGTCATATTGACGGTACCGATGTCGACGAACCATCCACTTCTGACAAACCCAAGACTATTCCTTCATGGGCTGTTCTTGACGCTCGGATTATGTCTTGGCTTCTTGGTTCAGTGGAGCCACATATTGTTATCAACTTGCGGGCGCATCGCTCCGCTCAATCCATGTGGAATTACTTGAAGACAGTTTATCATCAAGATAATGATGCCCGTCGCTTTCAGTTGGAACATGCGATTGCCATGTTTCAACATGGTAGTCTTTCCATCCAAGACTACTACTCGGCTTTTTTGACTCTTTGGCATGAATATACTGATTTGGTTATAGCGGGTGTTCCTGTTGCCGCTCTTTCGACTATTCAGAAGCTTCATGAGACTAGCCGGCGTGATCAGTTTCTTATGAAACTGCGCCCGGAATATGAATCTGTTCGCTCCTCTCTACTGAATAGATCTCCTGTTCCTTCTCTTGATGTTTGTTTTGGTGAGTTACTTCGCGAAGAACAACGTCTTAGTACTCAAGTTCTTCTGGAGCACTCTCATGGCAGTTCCGGGACGACCACTGTGGCTTATGCTGCCCAAGGACGAGGATCCTCTATGACTTCTAAAAATCTGCAGTGTTTCTGCTGCAAGGAATATGGGCATATTGCTGCCAATTGTCCTAAAAAGTATTGTTCTTATTGCAAGAAAAAGGGTCACATTATCAAAGAATGCCGTATTCGTCCTCAGAATCGTCAGGCCCAAGCTTTTCAGACTTCTGTTACTGTTCCTCCTGCAGCAACTTCTGTAGCTCACGACTCTTCTTCAGGTGCTTCTTCTGATCTTGCACCCTCTGCCGCCACTTACTGCACCCCTGAAATGGTGCAACAGATGCTCATTTCCGCTTTATCTGCGATGGGTTTTCAAGGTAACAATTCTACGACACTTTGGTATGTAGACTCGGGGGCTTCTAATCACATGACGAATACTCCCACATCTTTGTGTCATGTTCGGCCCTATGCTGGTCACTCTGCTATTCAGACTGCCAATGGCAGTTCTCTACCCATAGCTGCTGTCGGAGATGCCTCATCTACGTTTACTAATGTGTTTCTTGCTCCTCAGCTTTCCACGAATCTTATTTCTGTTGGTCAATTAGTTGATAACAATTGTGCTGTTAATTTTTCTGGTGATGGTTGTGTTGTGCAGGACCAGGTAACGGGGGAGCCGATCGCGAAGGGACCTAAAGTGGGGCGCTTGTTTCCACTATTTTTACCTGTTCCGTCATTTTCTCCAGTTTCTTCTATTAAGTCTTTTGCTTGTAATAATGTTCCTGATCTAAGTATGGTGTGGCATCGTCGTTTAGGCCATCCCAATACTCAGATCCTATCTCATGTATTGCACTCTGGTTTCCTTGATAATAAAAAATGTTATTCTTTATCTTTTCAGTGTGATTCTTGTAAACTTGGCAAAAGCAAAATTCTTCCATTTCCTTTGCATGCCAGTAGAGCTTCTAGTTGTTTTGAGCTTATTCATAGTGATGTTTGGGGACCTTCCCCGGTTAGTTCACATGACAAATTCAAATACTATGTGACTTTCATTGATGATTATAGCAGATTCACTTGGGTTTATTTCCTTCGTTCTAAATCTGAGGTTTTTCGTACTTTCACTGATTTTTTAGCGTATGTTGACAATCAATTTTCTGCGACTATTAAGACTTTACGTACAGATTCTGGTGGTGAATATTTGTCTACTGAGTTTCAGGCTTTTTTGGCTTCTAAAGGTATTATTCACCAACGTTCATGTCCCGCTACTCCCCAACAAAATGGAGTAGCCGAACGCAAAAATCGTCATCTTCTTGATGTGGTACGTACTCTTTTGTTAGAATCTTCTGTTCCATCCATGTTCTGGGTTGAGGCTCTAAAAACTGCTACTCATTTGATTAATCGTTTACCTTCCCAAGTATTACAAATGGAGTCTCCCTATTTCCGCTTGTTTGCTCAGCAACCTAGTTATGATAATCTCCGTATCTTTGGTTGTGTATGTTTTGTCCATTTACCTTCTCATGAGCGACATAAATTATCTGCTCAATCTGTTCGGTGTGCATTCTTGGGATATAATGTGTGTCAAAAGGGATTTGTTTGCTATGATCCTACTTTACATCGTACACGCATTTCTCGAAATGTTATTTTCTTTGAAAATCAACATTTCTTTCCTGTGTCATCTGTGCCCTCTTCTTCTACTGTGGTCCTTCCCTCCTTTGAGCAGCAGCTCTCAGATCTTCATCATGTCAGTTCTCGCTTTAAACCAGGTATGGTGTATACGAGACGCTCCCGCTCACAGTCTCTTCCGGTGGCTAATCCGATATCTGATCCTAACATACATCAGCATCAGTCAGTTGCTGCACCTCCAGAGCCTTTGGTACGTCGCTCTTCTCGAGTGTCTGTACCCCCGGATAGGTATGGGTTTTCTTCTGGCAATTCTGTTTCAGCTCTGACTGCTGCATTGTCCAATTTTGATATTCCTACATGCTACTCACATGCTGTCAAGCATGACTGTTGGCGACAAGCTATGCAGGAAGAAATTGCAGCTCTAGAGGCCAATCACACCTGGGACATTGAGCCTTGTCCTTCCACTATAGTTCCTCTGGGTTGCAAATGGGTTTACTCAGTCAAGGTTCGCTCTGATGGGAGTTTGGATCGTTATAAAGCTCGGCTTGTTGCTCTTGGGAATAATCAGGAATATGGTGTCAATTATGAGGAGACATTTGCTCCTGTGGCTAAGATGACTACTGTTCGTACGATTCTAGCTCTTGCTGCTTCCAATGATTGGCCACTACATCAGATGGATGTTAAGAATGCTTTTCTTCATGGGGATCTTAAAGAGTGTATTTATATGAAGCCACCTCCGGGATTGTTTCCCTCTCCGACCTCCAATGTGTGTAAACTTCGTCGCTCTCTTTATGGTCTCAAACAAGCTCCGAGGGCCTGGTTTGATAAATTTCGAACCACTTTATTAGAATTTTCCTTCAAGCAGAGCAAGTATGACACTTCATTATTTCTTCGGAAATCGGACATGGGTATTGTTGTCCTTTTGGTTTATGTTGATGATATTGTGATCACTGGTTCTGATTCTGCTTTACTTGTCCAGCTTAAGACTCATCTCTCAGAATCCTTTCATATGAAAGATCTTGGGTCTCTCACATATTTTTTGGGTCTTGAGGTGCATCGTAGTTCCTCGGGTATTTCACTTAATCAACACAAGTATGCTAGTGATTTGGTGGCTACAGCTGGACTGCAGGAAGCTACCTCTGTCGATACTCCCATGGAGTTAAATATCAAGCTTCGCAAAGAGGAGGGTGACTTACTTGTTGATCCTAGTTTATATCGGAAATTGGTGGGTAGCCTTGTCTATCTCACCATCACTAGACCAGATATTTCTTTTGCTGTACAGCAAGTTAGTCAGTTTCTTCAGACTCCTCGTCATCTTCATTTGGCTGCTGTCCGTAGGATCATACGCTATGTTCAGGGCACTTCTGCCCGTGGCTTATTCTTTCCTGCAGGAAATTCTCCCCGTCTTGTTGCTTATAGCGATGCTGATTGGGCTGGATGTGCTGATACACGTCGGTCCATCACTGGTTGGTGTGTGTTCTTAGGTGATGCATTGATCTCCTGGAAGAGTAAGAAGCAAGACAGAGTTTCTAAGTCCTCTACCGAATCTGAGTACCGCGCGATGTCTCTTGCTTGTTCCGAGATTATTTGGCTTCGAGGATTGCTTGCTGAGTTAGACTTCTCTGAGACTGATCCTACTCCTTTACATGCCGATAATACAAGTGCTATTCAGATCACGGCCAATCCTGTCTATCATGAGCGCACCAAGCATATTGAAGTTGACTGTCACTCTATTCGTGAAGCCTTCGACGCTCGTGTTATCACTCTTCCCCACATTTCTACTGATCTACAAATTGCTGATATCTTCACCAAGGCTCTTACTCGTCATCGACACTGCTTCCTAAGTAGCAAATTGATGCTTGTTGATCAACCCGCCTCAATTTGAGGGGGGCTGTCAATGGACAGCTTTGCTGTCCATATTTATTTCCATATTTGTTTCATACTTATTTACGTGATTTACTCTTCCGTGTAATTAACTTAATATTTGACAGATTGTATAGGAATAACCGTAGCATATACTTAGCTCTTTCCATGTATAGAATTCCTTGTACAGTTTATATAATAGAGAGAAATCAGAAGGCCAACTATTCGGCCATTCATCCTTTGTTTCACTTATCTTGACACTCTCCGGTAGAGACTCACCGTGAATCGAGAGCGAGGGCCGGTGTGGTGGGTCTTCCAACAGGTACACTGATGGAGACTTGCATCAAGCCCCTTGTGGTGCTTTAAGGGAGAGGGATTGTTGGCAGGGATGATGTCAGGAGGGAGGAGATGGAGGAACGAAGCATGCTGAGGGAGATGCAATTGCAGTTGTGGAAATTGCAGGGTGAGGTGGATAAAGTACTGAAATGTGTTGGGGCAAAATGGTGAGTTTTGGGGATGGTGTGGGCTTAGGAGATCGAAGGGCCAACAAGGCCTTAAACATATATCAGGCTAAGGGGATGGGCTCTAGCAACGGGCCTAGTAAGGCCAAACCCCGAGAAGTAAGGGGTAAGTGGCCAGAGTGGGAAAATAAACACAGGCTAGTGGGTTGGGCAAAGAGCCCTGCATGTGTGGAGAGCACGTCCAGTCTCAAGGGGGAGGGGGGGGGGGGGGAGTTCTCCCCTAGACACCTCATCGTGAGACTAGCAAATGGTAGAGGACCTGCCGATGGGAAATTAGAACACACCAGTGAAGGTGGTGGAGCTGTCAGAGGGTGGGTAGGTCACGTAGGAGATCCAGAAAAAGATAGCAAATCTCCCTCTCCCAGTGGACATTCCTTCACCACCGAGCGCCATCCCACCGTCGAGGGGTGGCCAGAATGTGCCGATGGGTTGTGGGGGAGAAGTTTCTGCTCCGGCAAACCCCCAAGTTCAGCTCTATGATGATGCTTTGATGGACGAAAGTTAAGGGGCGAGCTCAAATGAGTTTGCTAGTGAATAAATGTTTTTATCTGATGAGGAGAACTCTCAGAGGCTTGTCTAGGTGCTAAGTGACCCTATTGGGGAAGTCGGAAATGTGCTTGAGGAAAAGACGCAGGGGGAGCAAATGGGTTTCAGACTGGGTGATCCTATCCCTCTGAATTTTATGTTACCAAATCAGTCCAGTGTTTCAAATTGGGTATTTCACAAGGTGAAGGATATCCAACAAGTTGTGGGGTTGAAGTGTGAAGGAGACGAGGAGCAGTTCATAGCGTTGCTTATCGCTATTGAAGCAGGACACTAGCAACAAAGGAAAGTTGGATAAAGAAAACAGAGAGAGCTTAGGAGGTTAACCTGGTCTATGAACTCTGAGGGTAGTTTCAGCAGGGACAGGTCTAAAGGGAAGGGGATGGCCTATCCCAAATGAAATAAAAAATTGTATCGTGAAATGTCCACGGGCTAAACGAGGCAAGCGTCTTCAAATAAGAAATTTGCTTCGTGAGTGGAAGGCGGATATCATTTGTTTATAGGAGACAAAGCTGAAAGTAGTTACTAGAAAAATTGTGCAAAGTAAATGGAGTTGTGTACATGTGGATTGGGTGTATTTAGCAACTAATGGGGCCCCAGAAGGTGTGTTGGTGATGTGGGGTTAGACAGGTGATGGAGAAAATGGAGGATTTTATAGGGGTGTTCATGGTAGCATGCTCTCCTTTAGAAGTGTGATAGAAGATTTTTGGTGGGCTTTTGCAGGTGTATGTGGACCTAACTTAGACAACAACAAAAGATTATTGTGGGATGAACTAGCCGGAGTACATAGTTGGTGGGACCTCCGATGGTGTATTGGTGGAGATTTTAATGTTATAAGATTTGCAAGTGAGTGTTTTGGAAATAGAAATGTGTAGCCAGCAATGTCGGCATTTTCGAAGTGGATCTTTGATTTGAATCTAGTGGATTTGCCACTAGCGGGGGGTTCTTGCACGTGGTCTAATAATTAGACATGGTCTTGATTGGATAGATTATTAATTTTTCTTGAGTGGTAAAGTCATTTTTGGATGTTTGACAAAAGAGATTGCCTCGTCTATGTTCAGATCATTGGCCCATCATGCTGGATTGTGGTGGGCTCTAAAGAAGGCGTAGGTATTTCAAATTTGAAAACATGCAGCTGAAATCAGAAGGCTTTGTGGACAGGCTCAAACAATAGTGGTCATCATATCAGATATAGGGTACCACTAGCTTCACCTTTGGGCATAAATTGAAAGCTCTAAAAAAGGATTTAAAGCTTTGGAATATGTAGGCTTTTGGTGAAATAGGGGAATGCAAAAAAAACAAGGTAATGGAAATCCAAGAGTTAGAGAGGATACAAGAGTCTTGGACTTTAACTAAGGAAGAACTAGCTCAAAAGTTAGTGCTGGTTGCAGATTTTGAGAGGATTATTTTATTAGAAGAGACTTATTGGGGTCATAAATCAAGAGCATTGTGGTTAAAGGAAGGAGACCAAAGCACAAAGCTCTTTCACAGGGTAGCTAATTCTCACAGGAGATCCAACAACATTGAGATGATGAAGATTGATGGTGTTGATTGTAGGGAAGAGCAGGTGATTAACAATCATGTAGTTGACTTCTTTGAGCAATTACTTACCAAGCAGGTGAGATGGCAGCCTACACTTGATGGGCTTGGTTTTGACTCCATTGGGCCTATTGATGTCCGTCGGTTGGAGAGGCCTTCTGAGGAGGTGGAGGTTTATGAAATAGTGAGGAAAATGGTTAAAGACAAGGGTTTGGGTCCTTACGGTTTTTCTATGGTTTCTTTCAAACATGCTGGGTTGTATTAAATGATGATTTTATGAAAGTGTTCCAGGAGTTTTACTCGGCAGGAAAATTTAAGAAAAGACTGAATGCCACTTTTCTTGCATTGACACCAAAGAAGGTTGGGGCTGCGGAGATTAGGGAGTTTCAGCCCATTAGCTTGGTAAATGGGGTATACAAGATTATTTCCAAAATACTTGCGAATCACCTAAGTGAGGTAGTGGGGAAAATAATTTCAAAACCCCAAAATGCCTTTGCAAAGGATAGAGATATTTTAGATGCAGTTCTTATTGCAAATGAATGTCTCGACAGTAGACTGAAAGCTAGCACTGTAGGGATTATTTGCAAGTTAGACATGGAAAAGGTGTATTACCATGTTAACCGGGAATTCATCCTTGATCTTCTTGGGACGTGTGGTTTTGGGGAAATATGGCAATCATGGATCCGATGGTGCATATCAACAGTGAAATTTTCAATTCTAATAAACGGAAGCCCAACTAGATTTTTGAATAGTAGACGAGGTTTAAGACAGAGATCTGCAGTCCACATTACTCTTTGTTATTGTGATTGAGGCTTTGAGCAGAATGACCTCGACCCTTGTTGCTAATGGTTTTGTGGTTGGTTTCTTGATTGGAACCCTGAATAGAAGACTTATGTGAGGTAGATCATAACCAAGTTCGAGCACTAAAGGCCCTTCTCCTTTGTTTCGAAGCAACATCCGGGTTGAAAGTAAACTTGGACAAATCAAAGATGGTGCCTATTGGAGGTGTTCAGCATATAAGACAGTTGGCTAGTACTCTGGGGTGTAAGATTGCCTCGCTTCCTATGACTTACCTTGGACTTCTGTTGCTGGCCACCTCGAGAGCGGCTTCATTATGGGACACAGTGATTGAGAAAGTAGAGTACCGATTAGTAGGATGGAAGAGAATGTACCTGTCAAAAAGTGGTAGGATTACCCTAATCAAGAGTACCTTATCTAATCTATCGACTTATTTTTTTGTCTTTGTTCCCTATACCAGCAAGTGTGGTGCTTCATATCGAGAAACTTCAACGGGATTTCTTGTGGAGTGGATTGGGTGAGGAGTTCAAATTCCACCTAGTCAAGTGGGAGAAGGTATGTAGCCCTATCTCTAATGGTGGCTTGGGCATTAGAAATATGAGAATTTTTAATCGGGTGTTACTTGAAAAGTGGTTATGGAGATACCATAAGGAATCAGAAGCCCCATGGAAGTTGGTGATTGAGAGAAAATATGGCAGCTTATGGGGTGGCTAGTGTACTAAAGAAGTGAGAGGGGTGTATGGAGTGAGGTAGGGGAAACATATAAAAAGAGGGTGGGAAGTCTTTACCCATCACACAAGATTTTGCCTAGGAGAGGGTGCAAGGATTAAATTCTGGAATGATATTTGGTGTGGTAACTGTGCTCTAAAGGATTTATTACCTTCACTTTTCTGGGTTGCAAGTGCCAAAGATGTTTCAGTGGTGGAAGTCATGATGATATCAGGGGAGCAAATCTAGTGGAACATCAATTTTAGTCGGGCTGCACAAGATTGGGAAACAAGCAATATTGAAGCCTTTTTCAGCCTTTTGTACTCCATAAAACCAAGCAACCTACATGAAGATATGTTGTGGTGTATACCTGCAGGTAAAGGGTTTTTCTTGGTTCGCTCTTTTTATATATCTCTCACACTAGCTTTTATATTTAGTTTCCATGGAGAAGGCTTTGGAGACATAAGGCACCTCCCAAAGCAGCTTTTTTTGTGTGGATTGCTTCCTTGGGTAAGATCCTCACAACTGATAACTTGAGGAAACATAGGGTGTTCATTGTAGATTGATATTGTATGTGTAGGAACGGGGGTGAATCTGTGAATCATCTCCTACTACACTGTGAGATGGTTCGAGGGTTATGGAATGAGGTATTTAGTAGACTAGACTTGACTTGGGTTATGCCTGAGACAGTGGTGGCAATTTTGGCCAGCTGGACAAATCTAAGAGGCATTCAACAGATTAAAACTGTGTGGAAGATGATCCCTATATGCATCATGTGGTGTTTGTGGCAGGAGCTCGCTGAACGGACATTCGAGGACCGAGAGATTGATGGAGGAACTAAAAGCTTTCTTTATTAGAACTCTATATAATTAGGCCATTTTTGTTGACTTTAATGGCCAAGATCTTCATGATTTTCTTGTCTTTATTGCACCTACTTAGGGCATTCTTTGTATTGTACCTAGCTATGCCAATTCTTTGATTAATATAATTTGTTTACTTATAAAAAAAAAATGTTTACGTCCAACATGGTGTGGCACTCCTACCCGCACAAGCTATGGGACCAGTGCATAAACTTGCACACAAAATGTGTGTGGGTCAATACGAATGGAAAATTTTTAAAGATAAATGCTTGATGATATGTGTTCACATGTTTAAATGTCCAAGGTATCGATGATGATGAATTGGTAGGCCAGAACCAGTGGTAGAGACCATGGCCTAGTTCAGTTTTTAATAATTGTTGAACGCATAGTTGTTTGGCTTTGGTTGATGATGATGATGCAGAGATGTGGAGGATTTTGTTTACTTTCATTTTATTGGATTTTGTTGCATTCTACACTGGTTAAATGATAATAAAGTTTTGGCTTGGGGTTTTAAAGTTTATGGGTCTCTTATTACATGGCACCATGTAACGTCATGATGTGGTATCCCTAACCCTAAAGGAAGGGGCTGTAACACCTGAACAGCTCAATCTTTTGCAACTATTGTTTCAAACAGTTGAAAGAAATTATGTCCAATAAAGCTTGAGGTTCAAGTCTAAGAAGAGGAAAGCATCATTCCAATATATTTTTTGTTGAATGCATATGCAGCTTTATTGAAAAGGGTTCAAAGTCTTATTATCGAGTTACAACCCCACCTCTCTCTCCGGAATTGACCAAAGTCGAGTTAATTCTTGCCAGTGACTCATTCCGTTCTATTCTATTTCGTTTTCTCTTCATCTTTTTCCCCCCTATCATATTGATATAAGGTTTTCACATTGATTCTCTATAGAATCCAATGTTTTTGAGTTTTCAACAGTGGAGGGGGGTCCAACTAGTTTAAATATTTGACAGGATTAGGGGTGTTTCTAGCTTGGCTTCTTTAGATAGATTAAGTGTTGAATGGTTGTGGAATACTGTGGAAGGCCTGAAACATGTGGAAGGGCTGAAGGACTACGTGAGGATTTCTATGGTCGAAAACAGAGCCTGCATTGCACATTTTGCTCCAATTCCCATGGTCGTTTCTTGGGAGTCACAGTATTGTGATTGGATCATAATGGATATATTTATCCATTAAGTGGAAAAAATGGCTTCATTAAGTAGCAGAATTTTTCCAAGCATTCGTTGGCGCCAATAAGAGAGCAAAGCCTTCTAAAAAACTGCAATATTTCCATGGTCATAGGTAGGTGCAGAGTACAACAGTGGTGAGACCAAAACACCCTCCAGTAACCATCACTTTGTTAAGAGCAAATTGGGTAAAATCATTGCAATGAAAATTGAAAAGCTACCTTTCAAAATTATTGCAAGAGAACCCAGATTTATTCTCGTCTACTGAGGTAATTGTGATTTGAAGTTATTGCAGAGAACCAATGTCTTCTACAAGCATTAGGAGGCCAGCTCCTAAAGAGAAGGGGTAAAGTGGACAGTGTTAACAGTAAAAGTGGATCCAGGCTGTGGGTTATTTGGGATGGATTAACAATTGATGAAAGATGGACTAATAAGACGCCCAATCCATTAGGGGGGCTATTATGAACTCAGAAAATGATCCAGAGTCTTTACTAGACACGGGTCAATGAGTCTATTATATATATCAGCAAAATCAAAAGTTGGCCCGTTATCAGCGAAATCAACAAAACAAGGCCAGTCATATCTGCCTGCCTTAAAGGCAAAGGCCCAAATCCAATAGTCCAAAGTCAACCCAAAAATCAGGCCTTCTTGAGTATTTGAGTGTTCTCAGGTTGGGGCTCTTCCTCTATCAACAGAGTCAGCAGTAGGCTCTACAAGCTCGAGTTCAAAGCCTCACAGTGAAATAATGGTATTGTAGTGGGGTAGTGATTCTTGACCAGCCTAAGAGAGGAAGATCGGTGGGAATATCAAGAGATTTAGGGGGGAATAGTTCTGCCAATTCATTAAGCTCTAAGCCTCATTGCTCAAGTAATGCAATCAAGTTAATGATTTGCAGAAGCGTAGGAGTAATCTAATTTTATATGATCCAGATATGGAAAATGCAATGGCAGTGTACAATCCTGTGAGAATACAGATATGGTTTTGTAGCACCTTCATAGCTTCCTATCAATACAATTTTAATTTATCAAAAAAAAAAAAAAAACTTGAGGTTTACAAAGGATTGCCTCCTAAACTGGCCAATAATGGCAAATGTTGATGGCAGTTAAGTAAGATGATATAATTGCAAACCATAGAAGAGTTTATAGCCACATAATTTTCACTTTATAAATGCGCTACTAACCAAGCATTTTCATCTTTTTGAGACATTAACTGACACTCAAGAAAACCTCTAATATATTTGCATGATAAAAAGCTAACTGATCCTTCTAAGGTTACTCAATCTGATAGATTTTAAAGATTAATAAGAGTCTAATGATAAAACTTGCCTGGCATGGATTTTGCATACTGAGAACAGCCTCTGACAATCTTTTCCTTTCGAAGTTTTGAGGTGAATGTTGGTCTTCAAGTTGCTGGTAAGTTCTTTCTTTGGGAATACTTCTAAGGTTTGCACCATTACAACCTTCTATTACAGGTTCTATCTTTAAGGCCAAATCATCTTCACTACCTATCATCATGATAATGAAAACACAAACATATAAGCAATCACTGTCTTTTTTTTCTTTTTCTTTTTTTAATTTTAAATTTATTTATTTTTATAAGTAATCACTGATAGATATCTAAGGCAGGATCTAGAAAATACAAGCATCAGCAATCCTTAACCTGCAGAAGTCATATCCTACCAGTCTAAAATCACAAACTGGAATTCATCTATTATTTTTAAAATATAATCCAAAGAATCTTCAGTTATTAGTCACCATATTATTGCAGCCCATTAAATATGCATCAAGTAAACATGCAAAAATGCTTATATTATACGTGAATATGTTACAGAAAACCCCCCCAAAGTATCACATCATTCTCAAATACACCTTCAATTATGACCGGTGAGAACTAGGACTGTTCATCCGGGCTGGGATTTTTCCCAGCCCGATCCGGAACCCGGATAACCGGATTCCGGTTCTGGCCCGGATCAAACCAGGGCCGATACCCTGGTTGCAAAACCCAGACCTGCCCGGTCCAGATGCGGTATAACACCAGGGTACCGGGTCTTAAACCTGATACCCGGTTTAATTTTTTTCAGCCCCAGCTTTCCGTTTTCTCTCTCTCCTCACCCCGTCTCTTTTCTCACCCTCTCTCTCTAGTCTCTTCTCACCCCTGATCTCTCTCTCTTCTCACCCTCTCTATCTCACAGGACCCATAAGCTGAGGTACCACCACGCGGGTTGCAGAGTACGAAAAGTTACAGGAATTCAATTTAGACAGTGTCTCCCGTTGTCGCAGTTTCAGGTCGTCTGCAGCGGGAAGGAAATGAGAAATCTTTTGAAACCAAAATTGGTTTCAGGCATCGCCGTTGGGGTTGGCCTTCAACAAGATGGAGAGAGGTAGGGTGTTCTTCGGCGTCTTGAGTCGAGCTTGGCTTTCAACGGATCAGGGAGTGGCACCTTGATGTTCAACATGGGTATGGACTTTCACAAGGGAGGTGAGGATGGGAAAGTGGATTCTGCAGCGTGGTTCCATTCTTTTATTGATTTGTGGAGATCTATTTTATCATTTATGTTTTGGTTATGTTTAATTTTCATGAAGAAAGAATCTGGCTTTTGGATTTCAAGGATAGATCTTGAATTATTTGAAGTTTTATCGGTACACTTTGTCAAACATGAAGTATTGAATAAAAGGAATGGTTCATTGAATTTTTTATTTTTTTTTTTTAACTTTTGATCACCTGTGATCTAAACTCTGTTTTATGTTCTTGTTTAATAATTTCGCTAAGAGAAGTGGCTATCTAGGGATATCTAGTTGAACGAAAACTCTACAAAATATTTGTTAGTGTGGGTGTATTAGGAGAAAAAAATGACAATCCATTTGTGTGTTTGGGTTGTGGGTAATAGTTGAACATGTAGTGGAATGGTGGCAGAGTGGAGGAAAGTGAAGGGAAAGATGTCTCTTCATGTTCATTGTCTTAAAGTGGAGGCCATTTTCTGCTGGATTTGTGTGCTAGGCTTGGGTACTTCATTTTCTGTTGGATTTTTGTGGTACAGTTCTTGTTAAGACCTTTAACCATGAACTGATAATTTCTTCTAATTTTGTTAAATCAATGCCGTAATGTAAGATTTGAATGAACAGGTTTTGAAGGCCTTTTTCCATGGAGACAGTAATTTGTTCAAGCACTACCCGGATCACCCTCCAGATCTCTTCTAATTTGGAGACATGCTTCTCAATCACTCCAACACTTTTGCTCTGCTCCCAAGATCACCCTCCAGAGATATGGCTGTCATTTTAATGCTTATCCATCAGGTATTATTTTTTAGCAAGAAAATGCAAGAGCTGCGGCAAACTATTGTTCTCCTACAGATCACAAAGCTAAGTAGCTAATGAGTTGGAACATGCATAGAAGGAAAAGTTTCCTTATTTTAATTCCTAGCTAGCTTTCTTTTTTCAGCATATAATTCATTTCCTGGTATGGACTTGGAATTTTTGCATCTCTGTCTGCTTCTTTATTCTTGGTGATAACATGCTCTGCCAAGTACCTTCAAGAAACACCAGTTGCGTAATATATGGGGGAAGTATTAATTGAAATTAATGTTGAACTGTGTATATATATAAGTTTGGCAATGCTAGTTGAGTGATAGAGTCAGTGGCATAGTAATGTTTGATGGTTATGTATGCAGGATTGTTTATCAAGTTTCACAAAACGAAATGCAAACAAAGAATATCGTTTCTTTGCCACATGTTTCATTTTCTTGGTGACGAGGAGTTTGAGTTTGATGTTCAAGTGTTCTTAAACATTTCTTGATTGTATTGGCTTCAAATAAAGTATCTGTTTTTTTTTTTTTTTTTTTTTTTGCTTCGTCTACTTCATCTTCTTTCTTTTCTCTTTTCCCTTTTCTCGATGAGATTGTATTTTGGAAAAAAATTGGTGGTGTTGAGCAGAGGATTCTGAAGTTATGCCATTAATATTGATATGGGATTCAAAAGTTTCAACATAGTGTTGGAATTTGATTTTCTGTAGCCTTTTCTTTATTTTAAATTTTATTTGTTCTTTGAATTGTTTTTTTTTCCTTGATTTTTCATTGGTAGATAGTCAACAATGCTGCTCATTTGATCAATTTCTTTTCTTTTTCTTGTTAAAAAAAAAAATAGTTATATGCGTGTTTGATTATTTGTTTCTACTCCATTTATTTATTTGCTCACACATTGCAGCTTTCTTTTTCCATAGTGCCATTCAGATTATCCTATAAGCTGAAACTGATGGGGAAGATAATTGAAATCCACAGTGCTGCTGAATTTATTCTATATTGTAGTCAATAAACAAGAGAGAGAGAAAATACTGTGTTATGATTTTATTAATGAATATCCAACTATACATATACATAGAGTAGTGACCATTATACCCTCATACTATATATTTAATTACAATTATGTATTCCAACACTCCCCCTCAACCTGGGGCATATATATCATATAAACCTAGGTTGGAACAAATAAACTTTAGCCGACTATGAAAAAGTGGTTTGGTAAACAAATCTGCAAGTTGATCAGCAGACTTCACAAAGGGTGTAGAGATGTCACCACTGAATATCTTATCTCGAATGAAGTGACAATCAATCTCAATGTGTTTAGTCCTCTCATGGAATACAGGATTAGACGCAATATGTACTGCAGCTTGATTATCACAAAATAACTGAAGGGGGACAGGAGCTGGAAACCCAATCTCATGAAGAAAGTGTTGCAACCATGTCAGCTCACTAGCAGTGTGAGCCATTGCTCTATATTCGGCCTCTGCACTAGATCGAGCTACTACTGTTTGCTTCTTACTCTTCCATGTAACCAAATTATCTCCTACAAAGGTACAATATCCAGTAGTCGATCTTCTATCTGAAGGAGATCCTGCCCAATCAGCATCTGAAAAAGCTTCAATTCTAAGATGCCCATTTGGTCTATACAACAACCCAAGGCCAGGAGCTCGCTTAAGATACCGAAGAATATGGATTACAGCATCCCGATGTGAGACCCTAGGCGTTTGTAGAAATTGGCTCAGTACACTTATTGCATAAGAAATATCAGGTCTAGTGATAGTCAGATAATTTAATTTTCCAACAAGTCTTTGATACCGACCTGGATCTCCAAACAACTCACCTTCCTCTTTCAAGAGTTTACAATTTGGATCCATAGGAGTGTCAATAGGCCGTGCACCCAACATGCTAGTTTCTTCCAAAAGATCAAGCACATATTTTCTGTAAGATAGGTTGATACCCTTTTTAGATCTACTAACTTCGATTCCAAGAAAGTATCTAAGTTTACCCAAGTCTTTTGTCTGAAACTGATCATGTAAAAATTGTTTTAGCCTGGCGATTCCAGCTGAATCACTCCCAGTAATTACAATATCATCTACATATACAATCAATAAGATATGACCTGCATCACTATGCAGATGAAATACCGAGTGGTCTGTTTGGCATCTATGAAGACCAAATGCCAATACACTATCAAAGAACCTCCCAAACCATGCTCGAGGAGATTGTTTCAAACCTTATAATGCCTTTTTTAACTTGCAAACTGTACCTCGACACTCCTCCTAAGCAATAAAACCAGGTGGTTGCTCCATATACACTTCCTCATTTAAGTCACCAAGTAGGAATGCATTTTTAACATCCAACTGAAATAAGGGCCAATCCAAATTAGCAGTAAGAGAGATCAATACTCGAACATATGGAATTTTGGCAATAGGAGAAAAAGTCTCGTCGTAATCAATGCCATAAATTTGAGTGTAACCCTTAGCTACCAAGCGAGCTTTCAGACGTTCCACAGCGCCAGTAAGATGGAATTTGACTGTGTATACCCATCTACAGCCAACATATTGTTTTCCTGGCGGCAAAGGAACAAGATCCCATGTCCCATTATGGTGAAGAGCATCCATTTCATTTTTCATGGCTGTCCTCCATGCCGGATCAGATAAAGCATCCTGAACTGTCTTAGGAACATAAACTTTTGACAGTTGAGAAGTAAAAGATAAAAAAGATGGAGACAATGCATGACAGGAGACATATTGGCTAATCGGATGTTGAGTAACACAAGAACGAGTACCTATTCGGAGAGCAATAGGTGGAGATTCTGAAGCACTGAGTAACTCAGGGTCTGAAGACGGAAACAAAGTTGGTAGAGGCAGGGGAGCCGGGGTCCATGAGCGACCCGAGTACACCTGTAGAGGGACAAGAGAAGGCACTGAAGGAGGTGGGGTAATAGTGGGTGACTGTGGAGGAAAAAGGGTTAGAGTAGGAGCATATAGAACGGATGATAGGGATATAGACTCAGTGAGCTTGGTGGATCCAATGCCTGTAACTTTAGCAAGAAAACCATTAGCAAGAGTAACACTCTTGGGAAATGACATAGTACCTAACTCAGATAAGGAATGAGACAAACCAGTTAGATGTTCATTAGCTCCTGAATCGATGATCCATGGATTTTGTATAGACGAGACAAGACATGTGGATGTTGTACCTGATTGGGTAAGAGTAGCTCTGGAAAATGAAGCCGCTCGTGTAACTAAAAACTGATCATACTCATCCTTCGATATGCTGATCATCTCTGGAGGCAAGTTGGAACTCGTTGCCTGTAATGTAGAGTCTTGGCAAATGGCTTGATTAGCGGACCCAGATGGTCTCCCATGTAGATCCCAACAATAGTCCACCGAGTGGTTAGTGCGACCACAATGGGTGCACTTACAAGATTCACGACCTCGAGTACGGTTACCTCTGGCATCACGTCCCCCACGTGCACCTCTACCACCCTGGCCTCCATGCCCATGCCCACCAGGAGCAACATAAGAGGCAACTAAAGCGGATCTCTCATTACTCTGGTCAGAAGATAACTGAGATCCAGGTCCAGATAATGTAGCTCGCTGGAGTCGGGAGAATACATCAGGAAATGAGGGGAGCTGTGGGCTTGCCAGAATTTGAGAGCGAACCGACTCATACTCAGGTTTTAGGCCAACTAGAAACCAAACAACGTTGAACTCTTCATGTTGTTTTAGCTTAATTGAAACATCAGAAGTGATAGGTTGATAAATTTTGAGTTCTTCACATATACCCATCACTTTAGAGTAATACTCTTCTAGGCCCAAAGCACCCTGTTCCAATCCAAAAAATTGTTGACACAACTCATAAATACGAGTTGTGTTTCCAACACCCGAGTACATCTGTTTGAGATGCCTCCATATCTCTTGAGTAGTGTCAAAGTGTACTAAACTAACACAAATATTAGGCTCAATACTAGTCAACATCAAGGAGCAGATTTGGGCATCTTCTTGCTCCCATTGAGCAAAGGTATAATTAGTTGACTCAGGCATTGAATCAACCAAGTGGATACGACGAAGACACTTACCTTTCAAGAACATTTCAACAGATTTTGACCATAGTATGTAGTTCTTTCCATTCAATTTCACCGTAGTCATAGGCATGTTAACATTTGGTGCAATAGATAATGACTCAAACTTAGCTTCCATGGAGAAAAATACGAGAATATGGATAAAAAACGAACAAATACACGCTGGAAAAATAGAAACCAGCTTAACAACCCAAATCTCGGATCTGTATGGGTCATAAACAGTCTATACCGGTCAGAACAGCCAATTTTAGGACCTGAACCGGCCTGTATCGGCCCTATATCGGTCTGAACCGATTCTGTTTCACTGGAACCGGCCTGTATCGGGTCTGAACCGGCCTTTTTCGGCCTGTATTGGCCAGTACCGGATTCGGGCGTATCGGATTCAAGAATAAATCAGAAGGCGCGAATAAGTTATTCCTAAACCGGAATAAGGAAAGCAGGATTACAGTATACCTGATGCCAAACAAGGGCTATTCCAGATAGGAATAGGTTCTTATTCCAGATTGGAGGCATGCACAACCACAAATAGGATAGCAGAACACACCAGGAATAGCCAAAAACTTGCAGCCAAACATACCTGGACTCTTCCTACGACGGGCGATACACCGTCCTTCCGGTAGCCGATGGAGACGAAAACTCACCGGAGTGGACAGAGGACGCCGGCAACCTGGATTCCGGTGTCCATTACCGGAGATAACCCCTTATGTCACCGGAAAAGTACTTCGGAAGGAGCTGCCGGCCGAAACTTCAGCCAAAACTTCACAACACCACCAACAACCAAAGACAACCACCAGCACCCGCCGGAAAACACCAACAACTCCGTCGTACAACCACAACCGACTACTCACTTCTCTGATACCATGTAGTCGATAAACAAGAGAGAGAGCAAATACTGTGTTGTGATTTTATTAATGAATATCCAACTATGCATATACATTGAGTAGTGACCATTATACCCTCATACTATACATTTAATTACAATTATGTATTCCAACATATATAACCTTAAACTGATGGGGAAAATAATTGAAGTCCACAGTGCTGCCGAGTTTATAGCTTAAACTGATGGAGAAGATAATTGAAGGAGACATTACACTCGTAAATTTGTAATGGAAGAGTTTGAATATCTGGATGTTGATCAGTCTAGAACTTTGTCAGTGTTCGATATAATGCTTCCTCAATCATCTATTCTCTTCAGGTGACCATACCATTGCAACTTGGTAATTAGTTTGTATGCATGTGTATGAAATACTTCCTGTAAAATCAACTTTTCATCATGGATATATGTACTTGATCTTGGGGATGAACTCTAAGCTGGGTTAGAATCATTTACTAATTGGGATTCTTGGAAATTAAAGATCAGTCCTAATACTAATAGATGATGATTGTCTGATTGAAGATGCAAAATGTATCGTCATACTGGTTTTTGTTTTGAGAAATCCTTCCTGTTTGAGCTGAGTTCCATAATTGACTGCTGGAAAAACTGTCAGTCACTAATCACTAATATCCAACATATATTATGGAAGTGTTGCTGTTTTACCTGGAAATTGTATGCATATGGACCACAAGTGAACCACAAATAAAAATTATAAATGAATGTCTCTCCAGATAAACCAAGTTGTAATTATTTTATAGCTACATTGATATCATATAAACAATGTAATATGTGCTTTTCATATAAACATTGTAATATTATTTTATAAACAATTTTATTTTATAAAATTAAACAAATAGAGTTTGAATGCTACATCAAAACTTTTTCATGAAAAAATATTCATAACATGTAGGCTTTTATGTTTTTTTTTAAAAAGGGGGGGGGGGGGGGGGGGGGGGGGTTCAACCCGGGTTAACCCAGTTCCACGTTCCGGCCAGGTATACCCAGGTTTCCAGGCCGGAACCCGGATGAACAGTCTTGTCACTGAGAGCTTACACTCTAAATTTTTCATCACTAGTGGTCCTGTGCTGGATGGAGGAGTTAAACTGAATAAGAAAATGATAATTACCCTATAATACACAATAAGAGAAGATTAGAGAAAATAAAAAAATCTGTGGCCCAACACAGAATGCAGATATGTGGCTCCCAAGTGGCCTGGGAGCCATGGTCATGCCTCCCATCGAGGGCTGCCAATTTCATTTTTTGATTGGCATTTTTTTTAAATGGAAGATGATTATATTATTTTATTATCAATGAAGTTATAACCATCCCATTTCAAGCCTCAATCTTAGCCATGGGCAACTAGTTACAATAAGTTGATTTTGGGTTTATAAGTTGGAGTTTGAGAATGACGTGTAGTTTAAAGTGGTTTTTTACACTTTACCTATCATACAAAAGACAACAGTAAATTAGAAATCAGAATCAGGTCAGATCAGCAGATTTTTTTCCTCCAATCAAAATATTTTTTTATAAGTAGTCTAATCAAGATATATTAATGAAAATATAATATTTTATGATATTATAGATAATAAAAAATTGGCAGATCTTTCCCTTTATGAATATCAAACATAAATGGTGGAAAGAGATTGAGCGGTATTCACCCACAGAGAAGATTGGATGCTGACCATTGAAAAAGCAAGTGCACCCATCACTTCTAAAATTGAAGTAAATATAACGAAAATAAAATCATTCAAACTCAAAGGTTTCTCTAGCAGAATAATTTTGCAAATTGTATCCTTTTTTCATACAAACTTTGATAGAAGCATTCACCTTCTCTTTTCAAGTATACTTCATTTGCTGTTGTATATCACATGAAGACAATATGCCAAAAGTTCTATGATTTGACTTATAAGATTGGATCTAGGTCCAAGGCTGTATATCATCAAGGAATAGTGAAGTATGCAAAATTAAATTTGTGTTTCAATCATTAAATATTCTACTTTATGCATGCAAGAATAAGAATGACCAAAATTTGGAAGCCAGGTTTCAAATAACCAACGGAATTCCTCATTTCGAAGGCTCCAACATTTGGAAGCCCCAAGATCTTGATTTTCTATAGTGCCTCCCACTTACAACCATTTTTTTTTTTTATAAATAAGAAGAAATTTTATTAGAAACGGATGTATAGGCGAAGCCCATGTACATAGGAGTATATGAAAACACCTAAATAACCAGTGTACCAGACCAGAACTGTCCATTTCTAGAGCTTGTTATATTAGGAGACTCTTAAATTCTAATTGCTTAACTGATAACTGTTAGATCTTACTGCAACAATAGAAATGGAAGAAAAAATACGCTTAAACAAAATCATACCATTTAAAATCTTCTGGATTTTTTTATCACACTGAGCAATTTCATCTTCTATCTTGTGCTGCTGTAGAGACTGCAAACACAAGTAAAGATCAACAGGATGTCAATATTCCCAGGGTTTTGAAGTAGTAGAAGTTATTCTAAAAAGCAAGCCATCTGAAAAAGGTCAACATGATATGTCAGTATGGTTGAGGAAGTTAAATCAAAGGTCTAATCACAAAACTCTCCAGTCAGAATGCCAACCAATATAGTATTTGAGAAAATCATAATCCACAATGCATTGAAGGATTTCAGTTACCCAAGTATACAAGATGGTATACATAAGGTCACACCTATTTAGGGAGAGGAAATAGAAACAAGAAATTCATGCAAATCGAGGCCAGAAAAACTACAGCTGTGGCCCAAATAAAAAGAGTGCTGACAAAAAATAATCCAAGTTCTTCTAATGCATGCACATTGTCTTCAAACATCCAGTCATTGCGCTCCTTCCATAGATATCATAGGATACAAATCGGGACCATTTTCCACACTGCTGAGATTTGTGAGACCTTGTAGATTTGTCCAACTGGCCATGAGCTTAACCCAAGCTAACTCTAATCTATTGAACACTTGATTCCATAACATTCCAGCAACCTCACAATGCAACAGTAAACGATCCACAGATTCACCACTTGTCCTACACATACAACACCAATCTACTATGATCACCTTATGTTTCCGTAGATTATCCATTGTCAAGATCTTGCCTAATGCTGTTGTCCATACAAAAACTGCCACTGTGGGAGGCACCTTGTTTCTCCATATCCTTCTCCATGGGAATTGTGTATTCAGTGGTTGTGCAAGAGAGACACAAAAATAACGGACCGAGAATATACCTTTACCAGTGGGTATCCACCACCTCTTGTCAGCTCCTTGTGTTCTGGCATCATGGTGTATAGAAGACCAAAGAACTTCTCAATGCTGCCAACTTCCCAATCTTGAGCTGCTCTAGTGAAATTCACGTTCCATTAGACTAGATCCCTAGAGAACTCCCTACAATTAGCCATTGATGCATCTTTCTCACTAAAAGGAGCTTTTTATGGTTATATAAACTAGCTTGTTATAGTCATATAAACTATGAAGTACAAAAAGACAGAATCTGGACACCAAACCTTCAAAAACTTATATAGATGCTCATACCTATCCCTATGACAGCTTTCATATGGATCACACAAACAACTTAATTGGAAAAATATGTTTTCCAAACATGTTCCAACACAAACCGACAACCAAAGAAAATATTTGAAAGAGAACAAAGATTTAGGGATGTGTACTTCCTACTAAATATGGAACAGCTGGATAGCAAGGCAGTTAACAAGACGTTATCACAATTTCCTGTACACAAGACCCTAGTACCAACATGCAGATGTGGAGTCTGTTACAATTACAGGAAGGCATAGCAGCATGTCTTTGTTTGTAGATTACACAACCGGCTGTCATAGTTTCAAATTTTCAATGCTTCTAGCCTCACAATGAGAGGACCCAGCTACCCACATAGCCTCCAAGTAGGTCTTCTACGAGAGAACAAAGCAGGTAGAAGTCGTCTTACTCCATTTGGGGCATTTTCTCAGGAAAAGATGATTGCCGGAATCATCTTAGAACACCAAACATTAGAAGCGGAGATCAATTGCCAATCCCTTCACGAAGGGATTCTCCATGCGAGGCCCCTATCCACTCCCCAAGGCTTGAGTCCCAAGCAAGTACTAGTTTTAACTATCTATAGCAGCCACGAGTTCACATCTAGTCAGTCTTTTTGATAACTTCGATTGTTAGATATCTGTAAGTATTGATACACAGAATAACTTTTTATTTGATTGATAATCATATATGGAAGATATTTTTGCCATTTACATCAAACTCAAACTTCCTTCTTGCATGTGTGCTCCTCCAGAAGCACACACTAAAATAAAAGGTAAACGTAGCATATTCGATCAAACGGGTGATTTTCTCGCCAACTACCGATCCCATACTACCACACAAACTGAAAATTTGTGTGCTTGGGAGTCCCTGATGATTAATGATTAAATAAACCAACATTTTACCATGACTACAATTTTAGAGAGACGCAAAAGTGAGAGCCTATGGGGTCACTTCTGAAACTCGATAACCAGCACTGAAAACAGTTGTTATTCCCCTTCTAATGACTTCTGATAAAGGTGGATAAATAACCCAGACTGGGAATCAAGGCCTCAGCAATCCCCACAGAAGGACAGCAAGTGATGATATGGGTCACCGACCCCATTGTATATACAACTTCGGTATCTTGAACTCTTCCGGCAGATCTATATCTGGATGTCGGCAAAATCCTTGAATCTAAGTTCTCTACCGTATTGGTCTGTTCTACTGCAGCTTCTATCATTGCCTCAACCTCCATCTTTCCAAGAGGCTTCTCCATGGGGACCACAAAGCAAACATAGTATAACTCTTCAATAGGAGATTCATAAGCGAATTGCTTTCAAAGCCTCTTGGATTGCCCATTCATGAAATAACGTGCAGGAGTTTTTTGCATCCGTAGAGGAGGCTCATCCATGATTGGTAATAGGAATGTGGGTACTTGACGACTGGATACCCCTGCATTGTTCTTGGCTTCTTCATTGCATTCATGAATTCTTTGTTTGATTCTTCGGGCTTCTTCCTATTCGCTTGACATCATTTCCCTCTACTCCAAGTATTCCGAATTATGTTCCTCCTTTCATGGTTCTTCAGGTGCATAATTAACCGAGCTCAAGGGTAATGATGTTATGTGACCCATTAGCCAACCAATCAAATCAATGTACTGAATGCCAATGACGAAAGATAATTTCTGATAAGGATGAAAGATCTATTGTTTATAAGTAAGTTGTTGGGATGGCAAATAGAAGGAAGAGATCAAGTCAACCAAAATAGGCCAAGTCAACAAGAATCATGCCCAAAACAAGAATTTGTTGAGGCTCATTACATTTGTTATAGAATGGACAATGTTGAAACATTGATTAGAAAACTTAATGTTGCAGATGGCAAATAGAAACCAATAATGGACCTGACAGATCTTCCAACCCCCGAGAAGTGGGAAAAAAATAGAAAACTTTAGCCTAACCAGGGTTTATTTGGCAGCAAAGTTGCAGGAAAGAGATCCAGGCAAACCTCAAAGAAAACTTCATAGCTCTAAGATTTTGGCAAAGCATATTCTTCTTTCTCTATTTTGAATTGAAAGCATTACACCAATATTTGTAGAAAAAACTAAATATAACCCCAATACGATTTGGACTCCTAATAAGACTTAACACTATAACTCTATGACTGTTGATTACTAAGACCAAACAAAATAACAAATACAATCTGACTGTCAATGGACAGCTTTGCTGTCCATATTTGTTTCCATACTTGTTTTCATATTTGTTTCCTTGATTTACTCTTCCGTATAATTAGATTAATATTTGACAGATTGTATAGGGATAACATTAGCATATATATGTAGTTCTTTCCATGTATAGAATTCCTTTGTACAATTTATATAACAGAGAGAAATCACAAGGCCAACAATTCGGCCATTCATACAGCATTTTTGACTTATCTTGACATGGTATGAAGAGCCGGTTGAAAATTTTTTTCTCTTGGTTTCATTGTCACTCGCTTGAATAATTTTTTTTTTCTCGGTTTCGTGTGTCGGCGTCTTCTGAGTCTAGGCAGCACATCTCGGCACCTTCTATTTCTGGTGTATCACACCCGACGTCAAAGCTTTGTGTTTTTCGGCATTCTGTTTCTGGGGTAGTCTTTGTCGGCAGCTTCTATGTCAGTTTTGGGCATTTTCGGCACCCTCTCAGTCTATCGACACGTTCCTCTCCTGGAGTGGTGTCTTTCGGCAGACTCTGTTTAAGGTCTTGGTATTTGTTTTGTTCTCAGATTTTTTTTGGGAGTCTTTTTCCTGGATTGGGTGGTTTCGGCATATTTATTTTGGTCTGGGTATTTTTTTTTTTTTGGCTTCTCTCATTTGTCGGCAGCAAGTCCTTCTCTCAGTTCTTTTAATTTTTTGGATATTTTTGCTTTGTCTTGGGTTCCATTTATTTGTAATGGACTCTGCACCTGTGTGTCAAGTTTACAGGCAAAAATTACTCTACTTGAGCTTTTCAGTTTGAACTTTTCCTCAAGGAAAAAGACCTTTGGGGCCATATTGATGGCACAGATGTTGCACAAACATCCAACACTGACAAATCCAAAGATGTCATGTCTTCTCCTTCTTGGGCTGTGCTTGATGCTCGGATCATGTCTTCGCTTCTTGGTTTGGTGGAGCCACATATTGTCACCAACTTGCGGGCTCATTGCTCTGCTCAATCCATGTGGAATTACTTGAAGAAAGTTTATCATCAAGATAATGATGCTCGTCGCTTTCAGTTGGAACATGCGATTGCCATGTTTCAACATGGTAGTCTTTCCATCCAAGACTACTACTCGGCATTTTTTACTCTTTGGCATGAATATACTAATTTGGTTATAGCGGATGTTCCTGTTGCCGCTCTTTTGACTATTCAGAAGCTTCATAAGACTAGCAGGCGTGATTAGTTTCTTATGAAACTATACCCGGAATATGAATATGTTCGCTCCTCTCTACTAAACAGGTCTCCTGTTCCCTCTCTTGATATTTGTTTTGGCGAGTTACTTCGCGAAGAACAACGTCTTAGTACTCAAGCTATTCTGGAGCAATCTCATGGCAGTTCCGAGACGGCAACTGTGGCTTATGCTGCCCAAGGGACGAGGATCACCTATAACTTCTAAAAATTTGCAGTGTTTCTACTGCAAGGAATATGGACATATTGCTGCCAATTGTCCTAAAAAGTATTTTTCTTATTGCAAGAAAAATGGTCATATTATCAAAGAATGTCGTATCCGCCCCCAGAATCGTTAGGCCCAAGCATTGCAGACTTTCGTTACTGTTCCTCCCGCAGCGACTTCTATAGCACGACTCTTCCTTAGGTGGTGTTGCATCTCCTGCCGCAACTTACTGCACCCATGAAATGGTGCAACAGATGCTCATTTCAGCATTATCTGCGATGGGATTTCAAGGTAACAATTCTACTACACTTTGGTAAGTAGACTCGGGGGCTTCTAATCACATGACAAATACTCCCACAACTCTATGTCATGTTCGGCCCTATGTTGGTCAATTTGTCATTCAGACTGCCAATGGCAGTTCTCTGCCAATAGTTGTTGTCGGAGATGCCTCGTCTACATTTACTAATGTGTTTCTTGCTCCTCAGCTTTCCACAAATCTTATTTCTGTTGGTCAATTAGTTGATAACAATTGTGCTGTTAATTTTTTTGGTAATGTCTATCATGAGCGCACAAAGCATATTGAAGTTGACTGTCACTCTATCCATGAAGCCTTTGAAGCTCATGTTATCACTCTTCCACACATTTCCACTGAACTAAAAATTGCTAATATCTTCACCAAGTCTCTCACTCGTCATCGGCATTGCTTCCTAAGTAGCAAATTGATGCTTGCTGTCCATATTTGTTTCCATACTTGTTTTCATATCTGTTTCCTTGATTTACTCTTCCGTATAATTAGCTTAATATTTGACAGATTGTATAGGGATAACATTAGCATATACGTAGTTCTTTCCATGTATAGAATTCCTTTGTACAGTTTATATAATAGAGAGAAATCACAAGGCCAACGATTCGGCCATTCATACAACATTTTTGACTTATCTTGACACTGAAAATATTGACAAAGCCAGGGGAGGAGCTAGGGCGTTTTATTAATTATCAAAGAATTGATAAAGACTCATAAAATATATCATATTCATAACTCTCAAACCCTAATTTTTTTTAATAAAATGATGTGCATAAGAATACCGCTTGCATATCACAGCCGTATTATTTAACAGTTGCAGTAAGAATGAAATTCAGTCTAGTGCTCTAAAATAATATTCCAAAGCTTTTTGTGTGTTCTCTGTTCCATGCAAAACTTTATCATAGACATCAATTTCTACTCACATAATAACTTTGTAATAATCTGTGAGGTCCATGCAAAATTTTGTTGGATTGACCAGACACCGGCTACAGGCATCATTGTATTCAAAGAATCTCAATTCCATAACCATACGTGAGATTTTCATCTCATACAGCTCCATCATCATGATTGGACTGATGAACCTTGATAGCAGAATGAGCAGGCTCACAAATGATCAAATTAGTGCTCAAAATCTACTTGCAATTCCTGTGCTGGGGGTGGTTATTAGCAGCATTGGCTGCCAGGGCCCCAACAAAAGTCAAGGACTTCTAGGTCATAGTTCAAATGGGTAGGGCCCTGGCACCCATTGAACAACATAACTGGAAAAGCTTTAAAATTCTTATGTAAAATGGTGGTTCAATCTGGTATTGTCCAAAGATGACTTAGACTATGGGTGTAGGCTGGTAAATAAGCCAGTCCAACTTCTTCATATGTTCGTGCCTTGATGAACAAACATAAATGAAAAAATTGGTGTCATCTCCTTGGAAGGAAGACCTGTAACAGCAGAGACTACTGACCCACCGTAAAGGTCCATTTAAAGGCCAAAGCCATAAAGGGTTATATGAGATCCTATCGACATGATGGCATGGAAAATTATCTATTAATCTAGCCATATTAGAGTTTGTTTCAATCTTTATGCACCAGCATACACTGAAGATTAACTTTTGATGCATGAACAGTGATTCTAGAGTAATTTAATGCAAAGAAATATACGTCTTGGTCATTACTAAAAATTAGATTACAAATGCAAGAGGAAATTTAAAAGCAGTGTTCAAAACTATAGGAAGACAATTTGTTTTGTTACAAGTGAGAATAGAAATACATAACATAATAAAGTCAGAACTAAATGACCAAAAGATGATCTATGTACAAAAAATAAAATTAAAAAAAATTACTTCCACACCTAAAACTAAATAAAGCCTACATCAAAATAAAATTACTCCTTGTTGCCAGCATCATTATGTTAGGGACCGGAAAACACTGCAATAATTTAAATTACCAAAGGATTTGATTGGAAAGATTAACATTCCACAGCAATCTGAAAGCAATAACCAACCTCCTGGACTAAAAATGTATTTAGCCCTTGAAACATCCGTTTGAAAGGGGAAGAAATGTTGTTACTTTAGGAATAAAGAGATCTAACCTTAGCTTTGATGTCACTTGTTGAGCCATTTAAATCACTTTCCCTAAAGTTACTCATCTTTTCTTGATGATTGTCAACTTGGATGGTATCTGCAATCTTCTTGCATTTCTCTCCATTCTGGGAGGAAACCATAAAAAACTCATTAACATCCATGTTGTGAGGCCTATTGAGAGAACCAGACAGGCCAGTCAATGAACATACATTCTTATTCTTCCATACATTCTTATTCTTCTCCTCAAGTGAGTCAGTATCACTGCTCTTTGTCTCGTTGCCAAAAATCCCTTCTAGTCCATCATCTATATGAGGACTGTTTCCACTTTTATGGATTTCTGGAGTGCAGAGTTTTTCTGCCCTGTCAGGGCTATTTAAATTTGAATTTCCTTCTCCCACCCTTAAATCGTTCTCAGTCCTGTCAGGGCCATTCAAGTTTGAATTTCCCCCTCCCACCCTTGCATCCTGCAAACCTGAAGGCACTTCCCTGCAGAATTTTGTCTTTTATTTTCTGGTAAGTAAATGAACTAAAGAAAAAATCGAAAGAGCAGAGAGAAATCAATAGAATCTAAAAAGTAACACACTCAACCTCCCCAGATGTTAGGAGGGCTGGCAATAAACCTACATTATAAAACTCTAGTGAGCGAAGAAGCAATTAAAAAAAGAACTATACAGATATACAAACACCAACAAAGACTGCAGCTAATCAGCTAAGGTTACGTTTTCATCGGAAAGCTTGAAAGAGTCATATCTAAACCTAAATAATATGCAATGCAACATAGTGCATCTATCAAAATCAATCAGGCTTGATGGTTGATGGAACTGTAATTCCATTAATGCATGCAGACAGACCATAACACATTACAAAAGGAGCCAACCCTGTGTGATAACAATAATATTGTATCAATAGAACAAGAAATCTTTTATTTCTTTTTTATATGCCCCCCTGCCCACCTCCAAAGAGAAAAGGAAAAAAAGTTTTGATTGAGAAGTTTTCTTTGTTGCAGTTAAGAACAAACTAAGCATGTAGGTTACTAAATACATTGACTTTGAGTTCTTAATGATCCAAGAAATGATTATATGACTAAAACTTCAGACTGATGAGAGAATGCATCTCAAAGCTAGCTCCTACTCCTGCTTCATCGCCAATGTTCCTTTTGACATAATACAAACAAGAGGTGTCACATAGCTTCATGGAAACAACAGGCTAGTGGTAGACCCTAGGCCTGGTTATGGAACCCATTTCATAAAAAATGGGAACAATTGTCAGCCTAACCAATGCCCAAGGCTTAGAATTACACTTAATAAAAAGGAGAAGGAAAAATACATATTAACAACAATATAACAAAAAAACAATTACACTCTGCGTGATAATTGTTCTTGTGGAAGGAATCATGCATTCGAGGCTTAACAAAACCATCCATTAAAGGGGGTTGTGCTTTCTACATCATTAGAAAAATAGTTAACAAACTGTATGAATGTTTAAGTTCAAAATGGATGCTTTTAACACATATATGATCTCAGCACAGAACCTTCATATTGGGTGTTCCTGAACTCAAATGAATCGAAAACCTACACTGAACACTTCAGTGGGAATTAATTTGTGCAGATACAACATAGGTTTCCAAGTATAACACATAAGATAATTTGTTGAAAAGAGTTAGGAGCACCTCGAAAGCCAGGTTGACACTATGCCAGCATAAGGAAGCATGTGGAAGTACTCAACCAGTGGTGTAACCATCCATCTGCTGGAGCTTTTTCTGACCAAGGGACCCTGCAAGCTACTCAAATAGAGAAACAGAAAAAGGAAAAAAAAGAATAAATAAAAAAGAACAGGAAAAAAACACTCAATAACAAAATGTATACTTGATTATGATATGCAGTCCCTTATACACCAGATTTCAAGTCGACAACCAAATGAACAGTTGATGGAAGAGAGAGCATTCTATTTGGTGCTTTCTTCAATAGGTGGCACTAAATAATGGCAACTCATTTATTCAGCCAATGGAGAAAATAACAGTTTCTGTAGCACAACCAAATGAGCTTTTTTAATCATCCTCAATACAGGAAAAGACTATATTAAACACTATCATGTGTCTTTATCAATATTTTCTCAGTAAGAGAGTCAGGTCCATAGCGTTCAACATAAAGTAAAGTAATATATATCAATAAGAGCCATCAAAACAAGTAATTCCACCTTGAGGATATTTTACTTTTAAAGTATTCAAACAGCAGAGCACCACCCGTGGAAGAGCAGGTAGGTATGGCGGCAACTAGAAGGAGAAGCTTGTAGCCAAGGTCTTCAAAGGGAGTCATCAGTGCTCAAAAGTCAAGAGCATGAACAGGGGGAAAAGGGGTAATTACGAGGTCATCAAGGTTATGCGGGGATTTAAAACAAGAATTTTGGCACACCTCTACCAATCCATGACTATGCATGATACAAATTCATTCACATGAAAGAGTATTTGGATGACAAAGGCAACCCTAAAGGCAGTTTTTTTTTTTTTTTTTTTTTTTGTCATGGATGACTTCCTTGGGGAAGATCCTCACACTAGACAAACTAGGGAAACACTGCATCATGGTCATGGATTAGTGTTGTATGTTCATAAAGAGTGGAGAGTCCATCAATAATCTATTACTTCATTGTGAAATTGCTATGACCTTGTGGAATGAATTATTTGCTCAGATGGAATTAACGTAAGTGATGCTGAAAAGGGTAATTGACCTCCTAGTTTCTTGGAGAGGTATTCAGGACAACTCTCATATTGCAACAGTATGGAGGATGGTTCCAATTTTTCTATGGTGATGTATTTGGAGGGCAATGAATGAAAGAAACTGTGAAGATTGAGAACCATCTGTGGATGAACTTAGAAATCTCTTATTCAATACTTTACCCCATAGTGCACTCCTCATTATTAAAACATCTCTCATTTCTTTCCTACCAAATACACCACATAAGACACAAAGGAACCATCTTCCACACAACAGCCACTTGAGGAGAACTTTGAAGTCCAATCCAACACGCAAGTAGATCCACTACTTTCAAAGGCATTGCCCAAGCCATCCCAACTCTACTGAAAAAACCATCCCACAATGCCTTTGCCACCTTGCAGTGTAGAAGTAAATGATCCACAGATTCCCCATGTTTCTCACACATGAAACACCACTCCATAACAACAAGACCTCGCTTTCTCAAGTTATTGATCGTCAAAATGTTCCCGAGTGATGCTGTCCATATGAAAAAAGCGACTTTGGAAGGCACATGAGACCTCCAAATACTCTTCCAAGGAAAAGAAGAACAACACTGAGCAGTCAACGCCTGATGGTAAGACCATACTAACTTTTTACTACCCGTATGCTTCCATAACATTCTATCCCTCCCATTAATCCCAATCCCCAGGGAATGTAAGAAGCTGAAAAAATTAGAGACCTCGTCAAGTTCCCAGTCCTTTACAGCTCTAGTTAAATAAACATCCCACTGCAATGTAATTAGAACTGTTTAACAAATCAGCAACAGTGGCATTCCAATTGGATGCCAGATCACACCAAACATCAAGCCAAAAATGGATCTTTGAACCCCCACCAATGGCAAAATTTATATATTTAGCAAAAATCTCCCAACCCTTTCTAATAAATTTCCAAAGACACACCATAAGCCCCCCTCGCCTCTTTAGAACACCAAACCCCCCCCCCCCTCCCCCCCCCCCCCCCCCCCCCCCCCCCCAAAAAAAAAAAAACAAAAATACTCCCATATTTCCAATCTATAACCTCCCTCCACAACTACTCCCCTTCCAATTGATACCTCAACAACCATTTCCCCAACAAAACCTTGTTGAAACTTCTGTAATCTCGAACCCCCAATCCTCTGTTTGAAATAGGAGAACAAATTGTATTCCAACTAACAAGGTGAATTTTTATCTCCTCTCCCATTCCATCCCACAAAAAGGTATGAAATAATTTTTCAATCCGGTTTGCCACCACTATAGGCAATGGAAATAAGAATAGGTAATAAGTTTGGGAAATGGAGAGAGCACTTTTAATAAGAGTAATTCTAACCCCTTTAGATAGGTATATTCGCTTCCAACCCGCCAGCCTTTTCTCAATCTTCTCAACTACCCCACCTCATATAGACTTAGCCTTAAAAGACAACCCCAATGGAAGGCCATGATATTTCATAAGTAAAAAAGCAACTTTACAGCCCAAAAGTGCCACCAAACAGTTAATATTCCCACCTCCCCCACTAGAACCAACTCCGACTTACCCAAATTCATCTCAAGGCCTGATACAGCTTCAAAACATAATAATACAGCCCTTAAGGCTTGAATCTGCCCACGATCAGCATCACAAAAAATAAGTGTATCATCTGCAAAAAGAAGATGAGAGAGTGATAAAACCATCATTAGCATTTCCCACCGAAAAATCAGACAGGAAACCCCCCCTACAACAGCCTCCACCATTCGACCCAGAGCGTCCATGATAATGACAAAGAGGAAAGGGGATAATAGATCCCCTTGTCTCAAACCGGGAAAGGCATGGAAAAAACCATAAGGATTTCCATTAACCAACACTGAAAACCAAGCAGTAGAGACACAGTGTCTAATCCATGCAAACCACCTCTCTCCAAATCCACATCTCCCAAGTATATAGAAAAGGAAGTCCCAATTCACATGATCATACGCCTTTTCCATATCTAGCTTACAAATAACACCAGGAACACCTCCCCTCAATTGACTATCAAGGCGTTCATTAGCAATCAGCACAGAATCAAGTATGTGCCTACCCTGAACAAAAGCATTTTGGGTTTTAGAAATGATTTTCTCCATCATTGTACTCATACAGTCAGCAAGCACCTTCGAGTTTATCTTATAAACCCCACTTACAAGGCTAAAAGGCTGGAAGTCCTTCAACTCAGAGGCCCCGGATATCTTAGGAATGAGAGCAATAAATGTGGCATTAAGAGACTTCTCAAACTTATGATAAGAATAAAATTCCTGAAAAACCCGCATCACATCTTCTTCACAACATCCCAATAAGCTTGAAAAAATGCCATAGAAAAACCATCCGGACCAGGGGCTTTATCTTTAACCATCCCACAAACCACCTAATAAACCTCATTATCCTTAAACGGTCTGTCCAATCAGCTTGCAGAAAAAGGATCCAATGTGTCAAAAACCAACCTATCCAGATTGGACCTCCATTCAGCTGTTTCAGTTAGAAGAACTTCATAAAACTGGACAATATGATCCTGAATCACGGAAGGGGATGAAAGCACACTGTTATCAGAATGAAGCAACTCAATGGCGTTACAACGCCTATGTGAGTTCGCCAATCTGTGAAAAAATTTACTACATTTGTGACCCTCTTTCAACCATATGGCCATCGACTTTTGCCTCCAATATATCTCCTCCATCAATAAAATCCTCTCAAGCTCGATAACCACTTCTTTATTCCTCAACAATGCAACCTTATTCATAACCTCATTCTCCTACCCAACCTCCAACGCATGCAACACCTCCAAAAGGGAATATTTCTGATTATCAATATTCTCAAATACTTCACCATTCCACTTCTTTAAATCTGTCTTCAAGGCCTTAAGTTTTTGAGCAAGTATAAAACTAGGTGTTCCCGTACATTGATAAGAAGTCCACCAACTCCTAACCTTATCCACAAACCCATCAGCTCCGAGCCACATGTTTTCAAACTTAAAATACCACCAACCTCCATTAATACCACCACAATCTAGAAAATAGGGAAGTGATCTAAACAAACACGAGGCATTCTCTTTTGATATAGCTCAGGAAATTGAATCTCCCAAGATAGAGATACAAGGAATCTATCCAATCTACACCAGCTCCTACCGTTGGACCAAGCGAATGTTCCCCCTACAAGGGGAAGATCCAAAAGATTCAAATCAAAGATCAACTCCGAAAATTCCTCCATAGCCGAAGACATACAAGGTTCTCCTGAATGCTCACTAGGGAATTGAATAATGTTGAAATCCTGACACATACACCAAGGCAGTTCCCATAAATAATACAAATCCACCAATTCCTCCCACAATAAATGTTTATCCCTATCCAAGTTTGGCTCATAAACTCCCGCAAAGCCCACTTCCACCCATCTTCAATATTTTTAAAAGAACATGCTATAGTAAAATGCCCCCAAAACACTCCTCCAAGAACTCCGCCACTCTATTATCCCACATCAAAGAACACCCCCTGAAGCTCCTAAAGAAGCCAAATACGCCCAACCCACATAAGCACACCCCACAAGCTACAAATAATACTTCTTTCAATAAAACTAAGCTTTGTTTCTTGAAAACATACGATATCAATCTTCCAAATACGAAAAAGAGACCTAATGTGAAGATGCTTGTTAACGTCATTAATACCCCTCGCATTCCAAGAGAGAATCTTCAGCTTCATGAGAAAAATGAGACTCCCTCCCTTTCAATCTGTCCCTCCCAAAACTGCCCTCCTTTGTATCATAATTAATGGAACATTCTAATCTTCTTAACTCCCTTTCCTTCTTAGAAGCTGACTTCAAGGTCGATGAGCAATCAGCTTTGATAGCAACAAGAAGAGCCTTAAATTGCTCTTCAAATCCTATGCAAGATATCCCTACACATGCCTATTATTTGTCTACCTTTTCTAAAACCCAATCCAAGGCAATTCTAGTTGAAGCATGAGGCGGGAGGGTACGTATAGGAGTCGGACTACCCACATCCTCATCAAAGCATTCCCCCTCATATAATTCCAATTGTAAATTGGGCCCAACCAAATCCCCTCCAGAAGAAGTCTCCTGATGTAGATCTCTAGAAAAAGCCAATAACGAGCTATTGTTCATGTCAGGATGCAAAAAATTTTCAATTGGACAAATAGGCTTTAATAATAAAGGAACCGAGTCCAAAAAATGCACACCATTAACCAGACGAGCCAAAGACACGAACGGATTAAACTCCCCTTCACTCACCACCTCCTTTCCAACATCTCATACCACTAATTCGCCCTCTTCCACCTCCAACGATAGAACCATTTCCAACACACCACCAAATGAGTCGCCTATGACCAGCGAAATAGTCTAGAAGAAGATACCGCAACGGAGACTCTCGATACACCGATACAAGTCTTAGCCTTCTACACCCATTTCGAGCTTTTAACCAAGCCCAACCCATTCACTTAATTTTTACCCTTCAAATATACATCCTTCTTATGACCCACACCAAAAGCTTGCCCACCCATAATACCCTGTTGTGTATCCACCAATCCATTTTTTGAACCTTCAGAGCCCACATTTCAATATGAGATCCTCATTAAATTTCATTTCCAATAACGCATCATGCTTGGTCTTCAACGAGAAATCCTTCCCAACCCTTGACGTGCCTTCATTGGGACTCATACTACCACCCTTGAGAATATGAACATACTTTCTGCATCGATTGCCCTCCAAAATGCAAGATCTTCCCACCAGACGTCCCACAAACCTCCCTACTGCCTCCATACACCTCTACAAAGGTCCTGTTCCATCCCTCATCAACGTAAGAATATGATGCAACCTTCTCAGGTACCCGGTAATTTTAAACCCAAAACAAAGGAAGAAGAAACAACCACTCTTAGCGATTCTTCAAACCTCCTCCGCCCATCGCCCTCTAACCCTTTTGGAACAGTGATGAAGCCACACCTTCTTTCTTGTCCAAACTCTGACAAAGACAAAAACCACCCATAACTATTGTGACATATTTGAACCACCAACCATTATTTTGAATTTCGTACCGTACCGTACTAGCCGGTACAGCCGAAATATGCAGTACCGGCTGGGTAGCTGGTACAAAGAATACCCTTGTTTTATACTATTCAGAATTTCAGCCGTTTTGGCCCATACTAGCCGATATTTCGGCCTTTACTTTTTTCTTCTTCTTTTTTTCATTTCTTCAAACTGTAAGCTCATTTTTTGACCTCCAATTCAGACCAGCCTATTTATAATTTTTATATATATGTATATATATATATAATTTATTCATATATAAACTATTATTTTGGAATATAATTTTTATATATATTTTTATATATAATTTATTCTTATATCGACTATTCCGAAAAGGGTATCCGAAACGGTATTGGTACCGAAATATTTCATTTCAGTGCCTTGACCGGTACGGCCTCCTGTAAGGTATTCAAAACTTTGCCACCAACACTTTATTCCTCTTCCTTCGAGTTTTATAAAACTCTACGGAACCAACAGATGCTCCACAAGCTCCCACCACAGATGCCAACCATTCCATACTAGCAACATCAATGGAAATGAACTTAGTGACCCTACGACTACTCTTAGTGATCCTCCACCAATAAGTGTTTTCTTTTTCAAGCTCAAAGAGCTTCTGATCAATATGTAGCTTTCGACACAAACCAATCAAACAAACCAGTACCAAGAACAACCCAGAAAGCAAAGAAAAATAGAAAAAAAGAAAAACTGAAGATTGATATGAAAAGAAAAAACAAGCTAGACGAAAGATTAATGGATTATTCCTGGCAAGAAGCATCAGGAATGAGGATACGAAGAGTCATAATAGAGAGAGAGAGAGAGAGAGAGAGAGAGGATATTTGCCGTCTTTAACTGGTTAGTCATTCTGACATGACTAACTAGAACACATAAGCGATGCTCTTTTATATGTCCTGTATACTTGGGACTTTGTCTATTTTTATGTTCAATAAAATTATGTTTACTAACTAGGAAAAAAATAAGTTCTAACATGAGTCGAGTTCAAGCTTATCACCAAGTTACATTTATGTTTAGGAACAACTAATTTAGTATTCGAGCGAGTTCAAGCTTATTCACAAGCTACTTACTTTTGACATAATAGATTATTTATAACATATCTTATAGCATTATTTACAAAGTTTGGCAAACAAAGGGCAACTGATTACCAAGGAAAAAAATGATGGACCCAACAAACATCCTGTGATACCTCCATATGATAAGATTGAGGGTAGGTGGTGTATCCCACATTGCTTGGGAATGAGAAGTTATTACTCTTTATAAGGTTCCAATTAAGCTCCAATTATATCATTGACTAGCCCTTTTAGAGTATATGTCATGTGGTTTGGGTCTTCTATTGGGGCGTTACAAATGGTATCAGAGCCTATCCCAACCAGAAATGTGGGACTTGAGCCATGCCACCTACAACGTACAGACCCGACAAGGACATTGGGAATTTAAGTGGGGTAGATTGTAATACCCTCATATGATAAGATTGAGGGTAGGTGGTCTATGGGATCCCATATTGTTTAGGAATGAGAAGTTCTTGCTCTTTATAAGGTTTCAATTGGGTTCTAATTATATCATTGACTAGTCCTTTTAGAGTATAGGCCATGTGGTTTGAGCCTTCCATTTGGGCATTACACATCCAAGCACCGTTCTCCACAAACAAGGAATCAGCTATCACACATTTACACCTTTAGCCCCCGCCCCACCCTCCCTAGCCAAAAGGGGAAATTAAATATACAAAAGGAGCTTGTGCCCAAACCTTTCTAGAGCATCTTTAACAGGAACTTGAAATCCAGCTTCATTGACTGATTGGGTGCAGTACATTATATAAAAGTGAACAGCTGTCTTTTCTTTGCTGAGAGAACATACAACATGGCTTTCCGAAACCACTAGATCAGTCTTGTTAATACCTGTTCCATATGCAAGAATCATATTCAATTATTGGCAAGCCCTCAAGAAATTAAAAGCAATGGAAAACTCTAAGGTAATTAAATTATTATAAACTCTAACAAGTGCTAATAATAATTTTTCTTTTAAGTAGTCGATGATTTTATGATATTAAAAAAAAACAAAAAAAAGGAAAAAGGTGTAGCCCAATTGCATAGGAAGTATACAAGAGAAACACTTAACAACAAATAGAAGAGAGAGAGAGAGAGAGAGAGAAGAAATCAAGAAAATTCAACCTCTCCTCATATTTTTCCATAACCGTACCCTATGCAGCCCATGTAACTTGTTAAAACACCACCAACTCCAAGCAACCAAATTTAGAATCCATGCCAACTTTCCACAAGCCCTCTCCCTCTTCTTCTTTTTTTTTTTTTTTTTTTTTTTTTTATTATTAAGTAAAAGAAGTTTTATTCAGTGAATGTAATAGGCAAAGCCCATGTACATAGGAAATATACAAAAGAAGCACCTAAATACATTCTATGAGGGAGAAAGAGAAGATAGAAAAATATGTGCATAAGCTTCATCAAGTCCTAAAGCAGAAGACCATTGCAATAAAGAAAATACAAAGAACTTCCACATTTCCTGAAAAGAGCACTCCATATTATTAAAGCATTGCTCGTTCCTTTTCCACCAAGTACACCACATGAGACACAAAGGAACCATCTTCCACACCACAGCCACTTGTTTAGAACTACGAAGCCCCATCCAGCACGCAAGCACATCCAGTACTTTCATTGGCATAACCCGAACCAGCCCAACGCTACTCAACACTCCATCCCACAATGCAAAAGTAAATGATCCATAGGTTCTCCATGTTTCTCACATATGAAGACTGCTACTTTGGAAGGCACATGAGACCTCCAAATTGTCTTCCAAGGAAAAGAACAGTGCTGGACAGTCAGCACCTTGTAATAGGACTGAACCGAGAACTTTTTACATCCCATATGCTTCCAAGTCAGTTTATCCCTCTCAATACCCCCAATCCACAAGGAATAAAGGAAGCTGAAAAAAATCAAATCGAGTTCCCAGTCCTGTACAGCTCTAGTAAAACCAACATCCCAATGCAAGAATCCATTGGAATGGACTAACACATCAGAAACAGAAGCATACCGGTGAGCAGCTAAGCGAAAGATAACCAGAAACACACTAAAAAGAGCCTGATCACCATACCAAGTATCAAACCAAAAAGGGATCCTTGAACCCTCACCCACAACAAAGTTCTTATGGTTAACAAAATTATCCCATCCTTTTCTAATACATTTCCAAAGACTCACACAGTAGGTCCCCCTAAAGTATGTTCATGCCTTTGGCAATTATTGTAAAATGTCGTTTTGAAAAGAATTCTTCAAATTAAATGCTATGATTTTCATGTAAGTTCCTTTTTATGCATCTTCTATATGAAATGTCTTTAAAAGCTAGTTTGCAAATGAGTTAGATAGATGCAAGAGCCGTTTAAAGTAATAAACACATTTAGGTTAAGAAATTTATGCTAATATTTTTTGTATTAAAGTTATGCAAGTCATGATAATTCTTATGTTATGGAAGTGTAATGACCCGGTCCAATATTTCTAAGGTCAATAAATAAGGATAATTTTATTGGGCCTAAATTATGTTTGATGGGCCATATTAGGAAGTTCAATTGCAATTTATTGGATAGTGTTGAATAGGCCACGGGCCCAAAGTTTGTTACAATGGGTTAATGGTTTTATTAAGCCTAATAATTGGATCATTTTAAAGTGCCTCAACCCAGCTGTGAAGCCTATAAAATGGCCCAAACCCAAGAAACCCAAAACCCGTTCTGTTTATAAACTCCAAGCCCATGCACAATAATTGGTCATATTGCTTGCAACTATTCTAAGAAGGTTTGTACTACTGCAAGAAATAGGGCCATATCATCAAAGATTGTCGAATATGGCCTCAGAATTGCCAATCCCAAGCTTTTCAGGCTGATGTTCAGTCCTCTGCTTCTTCTTCTGTGCCACCTACTGTAAGCTCTGATTCATCTATTCTCACACCAGCAATGGTCCAACAGATGATTGTGTCTGCTTTTACGACCTTAGGCCTGCAAGTTACGAGTACTAACTCAACTTCTTGTATTGTTGATTCGGGCACTTCTAATCATATGACTGGTAATATGACGAGTCTCCATGGTGTTCATAATTATAGAGGCATGCAAAATTTTCAGATCGCTGATGGCAGTACTCTTCCTATTATTGCTGTTGGTAATTTGGGCTCTTCATTTCGCGATGTTTTTGTCTCTCCTGGATTATCCACCAATTTAATTTCTGTTGGATAATTGGTAGATAATAATTGTGATGTTTACTTTTTTTTGTCGAGGATGGTGATTGCAAATGGGCCTAAAGTAGGACATTTATTTCCCTTACAATTTTCTATTCCTAATGTTGTTTCTCTTGCTTGAACGACTACTGCCAATACTAATGAAGTCTGACATAAGAGTTTAGGTCATCCTAATTCTATTGTCTTGACTCATCTTATGACATATGGTTTTTTGGGCAATAAAGACTCATTTTCTTCTTCTTCTGTATCTTCTGATTGTGCTACCTGTCGTCTTGGTAAAAGTAAAATTTTACCTTTTCCTACGCATGGTAGTCATGTTTCTAACTGTTTTGAGATTGTGCATACTGACGTTTGGGGTGTGAGTCCTGTTATTTCTCATGGTCAGTATCATTATTTTGTGTCATTTATTGATGATTATAGTCGATTCACCTGGATATATTTTCTACATTCTAAAGCTGACGCATTTTCTGTCTTTCAAAAATTTGTTGCACTTATAGAGACATAGTTCAGTAATTGTATCAAAACTTTACGCTTTAACTCAGGGGGGAGTACATGTCTCATTCTTTCCAAACTTGTCTTCAGCAAAAGGAGATAATTTTCCAACGTTCTTGTCCTTACGTTCGTACGTTGTTGATTGATTCTTCTATACCCTCTAAGTTTTGGGTAGAAGCTTTATCTACTGCTGTCTGTTTAATCAATCATTTGCCTACTACCACTCTAGATTATGATTCTCCCTATCTTCTATTATTTGGCATATCTATTGAGTATCAATCATTTCATACATTTGGGTGTGTTTGTTTTGTTCATCTGTCACTTGTTGAGCGTCACAAACTTGCTGCACAGTCTGTCATGTGTGATTTTATAGGATATAGTCCTACTCAGAAAGAATTTGTTTGTTATGATGCTCATGCAAATAAATCTCGAATCTCACGGAATGTATTTTCTTCGAAAATCAATATTTCTTTCAGTCTTAAGTTATTTCTAATCCTCCTATTACTCTTCTTCCTGCTTTTGATGATGTTTGTTCCTCTATTGAGCGATTTCAACTAGGTATGGTGTATTATCGATGTCTTCCCCCTTCTTCAACGTCCCTTCCAGACACTGATCCGTCATCTGATTCTATGGCTCCTATACTTCGGCACTCCACCCGGGTTACACATCCACCAGATAGGTATGGTTTTCCTCACATCTCGCTTATTGCCACACTCGACACTATTTCTGTTCCTCACTCTTATACCCAGGCATCCACCCAAACATGTTGGCAGCAGACCATGCAAGAGGAAATCCAAGCTCTTCAAGACAATCACACTTGGGACCTTGTAATTTGTCCCTCTGATGTCAAACATATTGGTTGTAAATGGATATACTTAGTCAAGCTTCAAGCTGATGCCTCACTGGACAGATATAAAGCCCGTCTCGTGATTCTTGGGTGCCAAGACAGGAGTATGGTATTGATTATGAAGAGACATTTGCACCTGCTGCCAAAATGACTACTATACGAACTATCTTGGCACTTGCTGCGTCACAAGAATGGTCTCTTCGGCAGATGGATGTGAAGAATACTTTTCTACATGGGGATTTGAAGAAATCTATATGTCACCACCTCCCAGCATGTTTGCTACACATTTCTCAGAGGTTTGTCAGCTACACCGATCCTTGTATGGACTGAAACAGGCTCCGAGTGCATGGTTTGATAAATTTCGCTCTAACCTGCTTGCTTTTCATTTTACTTAGAGTCAGTTTGATTCCTCCCTTTTTCTTCGCAAGACTTCTGCAGGAATCGTATTGCTTTTCATATATGCTGATGACATTGTGATTACTGGCTCCTATACTGAGTTAATTAAGCAATTACAACAGCATCTCAAGGCCTCTTTTCACATGAAAGATCTTGGTCCCCAGCAGTACTTTCTTGGCCTTGAGGTGCAACTTACTCTAACTGGTACGTTGTTACACCAGCACAAACACACAGGATGTTATTTCATTAGGTGGTCTCCAATCGGATAACTCTGTTTTTACTCCCTTGGAGGTAAATCTTAAGCTTCGTCAGGAAGAAGGGAAGCTTCTATCAGATCCATCATTTTATCAGCAGCTTGTTGGGAGTTTGAACTATTTAACGATTACTCGTCCTGGCATTTCGTTTGCTGTGCAGCAAGTCAGTCAATTTCTGCAGGCTCCTCGACACTTTCATTTAGCTGCTGTCCACTGCATTATCCAACATTTGAAGGGCACCTGTACCCGCGGGTTGTTCTGTCCTAAAGAAATGCTGATTGGGCCGGATGTGCAGATGCTCATCGCTCTGTTACTGGCTGGTGCATGTTCTTAGGCAATGCACTCATTTATTGGAAGAGTAAGAAGCAAGACAGAGTTTTCAAGTCCTCTACTGAGTCTGAGTATCGTGCTATGTCTTCCACATGCTCTGAGATCACATGGCTTCGTGGGTTATTGGGGGAACTTGGTTTTCCTCAGCTGCATCCCACTCCTCTTCATACTGATAATACCAGTGCTATTCAGATTGCTGCTAATCTTATATTCCATGAGCGTACAAAACATATCGAAGTCGATTGCCATTCCATACATGAATCCTTTGACAAACATATAATTACTCTCTCACACATTTCCACTGAATGTGAAACTGCCGACATATTCACTAAAGCTCTTTCTCGGCACCGGCATCAGTTCTTGGTTGACAAATTGATGCTTCTTGATCCACCAACATCAATTTGAGGGGAGATGTTACATAGATACTTTTTGGGTTACACAGATACTTTTAGTAACTTTCTATATTTAGATAGTATAGCAGATAAATAGGCTGGATGTAAATAGACTTAACGTGTGAATATGTAACATGTAAATATGTATGTGTACAGTAAAACCAGCAGCAATTAGGCGCTGGAATCATGCTGAACATTCGGCCCTTTCTGTAAATCTCTTCTATATAAATGAAAGAAATCAATGGGAAGAGGTATTCAGACCAATCTTGACAAAATTTACAACAAATTTCCTAAAATACATTCTGATTGAATCATCCAACACTCCCCCTCAAGCTGGCTTGAATATATCTTCAATGGCCAGCTTGCTATTCAAGTTCTAAACTATTTCTTTGGCAATCCCTTGGTAAATATATTAGCTACTTGTTCAGTAGTCAAAATATAAGGCAAACAGATCAATCCACTATCTATCTTCTCCTTTATGAAATGTTTGTCAAATTCAACGTGTTTTGTTCTATCATGAAGTACCGGATTGTGAGCAATGGCTATAGCAGCTTTATTATCACAATATAATCTCATAGGTAGTGAATTTTCAACCCTCAATTCTTCAAGTAATCTTTTAATCCATAACACTTCACAGATCCCATGGGCAACAAAGTATTCAGGCTATAACAGTTCCGATGAACAGTCACTCACTTTTGACAGTTATACGATTCCAGGGGAAGCAAAATAAATGTATTTTTCTATTTTATACTACAAGTCATAGAAGTCAGATCATGCAAACACGAGCTAGAGTCTGCTTTTTACTGCGCCATGTAACCAAGTTTCCTCCAACAAAAGCACAATAGCCAGACGTTGATCTTCTATTTGTTATACTCCCAGCCCAATCTATTGTCAGTTTTGGTCTCAATGCCTCTTTCTATTGGTTTCTTTCATTTATATAGAATAGAGTTACAACAGAGAGTCGGTATTTTCAACGTGATTTCAGCAGTTGATTGTTGCTATTTACACTGTACAATGTTTACACTTTAAGTCAATGGTACAGCCACCTATTTCTCTGCTATATCATCTAGAAATAGAAAGGCCTAAAAGTCAATTTACAGCCACCTATTTTTCTGCATCTAGAAATAGAAAGGCCTATTATCTCTGTAATGTCTATATCAGTGTATATCTCAACTTGTAGATGTCCATGGTTTCCAAACAATAAACCTTTACCTGGAGTTCCCTTTAAGTACCATAGAATTCTGTACACTGCATCAAAGTGGTCAGTTCCAGGTGAGTGCATAAATTGGCTTACCATACTAACTACAAAAGCTATGTCAGGGCATGTATGTGAGAGAGAAATCAGTCTTCCAACCAGTCTTTGAAACTGATCTTTATTAGTGACTTCTTCAGGATTGGCAGGTTGTAACTTTAGATTCGGTTCTATGGGTGTCTCTGCAGCCTTTCACCCTAACAAACCTGTTTCTCCAAGCAAGTCAAGTATATATCTCCTTTGTTAACAAAAATACCTCTCTTAGACCTTGAAAATTCCATACCAAGAAAATACTTCAAGCTGCTCAAGTCTTTTGATCTCAAAGTTATTAGCAAGCACCTTCTTTAATCTTTCAATTTCACTGCTGTCATTTCCTGTCAGAATAATGTCATCAACATAGACAATTAAAACAGCAACTTTCCCTTCACTTGAGTGCCTGTAGAATATAGTATGATCAGCTTGACCTTGAATGTAACCGAGACTCTTTACAGCCCTCCCAAAGCATTCAAACCAAGCTCTAGGGGATTGCTTGAGTCCATACAATGACTTTTTCAATTTGCACAATTTTTCTCTACCAAGTTTACCTTCAAAACCTGGTGGTAACTCCATAAAAATTTCCTCCTCTAGATCTCCATTTAAGGAAGCATTCTTTACATCTAAATGGTGTAAGGACCAATTAAAATGTACAGCCAAAGATAATAACATTCGGATTGAGTTATCTTTGCCACAGGAGCAAAAGTTTCTTGATAGTCAATTCCATAGGTTTGTGTGAATCCTTTGGCTACGAGTCTCGTCTTGTATCTTTCTACACTACCATCAGCTTTGCATTTCACAGTGAACACCCACTCACATCCTACACACTTCTTCTCCTTAGGTAAATCAACAATCTCCCAAGTCCCATTCTTACAAAGTGCATTCATCTCTTCAAGGACTGCTAATTTCCAATCTGAATGATCTAGTGCTTCATGAATATTCCTTGGAACAAATAGGTGAGAAATATTGGATGTAAAGACCTTATGATTATCAGAAAGTCTATGATAGTACAAAATTTAGCAATAGGATGTGTGGTACAGGTTCTAATTCATTTCCTAATGGCTATCGGTTCATCAAAGTCTGCAGGTTTATCACTAGGAGATATAGTAGAAGAAGGATTACCAGGAATTATAGGCTGGACTTTCAGATGACCATGCTTTGGAGATGATGATTGACCTTGCTCTAGAATTGTAGGCTGATGATCTTTATTATTGTAACAATACCTTCTTCTAGTATAAACACGGAGCTCAGAAGAAGTAGGATCATCCTGTAGCTTTTCTCCCCTATTTGTGATTCCCTTATACTTTTGTACAAGACGATTAGAATCTCCTGATTTTTCTTTATTTAAAATTTCAGTTTCCTGAGTATTTAACGGATGAGATATGTCAAGAAGGTATTAGGGAGAGGGCTGGAAGTTTGCCAAAAATGATCTTCACTCTCTTTCTCCCCCTGCTGATCAGTTGGTTTGAAATAAGATTGTGTTTCAACAAAAAAAAACATCCATACTCATGAATTTTGTTTGTTTTTGGATTCAAACATTTGTACCCTTTTTTATTAGGTGCATAACCAAGAAAAACACATTTTTCAGTCTGAGGATCAAGCTTAGACCGAAGGTGAGATGGTATATGAACAAAAACCGTGCATCCAAAAACTTTCAGGGGTACATTCGAGACTACTCTAGTACCAGGAAAAGAATTTTTCAGATAAGATAAAGGTGTAGCAAATGTTAAAACACAAGTAGGCATTCTATTAATGAGATAACATGTAGTTAAAATGGCATCTCCCCACAAATATTTTGTAATATGCATCGAAAACATTATAGCTCATGCAACCTCAAGAAAATGACGGTTTTCTCTTTCCGCAATACCATTTTGTTGCGGCGTATCCTGACAAGTAGACTAATGTTGAATACCATTTTCTTTCAAAAAAATTCCCAAGTATTGATTGAAGTATTCAGTACCATTATCTATACGAAGGATACTTATTTTGGTTTGAAATTGATTTTCAATCATATGATAAAAATCCTAGAATAATTTTGCAACATCAGATTTTGCACTCAGCAGGTATATCCAGCAAAGGCGAGTGTGGTCATCTATAGAGGTTACAAACCATCTCTTTCCAAACAAGGTAATAACCTTCGAAGGACCCCAAACATCACTATGAATTAAATAAAAAGGTTTCGATGCAAGATATGTTTTCAACTTATAGGAAACTCGACAACTTTTTGCTAAAACACAAGTTTCACAATGAAAGAATTACAATCCAAATCTTTAAACAAACTAGGAAACAGATGTTTTAAATAAGGAAAACTAGGGTGTCCTAGTCTAAGATGCCAAAGCGTTATTTGATCACGTACAGGAATAGAACTAGAGCTACAGCTCATGCCATGAGCTTGTTTATTGTTGAATAGAGTATCATCAAACTAATAAAGGTCATCGATCATCCTAGCACTGCCAATCATCATTCCCGAGCTCTGGTCCTGAAATTCACAATGAGAATAAAAAAATATGACTCGACAGTTAGAATCGCAGGATAATTTATTGACAGACAAGAGATTGCAAGTAAACTTAGGAACATGAAGAACAGATTTTAAATCTATTCTTTCGGAAATTCTAATAGAGCCTGTACCTACTATGGGTAAAAAACTTCCATCAGCAATGCTTATTTGTTTATTACCCAAACAAGGACAATAAGAATGAAATAATTGAGGGAGACTAGTCATATGGTCAGATGCACCTGAATCAATGATCCATGGTACAGGATTTGAATAAGTCGAATAAGCACTAGGATGATTACCTGTTTGGGCCAATGAACCAGTAGAAGTACCAGATATTGGATTAGATTTTAGCAGCTGAAGAAGATGATCCACCTGATTTGAACTAAGAAGGTTGGTCTTTGCTTCATTTGCTTTCAGGTTGGTGTGACTGCCTCCAGGTTTGCTGCTCTTCCAGTTTGCTAGTTTTCCATGGAGTTTCCAGCAAGTTTCTCATGTGTGGCGTGGCTTATTACAATAATCACACCATACTCGAGATTTTTCTTCATACTTCCTCTGAGTAGAGTATGGCCCCTGTGCAGAGGCATTAGCTGCAGCTAACCGTATTCAAATTATTGGAGTGAGTAGTACTCAAAGCCGAGTTCTCCACTGCTCCATCAGTTCCCTTCCACTTTAGCATGACATTCCGACAACAATCTTCACATTGTACTTCAGAAAATACCTCTCCAATTGGAGGCAAAGGCTGTCTGCTCAGAATTCTCCCTCAGACTTCATCAAACTCGTCTTTGAGTCCAGCCAAGAATTTGAATATTCTTGCATTTTCCACCATTTTTTTGTTGTGGTTGCAGTCATCCGGGTTCTTCCATTTATACTCATGGAATAGATCTAAGTCCTGCCACAACCCCTTAAGGACATTAAAGTATTTCGTACTTATCAAAAAAAAAAAGGACATTAAAGTATTTCGTAACACTATCGTCCCCTTGTTGGGTCTTGCCAATTCTTTGATGCAACTCATAGATCTGTGAATAATTTCCAAGGTCAGAATACATCTGACTAACATTATCCCAGAGTTCCTTAGCAGTAGAGTAGCATATGTAGTTGGCACTAATCTCTTCATCCATAGAGTTCACGAGCCATGACATAATCATGGAATTTTCAACATCCCATGTAGAATATGACGCATCTGTTTTGACAGGCATCTTGATTTCACCAGTAAGGTATCCAATTTTCCCCCTTCCACGAATATACATTCGCACTGACTGTTACCACTGCAAGTAATTGGCTTCATTGAGACGAATATTTGTAATCTGGACAGAATGAGGCTTGGTATGGGTAGGTTTATGATTAGTGTTTGTCTCGATAAAGGAAAATGGTTCAAATGTATCAGACATGATGAAAGAAAGGGATTAGGAGAGTGAACAAAGTGGAGAAAAAATTAATAAGAGTTTAAAATTATGGCTGCTGGCAGGTTTAGAGGGTAAAAAAAAAATTAGAATGAGATACCCAGGTTTGGCTATGATACCATCTAGAAAAAACTGAACTTTACTTTTCTCATTAATTCAGAAAATAGATTTAGGTTTATATAGATTACAATGCTGAAATAGATAAGGAAAGAAATAACTAATTGATAAGTAATTGATAAGGAAAGAAATAAGTAAGGAAAGAAATAACTCCTAAAAAGGAAAAGATAAATCTCCTAAAGAACTCTCCTAAGATATTCACAAATTTACAACAAATTTCCTAAAATACATTCTGATCAAATCATCCAACACAGATTTATTCTCATTAAACTGATGCAAGACATATCCTCTCAGGATATAAACTATTAAGCTGCATCAGGAAATAGAATTAAAGGTGAAAAAAAATTTACCATGAGATACCCATGCTAAAACAGCATGTTTAATTTCTACTCAAAATCCCACTATCATCGTACTTGAAAACTAGATGATATACTGGGTGGTAAAGCAAATGGAATGCAAAATACGCTATAAAATGGTTACAAAACACAAAAGCCTTCCACTGCAATCAAAATTTAACAAGTAGTTCATCTATCTACATAAAATTTTGAATTTTTTATAGGTAAGTTTATCATCTACCTATCTAATATGAAACGAATAAAGCATACCCGTTGCCTCCTCAACAGCTAAATATGCAAGCTGGAGCAAAGCAGATTCATTGACACTTGACTCTTCTTTTGAAGGTTTTCTAATGACTCTTCTCTTTCTGTTCATCTGTTTTGCCTCTACTTGACCTTCTGAATTGAGATTAGAGATGTCAACATCTTTTTCAATCACAGACCAAACTCCCTGGGTGGTGGAACTGAAAAGCAAGAAGCAGTTCTCCTTCTTGTAGTCAAATAAGAGAACTGAAACTTTGGATATTGGCCATCCCTCTATGTTTGGAACATCTTTTGCTGCATCTAATTTTGTGGATATATCACATGCTTCCATGATTGTTCTCTCTGTAACTGAAAGCTGTTTCTCCAAGTCATCCAATTCAGTATCGTCAGATCTTTGCATGAGTTTCATATGCGCCAATAACGCCGGTTTCAGAATCACAACCAATTTGCAAAAGGCCTCAAACCCCAAGACTTCCAACTGCGGATGTCGTTTCCTTAGGTAGTAGTTGTACAGTAACACAATGGCATGCAGCTGATAGAAGTCAAATTCAAAAGCACAACAAACAGTTCAGAGTGAAGAATGACATATACATGCATATATCAATTTGCATGCATTGGTGGTGTATGTGACAGTGTAGGCATGCATAAAAGAACTTATAGCCTTTGTCCTTCACATATACCTGCAGAATATTTAGCTCAAATAGATTAAAAAGAAAGTGGATTCAAAGTTAAAATTGAGGACTGTTGCTCTTATATGAAGTTCACAATATAACACAAAAGTTGAGAGAGAGGAGAGAAAAGAAGGCTGTCAGAAAAGAAGAACATAAGAATTAGGGTTCTCAAGTTCTCCTACTGCATACTTACAAAGATCCTAGCCCACAAACTCAAAGTAGAAAAGAAAACATAACAAAGATCTTCAAAAGAACACTATTTATCTTCAAAACATCTTCCATTCCTTTCCAGCAATATACACCACATTAAACACAGGAATCATTCTCCATCTAGCAGCAACAATTTCCTTGCCTCAAAACCATGCCAACATGCAAGGAGATCCACAACTTCCTTAGGCATCACCCAATATAAACCTGGCCAACCAATAACCTCATTCCACAAAGACTTTGCCACCTCACAATGTAAGAAAAGATTATTTACAGATTCATCATCCTTCTTGCACAAGACACACCAATCAGCTATACACAAACCACATTTGCTAAGGTTATCCGTGGTCAATACTTTCCCTAGAGCAACCACCCAACCAAAGAACACCACCTTAGAAGGTACTTTCACACTCCAAATGCTTTTCCAGGGGAAAACACAGCCAGAATGACAATTAAGCACCTTATAAAAAGAACTTACTGAAAACCTGAAATTTCCAGCATGATCCCACAGTAGCCTGTCCTCTCTTCCTTGCATCACTTTTGAATTATAAATTCTTCCCAGAAAATCTGAAACAACATTCACTTCCCAGTCATTTACTTCTCTAATAAAGTCAACATTCCATAGAATATTATTATCCATACATTGAAGATAATCTGCCACAGCAACATTTTGACCCCTTGCAATCCTGTAAAGAGATGGAAAATCTGATTTAAGAGCTGATTCCCCACACCAAATGTCACGCCAAAAGAGAATCATCTTCCCTTCCCCCACCTTAAATTTAATATGCTTAGAAAACTCCCCCCAACCTGTCCTAATGCCCTTCCATAAACTCACCCTATACACTCCTCTAACTTCATTAGACCACCCACTCCCATATTTAACAGAAACAACATTCTTCCATAAAGCATCTCTCTCTTCATGATATCTCCAAAGCCATTTTTCAAGGAGCATTCATGAAGAAGACTCACCTTGAATAATCTTCTCTAATGCCATCTATGAAATTTGGTGGCTCCCACAATGAAGTAATGTCAACGCAAAGTATTACCTACAGGTATTGTTGAGTAAAGGCTCTAGTAATAATTGGTTAAAATGATTGTCCATGTGTATGGGGGGCCTCCAATAATTTATGCATAACACTTGGGTTACGAAGGAAAAGGTTTTAGTTCAAGGGGGACACAAGCTGGAGTTTAATTTGATGTGTTCATTGGTATATTCATGTGTTGTGCTGTGAATGGTTAAGTGGTAGAATTTCACATTGAATAGCAGAAATAAGTTGTTGATACAGCATTGTTACGCTCAAACCACTAGCTAAGCTTTTGGGATAAGGTAGTGAGCCAACATTTATCGAGCCCTCACAAAGAAGATTACCAAGTTGTTGTCTCTTGACTCACACAAAACCCCATCAAGATCTTATCTTTTTACATGTTGCCCAGCCAAACCAGAACAATACAAACGTAAAGACAACCCTTAGAGGCTATTGATGTTTGCATGATGGAATTAAGAAGTTTTAGATGTTTAGGTACAAGAAGCATTTTTTTGTTTTTTATTAGTAAAGAAGAACCTTATTAATGAGAAACGTAGGCCTAGCCACAAGAAGTATTGTTAAATAATAGGAAAAAAAAAATAATCGAGCTACATTACATTCAAGTGACACTATTCATCAAACCCAAACCCAATATAAAAGAGCTGAGTGTTTTTTTTTATACAAGTAACAGATTATATTAAAAAGACTAGGCATAGCCCAAGTACATAGGGGGTATACAAGAGTTTAAACCTAGTTAAGAGGAAGAAATAGAACCAAGAAAATCATGAAAATCTAGGTCATTGCAATCTACAACATTCACCCATAGGAACAAAGTTTTAACAAAGAACAATCTAATCTCTTGCAATATCGCTCCTTAGCTTCAAAAGTCCGATCATTTCATTCCTTCCATAGGCACCAAAGAATACATATAGGAACCATCTTCCATCGTCTAAAGACATCATCCCATAGCAATCTAGCGACCTCACAATGCAATAGAAGATGATCCACAGTCTCACCATTCTTTCTGCACATACAACACCGATCCACAACAATCATCCAGTATATCTATAAGTTATCCATAGTCAAAATCTTGACCAGAGAAGCTGTCTAAGTGAAAAAGATCACCTTAAGAGGCGCCTTATTTCTCCAAATACTTTTTCATGAAAAGCTATTCTGCTACAGATTTATGAGGGTCTTATAAAAGGAGTGGAGCGGACAGAAAAAGAGCCATTTCTAGTGGGTATCCACCACAACTTATCAATTCCCTAAGTGCTCAATCCCATGGCGTACAAGATTCTGAAAAAATCAGCAAAGCATCCAACTTCCCAATCATGGGCCGCCCTCATAAAGTTCACATTCCATTGGATTGAGCCACTGGACATCTCCATGAGGCTCGCCATTGATGCTTCCTATTCTCAAGCAATCCTGAAAATTATAGGGAATGTGTCCTTAAGGGCACAATCTCTGCACCATAAATCATGCCAGAATTTTATTCTAGATTAGTCACCCATCGAGATTATAGTGTGTCGAGCAAACAGCCCCCAAAATCTTCGTATGTGCTTCCAAACTCCCACTCCATACACCCCTCTTACCTCCCTAGTATCCCCCCCCCCCCCCCCCCCCCCCCCCTTTCTTTTTTCCTACACCCATACTTAATAAAATCAATCTCCAACTTCCATAAAGCTTCCCTCTCCATGTTATACTGCCATAACCATTTCCCAAGAGGAGCCCGATTGAATACCCTCAAGTTTCTAATTCCCAACCCACCAATAGAAATTGGGGAGTATACCTTATCCCACTTGACTAGGTGGAACTTAAACTCATCTCCCAACCCACTCCAAAGAAAATCATGCTAGAGTTTCTCTATTCAAATTGCCACACTTGCCGGAATTGGGAACAAAGAGAAGAAATGAGTTGGTAAATTGGACAAAATGCTATTGATTAGCATGGTCCTACCACCTTTTGACAAATAAAATCTCTTCCAATGTGCCCATTTGCATTCATTCTTTTCTATTACTTCATCCCATATAGATTTAGCCCTGAAGGAGGCCCCCCCAAAGGAAGGCCAAGGTATTTCATCGGAAATTAGGAGACCTTGCATCCAAGAATGTTGGCCAACCTTCAGTGACTGCAAACGTTTCCAACTGGAACCAACTCCGACTTGGATAGATTCACCTTCAATTCAGACACAACTTTGAAGCAAAGTAAGAGTGCCCTTAAAGAACAAATCTGATTTTGGTCTGCCATACAAAATATCAACTATCATCTACAAACAACAATTGAGAAATGTTAAGAATGCCTCGATTGGTGTCACCAATCGAAAATCTAGCCATAAAGCCATTGTCAACTATAGCGAACATCATTCTACTAAGCACCTCCATAACAATGACAAAGAGAAGTAGGGACAATGGATCACCCTTATCTTATAGACCACGTGAACTGGTAAAGAAACCGTCATTCACACAAAACCAAGAACCTCGAAGTCGAGATGCAAATGATGTCCTTGGAAAACTTACCAACGAGAAAAATTCCTAGAAAACCTTTATGAAATCATCATTCACCACCTCCCAACAAAATTGGAAGAAACCAATAGAGAAACCATATGGACCAGGTGCTTTGTCTTTGACCATCTTTCTCACTACTTCATAAACCTCTATCTCATCAAAGGGCCTCTCCAGCCAGGCAACGCTTTGCTGCTCAATGGTCTCAAATGCTAGTCCATCGAGTTTTGGCAGCCACACTACCTAATCGGTAAGCAATTGTTTAAAACAAAAAACCAGCAACATGCTCCCGAATAACTAGAAGCTCCGTTGACACAGCACCATCAATGTTTAACATCTCAATGGTGTCAATCCTCCTATGTGAATTGGCCACTCCATGGAAAAACTTCGTACTTCATACTTCGATCTCCTTCTTTCAACCACGATACCCAAGATTTTTGGAGCCATGAAATCTCCTCCAATAAGGTAACTCTCTCAAGTTCTGAAACTAATTCTGTATTTCGAGAGTGTTCCTCCATAGATAGTGCCCGACCCTCCTTTGTCCTCTCTACCTCCTATAACTACTCCAATAGAGACTTCTTCGGATCGCCTACATCTCAAAAAACTTGTGCATTCCATATCTTGAGATCTCTTTTTAAAACTTTCAGCTTACTTGCAAAAATGAAACTGGGGGTGCCATCACTGCCATGGATTAGATAGGAGGACCACCATTGCCTGACCCTTTCCACAAAGCCTTCAGTTTTCTGCCACATATTCTCAAACTTGTGAAATATCTATGCCCTCCACAAATACTTCTGCAATCCAACAAGATGGGAAATTGATCCAAACAGAGGCAAGTTAGTCTTTTCTGACATAACTCCAGATAATTCCCAATTCGAGGACTAAAAATCTGTCCAATGTAGACCACATTTGATTGTTTGGCTACGTGTATGCTCTGCGCATGAGAGGAATGTCCACCAAACCCAAATATAAAATCTGAGAACTCCGTCATTGTAGGCCGAAGCCTACTCGCTTCAGATCTCTCATTGGGGAACCTTAGATGTAAAACTTTTCCATCTAAATTATTTTTGGTTCTGTTCTTATGCAGGATCCTTTTTTTTTTGTACTCTTTTTTGCTGCATATTGATATATTTTAATTTTCCAAGGACATATGCTGCATCCCTCCTCTGGTTTCTAAATGTACTTGTGGAGAACATAAGCATAAATTATCACACTTAAAAAGTATAGCGTAGAAATATTGTTACTTATGCAGGATCCTAAAAGGATATTCTCATCAAACACAAATGACACTTCTGTTCATCAGTGATGCGATCAGCTTGATAAATATCTGCAAGTGTAGCCCCTTCTTTGTTGCTTTGTTTTACTGCTCTTTTTGTACAAGATTCTGTTGCCTGATGCTGCAATCATTCCCAGGTTCTCTTGTCAATTGCTAATGTTGCTGAACAGCATGAAGTGTGGGATTTTTTGAGTGTTTCCTTAAAGGTGTGCATCTTCTTGTATTTTTCACATGCATTCGTGCGCGCGCACATATTTGAATATCCTGCTGACATCTAAGGCCTCATTCACTTTCACAAAACTTTTTATCTCATTTAATCATTACAACTTTTCCAAATTCCCACAGAAAATAAAATAAACAATTCAACTTTTTCAAATCCCAATACAATAATAATATTAAAACAATATATTATCATAATATTTTATTCAACTTTCAACGTTAATCTCAATTCATTTTATCTCATCTCTGAAAACAAAAGAGACCTAAACAGTATAAAAAAACACTTTTCTTTTGTGAAGAATTACACTTTTAGAAAAGCTTCCTCGGTAATGAGTGTTGGGGGGATTTTCTCGGGGGCCTTGGGCCCAAGAATACGAGCCCAAACTAGGTGTCAAGAGGATCTCCCTTGAGCCCCTAAAGGCCCAGGAAGCCAACCCCAGTACCCAGGGGCCTAAACCCGCTAAGCATCTAGGTGGCCCGACTGAGGGCTCTCGACTTGAACAAGTCGAGTATGGGCATCAAATCAAGGACGAGGAGCGACCCTAGGAACGCAGGAGACTACCTAGATGAGGGAAGAAGGAAACACACCCTCTCGATGGGACTGAACTCTATAATGCAACACTAAAGAATCACGCCGCATTAAATGCACCTACCAACAAATCACGCCACATTAATTACCTCATCAGAGGGCCACACCGCATTGAATGAGACCTGGTGGAGAAGACCCCAAGAGGACACCACTCCACTCAGTAGCAGGTCATGGGTCTCTGACCCCGAACACAAGTAAAAAAACAACCCCCAAAGTCCGAAATTGGGGGGTTGGACTCTCTAAGCTTTGCTTGTAACAACTATTATTGAACTCTCTCTCTCTCTCTCTCGAATTCTACTAACTTAGGCATTAGAGGCTCCACCCGACCGCCACCCCAACTGCCGAACATCAGAGTTACTTTCGTGTTTGCAGGACAAGATCAGAAGGCCCAAGTTGCCAAGGGCCTAGCCCAAAGGCATATGAAACACGATGTCAACAATGAGAACCCTGGCAAGTATGTGGTTTTTCTTCTTGGTTTTTGCTTCACCTTGGTTGTTCCTGTGTCTAGGTTGTAATCGTTTTTAACGTGGTGGTAAGCAAATGTGTGCTGATGGTATTATCTGTTACGTCTCTGAATTGCTTGTTTTATCGTGTATGTGGACATTGTCTTGTCTATGATCTTTGTGGGTTTCGCAGATTTCTATCTCTCTTTGTATGAGTTATATGCGATTAGATCGGCCATGTGCAGGATTGGGGTATTATTGATTTTTCTCATCTGGGTATATGTTCTTAAATTTCCAGCATTTATTAAATGAGATTTTAATCGTTGATCCTCTTGCTTTGGATTTGGATTATCAGTGGAGGGTCAGAGAAACTTAGGACTACTTATAACAATTTTCTTTTTGCTGAATCATCCTCCTCCTCTTTCTTCTCATCCATAAATAGCAAAAAATAGATTACAGAGATACGAAATTCAAAATCTGACTTCCTACCTTAAAGGGATTCAAATCTTGGATAAGATATGTTTCCCATACTTATCTACCCAATCTAAATATTCAAATTACAAATCCTATAAATCCTATACAGCTGTACAAATCTGTCTACACCCAAACTACATAGATAAACATAGGAATTAATTAGATAAACATTCGAATTAATTTAAATAAATATAATCCACTAATAACCCCCCTCAAATTGATGCTAGTGTATCTACTAGCATCAATTTGCTAACTAGGAATTTATGCCTCTATCTAGTCATCGCCTTCGTGAATATATCAGCTACTTGAAGATTCGTAGAGATATGAGGAAGTATAATAGACTTAGCCTCATAGGCTTGACGAATATAGTGACAATCCACTTCAATATGTTTGGTATGCTCGTGAAATACTGGATTGGCAGCAATTTGAATGGCACTAGTGTTGTCACCATGAAGAGGAGTTGGCTTGTCTTGCGAAAAACCAATCTCTTGAAGAATGCCCCGCAACCACATCACCTCAGAGCAAGCTGCAGACATAGCTCTATATTCAGCTTCAATAGAAGATTTAGAAACACACTCTTGCTTCTTGCATTTCCAAGAAAGGAGTGAATCTCCAAGAAAGATGCACCAACCAGTTGTAGAACACCTAGAATCTGGGCAACCAGCCCAATCCGCATCACTATAAGCCATAAGTTGTAGAGAAGTGCCAGCAGGAAAAAATAACCCACGGTTAGGAGTCCCAATCAAATATCTAATAATACGAATAATAGCCACTAAATGCAAGTGTCAAGGTGTGTCCATAAATTTACTAACAATATGGACAGCATACGAGATATCCAGACGTGTGATAGTGAGGTAGATTAGACTCCCAACAAGCTTCCTATATAATGTAGGATCAGAAATTAAATCACCCTCATCCTTCCGATATTTCACGTTGACTTCCATAGGAGTATCAACTGAAGTCGTCTCCCCCAACCCAGCCAACTGAACAAGGTTCTGAGTGTATTTATGTTGATTAATAAATAACCCATGTGGCTGACTATGAACTTCCAGCCCCAAGAAATAAGTCAACAGTCCCAAATCTTTCATATGAAAGACCTTATGAAGATGCATCTGAACCCTTTGAATAAATTCAATATCAGATCCAGTAATAATAATATCGTCCACATAGACCAACAGGAAAACAAAACCAGAATCACTCTTATGAAGGAACAAAGAAGCATCATACTCACTCTGAGTGAATTGAAACTCAAGTAAGGTATTGCGGAACTTCTCAAACCAAGCTATGGGAGCTTGTTTTAGACCATACAATGATCTTTTCAGCTTACAAACATCATTAGCTGAGGAAAGTGACATACAAGAAGGAAGTTTCATATAAATGTCCTCTTTTAAATCACCATGAAAGAAAGCATTCTTTACATCCATCTGATGCAATTGCCAAGACTGAGAAATGGCAATGGCAAGAAGGAGACGAACAGTCGTCATCTTAGCAACAGGAGCAAACGTCTCCTCATAATCAATCCCATATTCTTGTCTATTTCCCAAGGCTACCAAGCGAGCTTTACATCTCTCAAGGGACCCATCTGATCTAAACTTCACAAAATACACCCACTTGCTACCAATAGGTGTCACAAAAGAAGGACAAGACACAATGTCCCAAGTGTCATTGGCCGCTAGTGCATCCATTTCTACTTGCATGGCATTCCTCCAACACTCATGTTCCATAGCCTGCTTATAAGAGAAGGGAATAGCAATAGAAGAAAGTGTAGCAATCATAGAAGAATAAGAGGAAAAACCATACCGATTTGGGCTTTGGAGACTCTAGAAGTATGCCAACGAGATGGTGGATCATAAGATGTGTCAAGGGATTGATCAGGAGCCACGGTTAGATGCTCAGAGGGGGCAGAAAGAGCGGTCAACTCTGCTGGATGAGGTGATTTAAGCCTGGTGTAAACACAACCAGGTTTAAATCGAGCGGAAGCTGGTGTAGAAGTTGTATTCTCATCTGAAAAATTTGGCAAAACACAAAAACTAGGAGGAATAGGGTCTAGATGAGTATGAAAAAATTGTTGTTTGTCAAAGAACACCACATTGCGAGAAACTCAAATGCATTTAGCCTAAGGATCATAACAAATAAATTTTGAAAAGAATTATACCCCAAAAAAGCACATTTGATTGATTGAGTAGAGAGTTTGTGTCTTTCGTGAGATGGAAGATGCACAAAACAAACACAACCAAATGAGTGCAATTGAGAATAGTCTGGGGAGTGCCCAAATAGCAAAGAATAAGGAGAAACATAGTCTAATACTGGAGTAAGTAATCTATTAATTAAATATACAGCAGTAAACAAAGTTTCACACCAAAAACAAGAGGGCACATCCGAATCAATTAGGAGAGCCCGGACCATATCAAGAAGATGACGATTCTTTCTTTCAGTTACTCCATTTTGTTGTGGAGTATATGGACAAGAACGTTGAGAAATAATTACTTGATCTTGAAGGAACGTTTGAAACTCATTAGATATATATTCTCCTCCTGAATCGGAGCAAAGAACCTTAGGAGTGGCAGAAAATTGATTAGTGAGATAAGCCAAGAAACGCTTGAATACTGGAAATACTTCATTCTTAGTACAAAGAAAGTAAATCCACGTAAAACGAGTATAATCATCAATAAACGTCACAAAATATTTATAACAATCATGAGATTCAATCGGGGCAATACCCCATACATCACTATGAATAACATCAAAGGCACGAGTGGCATGAGATCCTTTTGAAGGAAAAGGCAAAACTTTACTTTTAGCTAGCTTACATGTATCACAATCAAAATTTAATTGATCAAGAGAATAGAGCTATTTATTGCCAATTAAACCGGAAGATAACAACTTATGAAGTATGTGAGAATTGGGATGGCCCAAATGCCTATGCCAATCCTTCACACTCAAAGTACCAACATTACAAGAAAACGAAGATAAGGACTTTGACTCAACAGATTTTGAATCTAAACATAAAGGAAACAACCGACCCTCTTTAGGACCCCTCGCGATCATCTTCCCAGTCACCTAATCCTGTACAAGACATCCAAAAGAAGTGAATGACACCCTACAATTGTTGTCAACTAATTGGCCAATAGAAATCAGATTAGTATTTAATGAAGGAGACAACAAAACATTTTTCAAGGAAGGAGAAATATCACCTATGGCAGTGATAGGTAGGGCACTACCATCTACCATGTGAATTTTTAGTGGACCAGCATACGGTGAGATATTAACAAGAGAGTGAGAGGCACTTGTCATATGGTTGGTGGCACCGGAATCAAAATACCAAGGTTTAGAGGCAGATTTGGTTTTACCTGAAATACCAAAAGCTGAAAGAGCTGAGATGATCATTTGTTGTACCATTTCTGGTGTAATAGAGGTGGGATTTTGAGAAGTGGAAGCTGGAACATGAGAGGAAGTGGCCAAGGTAGAACTAGCAGCACTAGTAGCCTAGCAGCAGCTGAATAGGCAGTTTCTTGGCGACGTGGAGGACGTATCGGGCAATCCTTGATGATATGTCCTTGCTTCTTGCAATAGTTGCAAGTTTTCTTAGAGCAATTTGCAGCTATATGCCCATAACCTTTGCAACTATAGCATTGAGCAGTGCTCAAATCCCTCCCTTTGATTTTTCCTTGAGCTGCATATGCCACAGGAGCTGGAGTAGCTTGTTCCATGGCTGTTTGAGTCATCAATCTTTGCTCCTCTCGCAATATTTCTCCCAAACACATATCAAGTGGAGGCACAGGATCTCGGTTCATCTGATTAGCACGAATAAATTCAAATTCAGGCCTTAGTTTCATAAGAAACTGTGCCTGCATACTTGCTTCATGAACAGCTCGAATATCGGCCAAACTTGTTGCTGGAATTGATGTGTATACAATATCTGTATACTCAGCCCACAAGTTACAAAAACCAGAATAAAACTCCTCCACAGAGAGAGCTCCTTGAGAGAAATTCGACATCTCTAGTTCGAGTTGAAATCTCCTAGCTGCATTATTCTGAGTATACAGCCGCTTGAGATGATTCCACATATCACAAGCATTCTTGGATGAGCGTAAATTCAAGATAATATGGGGATCAACAGATCCAAGAATCCAAGACATGACTCGAGCATCCTTGCTTTCCCAAGAAGCCCGCTGATCTTTGTCATCTGGTGCCACACTACTCCCATTAATATGACCCCAAAGTTCCTTCCCTTTCACCAAAAGTTGAAACTGAAAAGACCACGCAGCATAATTCTTTCCATTGAATCGAACCAGAAGAGAATCTCCAATTTCAGAAGACATGATAGACAAGAAACCCTAGCTGCAACCCTTGAGACTAGAGAAAATAGCCACAACTCTGGAAACAGAAAAACCCTAACTGAAAAAAAAAAAAAATCTTAGAATCAGAAAAAAAACACTAGGACCTAGGATTCTAAACCTTGCTGTGATACCATAACAATTTTCTTTTTGCTGAATCATCCTCCTCCTCTTTCTTCTCATCCATAAATAGCAAAAACTAGATTACAAAGATACGAAATTCAAAATCTGACTTCCTACCTTAACGGGATTCAAATCTTGGATAAGATATGTTTTCCATACTTATCTAAATTCGAAATCTGACTTCCTATCTTAAAGGGATTCAAATCTTGGATAAGATATGTTTCCCATACTTATCTACCCAATCTACATATTCAAATTACAAATCCTATATAGCTGTACAAATCTGTCTACACCCAAACTACATAGATAAACATAGGAATTAATTAGATAAACATTCGAATTAATTTAAATAACTATAATCCACTAATAACTCATAGAGAGACGAGTTCAACTTTGGGAACAGAAGTGTAGAAGGAGAGATGAACAATCTTGAAGCTGAGAAAGTGGGAGATGGAAAACCCAAAACCATGCCTCCAGTAAGTGTCATGACTAGGCTTATACTCATCATGGTTTGGAGAAAAGCTGATCAAAAACCTCAACACATACTCCAGTTTAATAGGCCTCCTTGTAAATTTGATGTTTTGCATTATGATGTAAACAATGTAATATGTAGTATGCAGTGTATTGCGTGTGTGTTGATGTCCATTACTATTTATTTTATTTTATAAAAATTTGAATGGGCAATAAAAAGTTTAAAAATGCCTATAAAAATATTCATTATATAAAAAATAATGAAAAATGATAACCACACATCACTTTTCACAACACTTTACACAATTATGTTTTAAAATGAGGGCTAGTTTTGTAAAATATCTAAATAAATACCCTCATTTTAAAACATGTGTCGTGAAATGTGTTGTGTGGATATCATTACTCATAAATAATAAGCATAAAGGCCTATTAAAAAAAAAAAAAAACCTTTTAAAAAGTGTTAAAAAGATTAAAAACAAATAAAAAAGCCCAAGTAATAAACCTGGATAGCCGGGTTTAAATCTTCCCAAATCTGGATATCCGACCGGGTAAACCCAGCCAAAACTAGGGCAGATATCCACCTGCTTTTCAAAACTTGGATATGGATCCTGGTATTGCCAGGTACCGAGATCCGTATCCGGATCTACAGGGTTAATGCGTGTTGGTCAATTAAGATGACAAACTAGAAGTCAAGTTTTATAAGTCAAACATGCCATGAACAAAAGTATTAATGTTTCAAATTTTATATCAATATTATGCTTATTTTTAGAAAAACCTTATGTTTATTATGTTTATGGTGTTTGTGGATCACGGTCTCACGCACTAATCCCTACATGCTTCTTAATGAGTCTTTGACTCATTTTATTTTTATTTTATGTTTTTAAGCACCCAGGTGAAGAAGACGACCAGGATGAGCAGGCAAGCCAGGCTTAAACAGGGCAGCCTAGTATTACTTAGATCTCTACATCCTTAGTTTATTTATATCTGAGTTAGCATATATTTTATTTTATTTTACTCATTAATAAGTCTTTGACTCATTTTATTTTTATTTTATGTTTTTAACCACCTAGGTGAAGAAGACAACCAGGATCAACAGGAGGGCCAGGCTTAGACGAAGCAGCCTAGTATTACTTAGATCTATGCATCCTTAGTTTGATTAATATATGAGTTAGGATTTATTTTATTTTTTGAATTCAAAACTCTGAGTATGTCCTTATTTGAAGACTTTATTCATTTAAGAACTCTTATTACAAAATAAAGAGATGTTTTATTTACTTATGCAAGTCTCACCTGAATTCAATTATGAAAATACGTGACATCCCTAGCCTACGGGAATGGGTGTTACAAATCATCCCTATAAGTTCTAATTGGTGAACTTATGATGCAGATACCTGATTCCCAAAAGAGCCATTATGTGATATAGATTATAATGATCAGTCCTCCTGAAATTAGGATTCGTTTCTTGTAACAAATATTTAATTTCAGCAAAGCATATATCAAAGATTGATTCTTAGTATCCAAGTTTTGAGTCTATGAAGTTCAATCTTTTTAATTCATGTTCTGAAGGGCTAGCAACAGTACGCAGAAAACTCTCTCCACTAAGAAACCAGTGGAAAAAGTATGGAGCCTCTCTCAACATAACCATGTTTCGAACAAAATAATGGCATTGTTTAAACCACCAATCGAACCATGGAAAAAAGAGACGCATAACATAGATGAAGCACCTGTTTTGCGACTGATTGCTGTAGGGACTGCGATGGAGTGCCCTGCAGAAAAGATTTAGCCGGAAGCATTGGCTCAACCAAGTACTCTAAGAAGGCCTGAACAGCATCCTCAGCTGGACATATATCCGATTCAACCATCTCTCCTACAGGATCAATGAATTCTTCAATATGAGTTCCCTTTTATTTTTTTAGATTTTATACATCAGGCACTGTCAAACAATCTCAACGCCAAAAAAAAAATTCTAAAACTAACCTCAAATTCTATTATAAAAAGCAACCAAAATTAAAATTCTAAAAAAAAAAAAAAAAAAAAGCCCTAGGAGTGGGAGGAAGCCAAATAAGTACATACAGCTCGGAAAGTTAGGGTTTAAGGGTTGAAAAAAAAGATGAAAAGATGAAGAGGGACAGCAAATGAGAGTGAAAGTACAGCTAAAAAAGTTTACTTGCCACCATCAAATCTGTGTGCAGAAGGTAGTGCCGTACTGAAAAGTGATGGATGGAGGAACAAAAAGTATGAGATTTTTTCACCAACCTTATTCACAGGCTTCTCTTCTGTGTGGTTGTTTGGTTTGGACGTAGAAGGGCGCGAAGCAAGCGACCCATGCCAATCCCGCGCCTTTAGCATAAGTGTTTTGTTATGTGTGCAGTAATACACGAATCAATAATTTTTTTATTTAAAAAAATATTAAAAAAATTTTAAGAAAAGAATAAAATCTCATATTTTATAAAAATTATTTTTATTTTCAATTCACTTCATTTTATTAAATATATGCTTTACATATCAATATCTGTGCATGAATTAGCACATAAAATATATTTGTAAGTTTTCCTTCGCATAATCGACAGTATATTTTACTTTTTCTAGTTAATTTAAAAATTAATTGTTATTAAAAATGAGGGTTAATGATAAGATGGGATAAGAAATTTTTAAAATCTCTTGTAATATTATTCATATTTTTAAATTTTAAATATTTAATTTTTTATCTAATCATTATAATCTTTATAAATTTTAAAATAAAATATAAAAATCAATATAATTTTTCAAATTTCAAAAAAACAATAATAGTCAAATAATTTTTTAATTTTTTAATATTTTTACTCAATTATTTTCTCTCTTTTCCCAAAACCTGATAACACATTTAACTCAATTTATTTCGTTATTGTTCATAAATTATTTCATTAATATTCACATAATTATGAAATGGAAAAACCTTCGAGGCCGATCGGGTATAACTTTCATTTTCACACCCAACAGTGAAAAATAAACACGTCGATAGTTTATAGAGATTACAATAATCACATATCTAGGTAAACCCCTTATCTCTTTTCCCTCTTTCCTCCTCTCTTTCCTTTACTCCCCCCCGTAACCCTCTTCCTCTCCTCTTCGAGTATAATGCAACTCTGATACAGATGCGAGGCACCTGCTATCATTTGTATGAGATAGTCTAAATCTCAATAATTTTTTCAAAAGCTCGTGTGGTGAAACAAAACAGAACAAGATGGACAAGCTAGAACAACATCTTAAAAAGCAATTAGTGTGAGCCACCTTTTTCAAGCTTCTCAATTTCTTCTTGGTGTCTCCTTTCTCCCTCCTGGCATTCTCTTTCAACATCTTCTTGTTCTTCAATTTGGTCAAGATCATCAAACTCTTTGCTTGCTGCCATCGCTTTCACAAATAGGATCTCATAGCTCAGCCTCTATCAACTATCAAGCTTGTCCTCTCATACTCTCTTCCCATCGTGACTCTTAAGTTGAATTGTCTCCTCAAACTCTCTTTCTCTCTCCTCAAATCCAATCCATATTTACAAATACAATCCTTAAAAAAATTAAAGAAGATACCTCATAGTTATATGGTTAAAAAATCGATCAAAGATAAAGGGAAAAAAAAAAAACAAATTAACTAACCAACTCCAAAGAAAGCCAACAATGTCGGGAAGTGTTTGTTTTAAAATGAAGATTAGAACAAAGAAGAAAATAAAGTTCAAGAGCCATGGCAGAAACTACCCTCCTACTTTTTGTGCTTTTGAATCAGTTTGAACTATGTGATTTCTAGGCTTTATATGTAAGCAATTATTGCTCCATCGAGTCCCTTTACCATCACTCTTTTGTGGTGATGAGAATAATTAGCCGAGTGCGAACACATAGACAGACTTGGAGGGCCAAGGGAGATCAGGCTTGAAGAAGAAGAAGTTGAGAGAGAGAGAGAGAGAGAGAGAGAGAGAGAGCGTAGATGGGGGAGGGATTTTTTTTTTTTTTGGGGCATCGAAGCTCGATTGCAAATAGGGGAGAGAGAGGGAGCAAGAGAAGAGATGAGGAGAGGGAGAGAAACAAATTAGTGATCACCTATATGCGGGTGTAAGAGGAAATTTTGTGGGAGACCTACGTGGCTCTTCATGATTGATAGGTGAAATTAATTTTAGCACTCGACCGGTTGGGAGTGCCTCTCTTATAAAATACTCTAAATTTTCAAAAGATCCTTGAATACCTGTCTTCTCCCTCCTTTATAAGGGGAAGTACAGAGTTTGCAAAATGGCAAGAGCTAGGTATGTTGCTCAACCTATGTCCGGCATGTCCGATCCATTCATCTGTATTTGCAGACTATCAAGTGGATTACTTATCCATTATTATTGGATAGATGGGCAAATTAAAAACTTTAGAATATAAAAGCAGCTGGGGGCAAGCATGGGTACCCACCTGCTCACCTCGTACTATGTCTGTAAAAAAATCATAATTTTAACCTCATTTTTATTCACTCTCGAGTCTCCCACCACTAAGCCTGCCCCTTCTTCGTCTCTTCCAACCAATATTTTCATTTTTGTTTCGTACCGACCTGAATGGCCGGTATTTGTTGTGCCAAAATAGTAACATGCATAGTTTAGTTGCATATTCCATTTCGGATAAAAATCTAATCATTTCGGTCTGTACAATCCACTCCAGCGGAATTCTGGTATTTTAGTTGGAATAAGTGTTTCGAACTAGAATCTTGCAGTAGGCCAACAATGATCCACCAAAAAGGAACTCCACCAACTCGTTGAGGTCGATGAAACCATCGCCATCCTTCTCGACCTCGGACTAGAGAATGTTTGAGCTCATCCCACAATATCTTCATGTTGCCATATTTATTGAACTTGTTGAAAATCTTCTTGACCTTGTCTATGTAGTGCGCCCAAAGTTGAAGATGGGGATGCCAATATGAAAACTAGAGGTATGGAGATAGAGAGAGAAATTTTGGGTCTACATGTTTGGAGGCTTTCAGTGTCAACCAAAATATTTTACTTACGCATGATATTGTAACACACAGCATCACCAATTTGAAGAAAAAGTGAAGAACGGCATAAGACTAGAGGAAGATGTACTACTCTGATTGAAGTGTAGAATTTTAACTAATCTGAAGTGAAGTACAAGGGTGGGGTCGTGGGGTAGTGGGTTAGCTTTTGTTAGTTGGTGTTAATTGTTTTCTTTTAATTAAATAGTTTGTTGAACAGTGGGCCATAAGCCTTGGTTTCCTTTAGTTTGAGTTGAGTTTGTAGGGTCAAAGGCCATCATGGGCCCATTAGTGGAGTCTATTTTATTGTACACCTAGAACCTTTGGAAGGCATCTAAATATTCATGAAAAAACCCTAACTCTCTTTAATCTATTCCCTGGTGGAAGAGAGCACTATCATAACCTATTTACACTACTTTATTTCTCTTACTTTATAAGACATGTTATAAGTGGTATCAGAGACACCAATTCTCTTTATATCAATATTTCAAATATGGATGAAGGCACTAGAATGAATCCGTTACAAGATGGGCTTAATGCAGTAAAAAAAAATCCAATGAGGTGTTGAAAACTGACGTGATGACTATAAAGAGATAGATGGATGCAATATTCCAACAACTTGTAACCCTGACTACAGAAATGAGACAGAGGAACAGCAATGGTGAATCATCCTCAAACATCCACACCAGGGACAAGGACGACATAGCTCCACAGCAACCCACTGGAGAGATACAAACCAGAACCATCAAACTTGATTTTCCAAGCTTTCATAGAGAAAACCTTGCAGGTTGGATTTACAAAGTTTCTCAATTTTTTGCATTTCATAATAAATTTCCTCATCATCGTTTAAGGCTTGCATCTTTTCACATAGAGGGCAAGGCCTTTACATGGTTCTAAGACCTAGAGGAATCTGGACAAATGATTGACTGGGACTTCTTCATTAAGGCACTAATAGTAAGGTTTTGTCCTATTACCTATGATGACCCGATCAAGGCACTCACTAAGTTAAGACAAAGTGGCACTGTTGAAGAATATAAGGCCAGATTTGAGACCCTGTCTAATTGGCTTAAGGGGCTGTCTGATACCTACAAACTTAGTTGTTTCCTTATTGACCTTCGAGATGACATTCACTTGCCTATCCGAATGTTTAATCCTCAAAACTTCACCTAAGCCTATATTTTAGCCAAGATCCAAGAAGAAACTATTAACTTGACTAGAAAAACCCACAAGTTCAGCCCAAGCTACTTACCAAATCCAGGCATTCTTAAAAAACCAAACCTACCACCCTTCCACCAACCCAAATAGACAACATAACCCAACAAATACTTACCCAAATCATCCCTACCTATATAGAAAATAAACCAACAACAAATAAAGGAGATGGGGGATAAGGGACTTTGTTACTATTGTGATGTTATGTGGAACCCGAGCCGTAAGTGCCTAAGTCCAAATTGTACCTATTGGAAGATGTATTGCTGGAAACTGATCTTAACATGCCGTGTGATGAAGAACAGTGCAACAACATAGCAGAAACACCCACAATAGAAATAGTAGTAAATTAGGGAGGGCCTAAAAATTTCCCTCCATGCATTAACAGTTTCTCATAACCCAAGAACTATGCGAGTAAAAGGGAAGATTGGAGCTTAGTGGCTTACTATTTTGGTGGATACAGGGTCTACACACATCTTTTTGGATCCAGCAATTATCAACAAAACCAAACTTCCTATAGATCTCAAAGAGAAGGTGAAGGTGAGAGTGCAAATGAAGAGTTGATTCCTAGTGAAGGAAAATATAATGGCATGAAGGTCTTGATTCAAGGTACTGTTTTCACAATAGATCTGCATTTATTGGTTTTAATCAACTGTGACATGGTAGTAGGAATTAATTGGCTGAGGTACTTAAGATCAATCTTATGGAACTTTGAAAAACTCCTGATGAAGTTTCGATAGCAAGGCAAGGAAGTATCGATTCAAGGGTTGGCAGTAGCAAGAACAATTGAGGAATGGTTCTTAAAAAATCTGAGTGGGTTAGACAAGAATGGAGTAATTTTGCAAGTAATTGAAGAAACGAAGGGAGCAAAATTGTCAACTAGAGAAGAGATTCCAACAATTTTCCAACACCTGTTAGTGTAGTTTCAAGATGTATTTTTAGCGCCTAAAGGATTGCCTCCATCAAGGACCTATGACTATGCTATCAATTTAATCCTGGATAAAACAACCTATTTCAATAAGACCCAATCAATACCCATACTACCAAAAGGAGGAGTTTGAAAAAATAGTATAAGAACTGTTGTCCACCAGGGTTATAAAGCCTAGCCACAGTCCTTACTCCTCAATGGTATTGTTGGTTAGGAAGGCCAGAGGCATATGGAGGCTTTGTGTGTCTATTGGGGACTTAATAGCGCTACTATTAAAGATAGATATCCTATTTCGGTGGTGGAGGTGCTTATGGATGAGTTGCTAGGGGTTACTATTTTCTCAAAACTAGATTTGAGGTCCTGTTACCACCAAATCTTGGTTAGACTGGATGATGTTCCAAAAATAATGTATAAGATGCATGAAGGTCATTACGAGTTCCTAATTATATCCTTTAGGCTGACAAACACTTCGTCCACCTTCCAAAACCTTATGAATGAGGTATTTCGGCCCTACTTAAGGAAATTTATACTTGTTTTTTATATGATATTCTTACTTATAGTAATTTTTCAACACCCGTTAGTGTAGCTTCAAGATGTATTTTCAGAGCCTAAAGGATTGCCCTCATCAAGGACCCATGACCATGCTATCAATTTAATCCCAAATACAAAACCCATCTCAATAAGACCCTATCGATAACCATACTACCAAAAGGAGGAGTTTGAAAAAATAGTACAACAGCTGTTATCCATTAGGGTTATAAAGCCTAGCCACAGTCCTTACTCCTCAACGATATTGTTAGATAGGAAGACCGATGGCATATGGAGGTTTTGTGTAGATTATCAGGGACTTAATTGTATTACTATTAAGAATATATATTCTATTCGTGGTGGAGGAGCTTATGGATGAGTTACAAAATGTTACTATTTTCTCAAAACTAGATTTGAGGTCCTGTTACCACCAAATATGGGTTAAACCGGATGATGTTCTAAAACAGCTTCTAAGACACATGAAGGTCATTAGAAGTTCCTAGTTATGCCCTTTAGGCTGACTAACACTCCGTCCACCTTCCAAACCCTTATGAATGAGGTATTTTAGCCCTACCTAAGGAAATTTATACTTGTCTTTTATATAATATTCTTGTTTACAGCAATTTTCCAATACCTGTTAGTGTAGTTTCCACATATATTTTCAAAACTTATAGGATTGCCCCCATTAAGGATCCATGACCATACTATCAATTTAATCCCAAAACCCATCTTAATAAGACCCTATCGATACCCATACTACCAAAAGGAGGAGTTTGAAAAAATAGTACAACAGCTGTTGTTCACTAGGGTTATAAAGCCACAGTTCTTACTCCTCAACGGAATTGTTGGTTAGGAAGGCCAACGGCATATGGAGGCTTTGTGTAGACTATCAGAGACTTAATAGTGTTACTATTAAGGATAAATATCCTATTTCGATGATGAAGGACCTTATGGATGAGTTGCAAGGGGTTACTATTTTCTCAAAACTAGATTTGAGGTCCCGTTACCACCAAATCTAGGTCAAAACCGGATGATGTTCCAAAAACAGCTTCTAAGACACATGAAGGTCATTACGAGTTCCTAGTTATGCCCTTTAGGCTGACTAACACTCCGTCCACCTTCCAAAGCCTTATGAATGAGGTATTTCGGCCCTACCTAAGGAAATTTATACTTGTTTTTTTTATGATATTCTTGTTTACAGCAATTTTCCAATAACCGTTAGTGTAGTTTCAAGATGTATTTTCAGAGTTTAAAGGATTACCCCCATCAAGGATCCATGACCATGCCATCAGTTTAATCCCAAATACAAAACCCATCTCAATAAGACCCTATTGATACCCATACTACCAAAAGGAGTAGTTTGAAAAAATAAGACAGCAACTAGTTTGAAAAAATAGTACAAGAGTTGTTGTCCACTAGGATTATAAAGCCACAGTCCTTACTCCTCAACAGTATTGTTGGTTAGGAAGGCCGACGGCATATGGAGGCTTTGTGTAGACTATCAAAGACTTAATAGTGTTACTATTAAGGATAGATATCCAATTTCAGTGGTGGAGGACCTTATGGATGAGTTGCAAGGGGTTACTGTTTTCTCAAAACTAGATTTGAGGTCCCGTTACCACCAAATCTGGGTTAAACCGGATGATGTTCCAAAAACAGCATTTAAGACGCATGATGGTTATTATGAGTTCCTAGTTATGCTCTTTAGACTGACTAACACTCCGTCCACCTTTCAAAACCTTATGAATGAGGTATTTTGGCCATACCTAAGGAAATTTATACTTGTTTTTTATATGATATTCTTGTTTACAGCAATTTTCTAATACCCGTTAGTGTAGTTTCAAGATGTATTTTCAGAGCTTAAAGGATTGCCCCCATCAAGGACCCATGACCATCTTATCAATTTAATCCCAAATACAAAACCCATCTCAATAAGACCCTATCGATATCCATACTACCAAAAGGAGTAGTTTGAAAAATAGTACAAGAGCTGTTGTCCACTAGGATTATAAAGCCACAGTCCTTACTCCTCAACGGTATTGTTGGTACAAGAGCTGTTGTCCACTAGGATTATAAAGCCACAGTCCTTACTCCTCAACGGTATTGTTGGTTAGGAAGGCTGACGGCATATGGAGGTTTTGTGTAGACTATCATAGACTTAAAAGTGTTACTGTTAAGGATAGATATCCCATTTCAATGGTGAAGGAGCTTATCGATGAGTTGCAAGGGGTTACTATTTTCTCAAAACTAGATTTGAGGTCCCGTTACCACCAAATCTGGGTTAAACCGGATGATGTTCCAAAAACAGCGTTTAAGACGCATGAAGGTCATTACGAGTTCCTGGTTATGCTCTTTAGACTGACTAACACTCTGTCCACCTTCCAAAGCCTTATGAATGAGGTATTTCGGCCATACCTAAGGAAATTTATATTTGCTTTTTATATAATATTCTTGTTTACAGTAAAACAGTGGAGAAGCATGTGGAGCACCTCCAAACAACCCTTAAGCTGCTAAGGCAACACAAGTTGTATGCCAAGAGGTCTAAATTTCACTTTTGGTGCAAGGAGATCACCTATTTAGGCCATCTAATATTTGCTGAAGGGGTAGGGGCAGATCTAGAAAAGTTACAAGCATTGAAGGAGTGGCCCTTGCCTAAGTCCCTTAAGTCTTTGAAAGGGCTTTTAGGATTAATAGGTTATTACCGCAGGTTCATAAAGGGCTATGGTGAAGTTGCGGCCCCTCTAACTTGAATGTTGAAGAAAGATGGTTTTAAGTGGAGTAAGGAAGCTTCACTAGCTTTTCACAAGCTGAAGGATGCTGTTACACAGCCCCCCGTATTGGCTTTTCCAAACTACTTAAGACCATTCACAATTAAATGTGATGCCTTGGGAAATGCAACAAGGCAAACCCATTGCATTTTTCAGTCAAGCCTTGAAAGGTAGAGTACTCATGATGTCGACTTATGAGAATGAGCCATTTGCCATCGTTTCAGTTGTGCTTAAGTAGAGGAATTACCTACCAGGGTAGACCTTTGTGATGCGTACTGACCAACAGAGTCTTAAGCATCTTTTGGACCAAAATGTGGGTACTCCGATACAACAACATTGGATTACTAAGCTGCTAGGATGTGACTTTGTAGTGGAGTACAAAGAGGGAGAGGAGAATAGGGCTGCTTATGCCTTATCAAGGTAGGATATGCATGAGAATGCAGGATTAATGCTTATTTCATTTCCTAATGTGTAGTGGATGGAAGAACTAAAGGTTGCTTGTGAGAATGATACATAGGTACAAAACCTTATTAAGCTACTTTTTGAAGGCAAGCTATGCCCAAACTAAACCGTGAGGGAAGGTCTACTACTATATAAGGGTAGGTTGTATATTCCCCAGCATGAGGAGTTCAAGAATAAGCTACTAGAATTGTCGCACATCAATCCTTGGGGTGGACATTCGGGTTACGATAAAACAATCCACATAATAAAGAGATATTTCTATTGGGAAGGTCTTAAAAGGGATGTTAAGGTACTTATCAGGAATTGTGATCTATGCCAGCGGGTTAAGGTAGACAACACCCTACCAAGTGGGCTACTTCAATAGTACTTGTACCGACGCGTCCATGGACTCATATCATCATGGACTTTGTGGAGAGGCTACCTAATTTACAAGTCAATATCTTGTGGGTAGTGATAGACAAGCTGACTAAATACAACTACTTTATTCCTATCAAACATCCCTATACAGCTAGGGACATTGCTGAGTTGTTTTTCAAACATATTTTTAAATTGCATAGGCTACCACAGTCTATTGTTTTTTACCGTGATAGCACGTTGTTCGCGTGAAAATATCTGCAAGTGCATAGAATCATAACAAGTCGTAAAGTGTTTTAAAGAAAATGGATGTTGAACCCACAGAGATTAATTTTTATTATTAAGTACTGAAATTTACTAAATTAATTACTATTTGAAAAACTAAAAAAATGGAAAGATTCTAGTATCTAAATTAAATTGAAATACTTGACAAAAATAAGTTTAAGAATAAAAGAGCATAAACTCTAAAATTGTAAATATAATAAGAATAGATCTAAAGTATTTGATTTCACCTAGCAAATCTCACACAATTTATTCTTACTTGTTATAAAATTTCAAATTTCTCAAGTTGATAATAAAAAACCCTTAACTATTCAATATTTTCTCTTGAACAATATTAAAAATATCTCCAACTAATAACTTCATATCTCTATGTGAATTTTATTAATTGGAGACTTATTAAGTTCTTTGAATTTTTTTTTTAAATCACATTAATCGTGGTAAAGTATCTCTACTTTTTCTCAATTAATGGTGCTTAATCCTAGAGCTCTAATAACAAATCATCTCTCGGTCTCATTCCAATTCAATAGATTGAACAATAACTAGGCAGAAAATTACAAACATTAAGAATAAGGAATAAACACTCAATCATGGAAATATTAAAAATAGCATAACTTGGAGTATAAATTGTGTGTTCAAAGCTAGACTACATCAAAGCTCTAGAAAATAAAATTAGCTCATAATAAAACTGAAAAGAAAAAGAATAAAATTGGTGTTCTTCGTTGGAATTGGTTGATGAAGCATACGGCTCTCACCTATGCTCTCTAGATCCACCTCCTCTTTAGAAAAATACAGAATAAAAACTAAACTAAGAAACTAGACTCTGGACTATCGAACTCTCTAAATACGTCGTAATTCATCCTACAAGCTGGGATTAAATAGCTGTTAAAGTTGACAAAAATGTAATCAGAGACTTACAGCTACAATCTAGTCTAAAGATATGGAAAATAGTTTCTAAAGATAAATATTAACAAAAGGAAAAAATATTCCAAAAATAATGAAATTATCAAAAATGGAATATTCAGTGATAGGCGGCTTAATTTACGGAATCTAGGATCTCAGTAGGATTTGGTGGTCAGCAAATTGATTGCTGAACTCAAGAGGGTCCCACTGATTAGTTGTAGTGTGCGTTGAATATAACTGGTCTCCTACCCCAATAGCCTAGGTGTAAGGTTCCTGATCGAGATGAAAAACTCTTGACTGGGATGATGGACTCATGATCGGGATAATAGGCTTCTCTCACTAACCTACCGAGCGGTAAGTCTTCTTGACCAAGCTAGTCGTCACCCAAGATGTGTCGTTTAAGTTGGTCGTTTAGACTGGTCACAGTCGTTTAGGTTATCTAATTTTGATAGTCACTTAAACTCAAGTCTAGTCGCCTAAACTAGTCGCCCAATCTAACCACCCAAGCATTGTCACTTTTTGCCCAGGAGGTGAAACATCTCGCTCATCGCCTAACTCTTGTCGCCAATCCTTGTCACCTAGTCTGGTCACCATTAAGTCTCCTCGCCTACTGAGAGGTAAAACTACTTGCCTTCCGAGAGGTAATTCTTCTCACTCTTTGGCGTAGATAAGTCTCTTTGCTGCCTGTAGGATAAGGCTCCTCACCAAATCTTCTCGGCTCTCATTAGATCTCGTCACCTCTCGTCGATCTGGATCCGTAGTCTCTTCTTTTGTACTAGAATGCTCTCCTTTTGCATTAAATCTTCTTGTTCCTTCAAAAATAAAGAAAAACAAATGAAAAAAAATAATAGAATTAAAGGAAAAATGACACTTTCATAAATAAAAAAGTAATAAAAATCACATAAAAATCACACTTATCACACATTTACTAGCCAATCATGGCAAGAGATTTTTTCTTTGTAGAGGTTCAACTATCACCAAGCACTGCATATCACTCTCAAACCGACAGATAGTCTGAAGTCGTGAACAAGATAGTCAAGAACTATCTCTGATGATTCAGTGGAGACAGGCCTAAAGATTGGGCTAGGTGGGTGCCTTCGACCGAGTGGTGGTGCAACTCCACTCAGCACTCCTTAACAAGGATGACTCCCTATGAAGCCCTTTACAGGCGGCCACCACCAAGAATAATGGATTATGTGCCCGATATTGCATGTAGTGATACATTGGATACCACTTTAAGGACTCGGGACTAGATCTGTAATGCATGTGTCCTTGTGGTAGGATTTTTAAAAAATAATTTCAAAAAATAAGACGGGAATTACTAACTTGCTAAAACTTTTCTTTCCCTTCCCAGGATATGAAAAACTTTATAGTTAGAATTTAAAATTTTCATTTATAAAGTTAAGAGAGTGTTTTACAGCGGAAATCATTAAATAAAAATATAAAGTTCTTTTACAAAAATGTTTTCATAAATTACACAAAGAGGCCTAGGCTTCCGTCACCTCTTTCTTACTTGAGCCATGTTTGTCCTGAAACTTCGTCCTCATTTCATTCCTGGATGGGGCACACATAAAAATAAAATGAGTCGAATACTCAATAAGTACTACTTCATACCGTAGAAATATATGAACATACATTTTCATTCATGCATTTTCATTCACATACATACTTCACATAAAACATTTTCTTTTCTTTAAAACATTTCAAGGTATGATTTTTCTTTTAAAAAGGTTTTTTTTCCTAAAAACATTTTTCCACCTTCAACTTTCCTTCATAAAACCAAAACCTTTCATCCATATAGTTATTCTTATCATTTTTCTTTAGCCGGTACACAAAATTACATCCCGTGAGTTGGGGTTAGCGATCTTTTGCACTTGATTTCTCCAATGGCCGTAAGTTAGGAATCCCCCAGTCATGGGGCAACACTGGGTATACTACCAGTACTATTTACTCGACATTGTAATTTTTCCAGTCCTTTAATACCATCATTCATCAATTATGGCCGTCACGTAATTTCATACATTAAAACATTAATTTCTTTCAGCTCTTTCCTTTCCTTTTATTTCATTCATTTCTTTTTTTTTTATCAGTCATTCGTTTCATAAACCTCATTATTCTTTTCTTGGAACATACATATAATAAATACTACATGTAGCATCCATTCACATGCATTCAACTATTCTTGGAGTGCATAAAAAGGGGCTGCCAAAGAGAACTAGTACATACGTATACTTAAACTTTATACCTTAGCATAGATTCATAGAACATTTTCATTCTAAGAAAATGACTTCTTTTCTTTTCATTTTATAAAATAACATTTTCATAAAAGCATTTATAAAACATTCATTTTCATCTTTCATACTTTTAGAAAACTCTAAAAAAACATAAACGTAATACTTAGCTGAACTCCATGCTAAGTACATTTTGTCTAGTCCGTTCATGTGCGTATCAGATGGCAACCTACATACATTCGTAATCTCATGTTATTTCCTTTTCATTGGAAAGAACAGTAAGCAAAAACTTTCATAATAAACTAGCCATAATTCTTAGTCCATTCTCTTCCATATGACCTTAACCTCTTAATTGGTCCTTGACTTAGACTTTCTCCACTTAGACTAGTTCTTGTCTAATTCACCTCTTTTAACCATTCACTCGCAGGCTTCTATATGACATCACTATTTGTACAAACTTACACCTCTAGTATTCCATTCACTTCACTTGCACGTGTCATCTTCTAATCCTTGAAATATAACCATTTTAATAAATCTTAGGCCAAAGCTGTAAAGAAATCTCATATTCATTTTCTAACTAATAAAGGGAGCTTCCATGCTTCACTTTAAATCTCCAACCATTTATTCATGGGTCTACAACTTAGTCCCAACTCACCATACAACACAATTTTAGTCATAGTACTAATTTTTAAATAACATCCCTCCCCCATGCATTATCCAATCCAACAAAAATTCTAAATCCTTACTTCTTTACCTGCAGTATATTACACAATCCGACCCAATATACGTATGTCATACTCCTTTTTTCACTTAAGATCAACATATATTCTAAATAAGTATCCACAATACCATCTATACATAATACCCTCAAAGTACGTACTCTCCCAATTACACACCATCCTCTCCCTTGCAATCCAAACTAATACACCCAATAAATGAAATCCGTCTATACCATTTATACATCTAGACCATGCATTTACAAATATCTATGAGTTTTAAATCCTGACTCCACCAACTACAACCATTTATCACTCCAATAATTATTACTAGCTAACATCATCCCTCTCCAATTACTATTAGCACAACTACCACTTCATGGTTTTCCTCAATCCATGAAGTTCAATACTACGACACGACCACACATCTAATCCCGCCACTTTACACAATGAACAACTTCACATTACACACACAGTCACATCACAACCTCAGCACAACTTCACACTTAACCCCATCACTTTGCCCAACACAACTCTACATTAGTTCCATCACTTCTCAACATACTGCCATGTCACCAACCACATCACAAGGCACAATGTCCCGTCACTTCACACTTCTCCCAGTCACAACACTATGCCCCACACTGCATAATAGCCCATCACTTCAACAGATCGCAATAGCATACATTCACAACACCATTCAACAGCGCACCATTCAACATTTTGCAGTATATATATATGGAAGAATTGAAGATTTATAAATGAATATATGTTGAAAAAATTACAAACTTAAGTTGAGACATAAAAACAAAGAAAAAAATAAAAGAATAGATAAATTATTAAAAATAATGATATTTAAAAAAAATGAGGGAACATATTTAAAATTACAAAAAAAAATGAAAAGCATATATTTTACATTCTAAAATTAATTAAATACCATCTAAATTTAAAATTTACGAAAATGCCATCTAAATATAAGAAAATTACAAAAACAGTTAGAAACGAAATGGAGACCGAAATGCCCAATTATGGCTAAAATGGCCGAAATTTGACTGGAATAGCCGAAACAGGACGAGAATGACCGAAATTTGAAGTGAAATAGAACGGGGTGGTATACCGGACACTACATCGGAACAAAAAATTCCTACCATATTGACTGGTACATAATGGAATTTAAAACATTGCTTTACATAACATACATATATCGTCCCATATTCACATAGCATATCTATTATTCTTCATTATTATGAAGGGAAACATATATAATCATGGCAATACATGTAACGTGAACACATAAATGACTGATTCCATGCGTTCCCTAACAACCATACATGACTTGTTCATTTTCATCTTTGACTTATTACATGCGTAATCGGTCCAATTGTCATTGATTGCATAAACTTATCGTGACATGAGGTAAACCACGTTTGTGTTCATGGTACCTTATTTCTTTTCATATCATGTAATGAAATACGCTTGAGTCCGTGTTTCACTTAACATATGGTGAACCACGCTTAAGTCCATGACACCCTATTTCTTAACATATCATGTAGTGAAACATGCTTGAGTCTGTGTTTTACTTAACTTACATATCATGTCATAACATAGAGTGAAACACACTTGAGTTTGTGTTTCACTTAACTTGCATATCGTGTCATAACATGGAGTGAAACATGCTTGAGTCAATATTTCCCTTAACTTGCATATCATGTCATAATATGGAGTGAAACACGCTTGAGTCCGTATTTCACGTAACTTACATATCATGTTATAACATGGAGTGAAATACAATTAAGTCCATATTTCACTTGTGATGAACACGCTTGGGTCTGTGGCATTGCTTATCATCTTATCTTTCTTAATGCATAAGAACTTTATTGGACTTCATGAACTTCTTTAGCATGTCATATTCTTAATCATAGCATAACATGAGATGGCACAACATGATCTAAACATTTTATAACATCCCATGGTATACATGATCTAAGTACTACATGAACATTACATAGCATACATGATCTAACTATTGCAAGAACATTACATGGCACGAGATCAAACTACAACATGAATATTACATGGCATACGCGACTTGCATACTACGTGAACATTAAATGGCATTCATGTGATTTTAATAACATTCAATCCATCAAACAACAATCCATACATACATAGACTCACTTACGAGCATAGTGTCATAATTAATCGAAGATCGTGAAAGGGATCTAACTTTGGCTTGGCTCGTAGTGTAGCGTAGATAACATCACTTTTTTCATACACAATTAGAACATTTAAATTACACATACAATTATATGATCATCCTACTTACCTCTTAGTGCTACTTTCACAATCTTACGTTGTAGCTCGTGACCTATACAAGGCACTAATCGTCACTAAAATTTCTAGAAAAAAGTGTCATAGCATTCTAATTGCTTAGAGTCATACCATAGTGATAATTTAATAAATATTCAATTATACTAAGATTAATACATGATATTATAATTCTAAACTCATAACATATTCCTTAATTTCCTATTTAAATATAACATAATGATTAAATCCGACTAAGTGGACAATGGGATATTAATTTCACAAAATAGACTCAAACATAATATAAGCAAACCATAATTTAATATCCAATAATATATGTTTTGATTCCTTTAAACTTACAGCCGTCATGGTTTATAAAAGTTTGATACTTAATAACATAATTTAACTCCTAAGTATATTCTGGAAAAATAAGGTTTTTGGACTAATATAACCAAGCCCAAACTAACTTTAAATGCAAGTCACATTTAAAATTAATCCTAGCCCCAGCAAAACTTAGCCTAAAAAAAGAGCGTTTTGGAAAAACAACATAAATGGGCATGGGTATTTTGGAAAGGTTGAAGATAAAGGAATTAAAAGAAGAGTTAAACTATAGATCGGCCATTGTAGCAGTGCAAACAACGCACACCCTACGTAGCTTCTGTTTTTTTTTTTTTTATAACAAAACATGCGTTTTGATTCAACACAACAGTCAATGTTGATTTTTCTTCCCCATTCGAATTTGCCCCTCGAAACCTACCCTCCTCCCTCGCCACGAACCTATGTGGCCTTCCTCTTCCCAGTGCCACCTTGTGACGGAACCTCTCTATTCAGTGCCAACTTGTGACGCTCCTCCATCTACCCAACACTACCACTCCCTATGAGCTGATTGAACAGATCAAACCAAGGACAAGTTTTGAGCAACTCTATTTCGCCACCGCCCTTACTCATATTCGTAGGTAAATGTTGTACTATTTTTCCTTCCACATGATAATGTTTTTCTTGTTTACTAAGAAAGGTGAATTTTGGGTTTTGCGAGGTGGGTTCGAAAGACTTAGAGCATCAAGAAAAAACCTTACTTTTTGCTTTTGACGACCTCTGCTTTCATAAAGTTTTTGATTTCATCTTTTTTCTTCTACTAGAGAGAAACTTTAGTTTGCAATACTCTTTAGAGCATTACTAAATACATATAAGTTAACTCATTGCCTATTGCCTTCCTTTGTGTGCACTAGAAACGTACTAATTAGCTCGATTTGTTTGGCTTGGAGCATCCAAGTCCCAAAGAGTGCACTGATGTTACTATTTTAAAAACTAGAAAATTTAGAAATGACACGCAATGTATTGATGTTATTGTTTCATCTTGCTTAGATGGGAATTAGTTTAAATCAAGAAATAGCAGGTATTAAACTAAGAGACATAGACAGATAGTGAACAACATTAGGAAAGTTTGAGAACATTATGATAATAGTGATGCTTAAGAAATAAGCAGTGTACGATTTTTTTGTAATTTATGAAGAAATAACTATAATTGTTTGCATAAATGGACATCTTTTTTGAGTAAATATAGGAATATTAAAACTCAAAAGGTTGCATTAATGTTGTGGGTGGTTTTGGGTGGGAGAAATTGCCTTATCTTGTAGCATTCTTGTCGCATACCAATCAAAACTGTTGAACCCAAGATTTCAAGTTTAATGTAATTATATATTTACATATAGATTTTGATGATAACAAATAAATTCAAGTATAAAAGAGTCTCAACCTTAAGTTTTCTACGCAAATAGAGCTAAGCACATCAATGAACTAAGTATGAGTAAGAAATGAAACAAGTTCACATTAAAACTCATAGAGTAATTTTGTACATCTCTTGAAAATTTAAAATTATGATTAAGGCTCAAAATTAATATTTTATTATAAAACATTAAAATATATTTTCCATATGTGCATGAATATTTTGAAAATTCAATTTGAAAATTTTGAAAGATGATTGATTGTCGTCCTTCACATGTGCAAGATATGATTAAAAGTTTGAATTTTAAAAATATTAAAGATAATTGATTGTCATCCTTCACATGTGCATGTTTTATTTGAATATTTTTAAAAAGTGATTAATGTTCTTTTGGACTTATGCAAAAGGTAGAAGATTTTATTTGAAATTTTTGAAAAGTAAATAATATTCCTTTTTTCATATGCGCAAAATAAAAAGATTAGATTTGAAATTTTTGAAAAGTGAATGATATTATCTTTGACAATTGAAAAAGAAGAAATTTTTATTTAAATTTTTCAAAAAATGAATTATGTGGTCTTTGACATGTAAATCTTTTTAAATTTGAATGTAAAATTTCATATGCATATAAATAGTTCAATTAAGACCTTCAAATTCACAACACTAAGAGTATACGCATATCATTGCATGTTTTGCAACATTCATTCAAAATTTTCAATCTCTGTTCTCTAAACATTTAGCCTTAACTCTTATTCATTTTGAGAGATATATAATTTGCGCTCTATTATTCTTATTGCAATAGGAAAAATTGATACAACTCTTTTAATTAAACACGAAAATGACGATATTTTTTTTATTCAGATTTATATTGATGATATAATATTTGGTACTACTAATGAAAATATATGCCAAGTGTTTGTTAAGAGTATGAATGAAGAATTTGAAATGAGCATGATAGAGACCTTACCTTCTTTTTCGGATTGCGAATCAAGCAAGCAAAAAATAGAACATTCATTAATCAGTCAAAATATATTAAGGAATTACTCAAAAAGTTTGGAATGGATGATGCTAAGGAAATTGGAATACCAATGAGTCTATCCACTAAACTTGATAAGGATGAAACCAGTAAACCAGTTGACTCAAAGGTATATCAAGGTATAATTGGTAGCTTATTATATTTGACAACCAATAGACCAGATATTATGTTCAGTGTGTGCTTATATGCACGCTTTCAATCATCTCTAAAAGGATCTCATTTGACTGCACTTAAGCGCATTTTTAGATATCTGATTGATACAATTGACCTAGAGTTATGATATTCTAAACACACATCTTTCAATCTAATTAGCTACACATATACAGATTATGCTTGTTGCAAATTTGATCGAAAAAGCACTAGTGGAACATGTCATTTCTTAGGTCATGCACTTATTTTATGGTTTAGTAAAAAGTAAAATTATGTTGCATTATCTACTACTGAAACAGAATATGTTACTGCAGGTAGTTGTTGCGTTCAAGTTTTTTACATGAAGCAACATTGAAAATTTTAAACTCATGTACAATCACATTCCAATCAAATGTGATAATAAAAGTAATATAAATCTTTCAAAGAACCTAATACAACATTCTATAACTAAGCATATTGAAATTAAATATCATTTTTTTCGAGATCATGTGCAGAAGGGTAATATAGTACTAGAGTTCATAAACATACACGATCAGTTAGCAAACATTTTTACAAAAGATTTGACAGAATATAGACTATGTATTATTAGAAGAGAAATAGATATGATGTGTATTATGAATATCTCTTAAGAGATCGACCAGAGTCAATAAAAATAGAAAGAATTTTTATAAATACTTTTATATAAACTTGATGTTCTTAATCTCATGTTTGATACGCTTATTCTCTTTATACAATATCATGCCATTCCTATCCATGGGAACTGGCAAACGGAATGAAGAATATAATAAGGACTTTAACTGTTTATTCTTCCGCCTAAAGATTTTTTCCCTTGTATGAGACTCTTGAACAATTCGTTGAAGTGCAACAATTTGTTCATTAACCTTTTCAATCTCATGGGATATGGCTTGTAGTCACTGGAAAAATCTCGAGACTCACCAAGTCGTAAATAGTATCAGAGTCTAACTTATTAACCAAATTATTATTTTCTTGCAGCAACATGACACCAATGGCAGCTACAGAAAGGACATGAGATTGAGGTGTAGAATACTTCATGGATGAATCTAGAGGAATGTTAGAATAATAAGCCATTGAGAAAAGATTTGAAAACTTAAAGTGGGAATATTGAAGAAATGTAGATAAGTTATAGAGATGAGAATAAAATTTGATACCAATTGAATGAACTTTAAGACTGATTTTATAGAGATAGCATAAAGAACAAGACAAGCTATCATCTCTTCAAATCTTATTTAGTCAAAAAATACAAGATATGTTGGACACATATTGTCAAAATTTTTCTTGCTAAGCCAGCGAGATTAACAGCAGGTTGTCCCTATTTTTCTCATAAACAATGAACATTTGCAGTTGTTTGTCGTTGTTGACCTTATATCTGAACTCTCTTTTGTTCCAGCTCATCTATTCATGGTTACAGATCATCAGCATACCAGTCTACAAATTTTTTTCAACTCATTGTTTTCTTACCTTAACCTTTTATTCTCTCTATCCCTATTAGCAAACTTCTGTCGTAATTCAGATATTTGGTTGTTAAGATGATCAACCTCACTCATCCTAGCTATTAATTTCAAAGACATGGTCGTAACAGAGACAGCATATTGAGTATTGAGCATTCTTGATTCTGCAACAATCTCATAATCAACCCTACCAGGAAAACGGATCTCTGCTCATATCATGGTATTGACAACCTCAAGAGAGAAGATTGGTGGTTGATGTGTAAAGAGTTCTTGATTTAAGTCTGGAACATTAATGGAAGAGAATTGTTCGGCCATACTATCGTTATGGAAAAACAGAACCTAGGTGAATGAGCAATTTGATTTTTTTTTTTTTTATATCTAATGGATGAAAACGATCATTTTTTTAATAGAAACTCAAAGCCCTCAATCCATTTTGTCAACAATATCAAACGATTTTTTTTAAATCTCTAGCCACACTAAATTCATAGAGTTAGGTCTTAAGGCTTTGCAGCACTTGTCGGGTCACGGGCGGCTTTAATTTTTTGACTATCTACAGTTTCTTCTAACACACCGTTTTTTTTAGTTCATTTACTTGCTGCGGATCCTTTTTAATGATTCCAAAAGAGGGATAAGTTTTAGACTAGAACATTAACATTGTCTGAATTGTTAAACTTGTTATATATGCTTGGAATTATATTTATACTTTTTCTTGAAAGACAAAAGCACATTCTCAGGGGGTGCTTAAGTATTAATACAGATTTCAGGTTCTATTAAGTATTTGTTATAATCAAAAAGTGGGAGATTGTTGAACCTAAAGTTTCAAGTTTCGTGTAATTATATATTTACACATGAATTTTGATGATAAGAAACGAATTCAATCATAAAGGAGTCTCAACCTCAAATTTTCTACACAAATAGAGCCAAGCACATTAATGAAGTGAGCATGAGTAAGAAAGGGAACAAGTTCACATTAAAGCTCATAGAGTAATCTTGTACATCTCTTAAAAATTTTGAAATTAGGATTAAGGTTCAAAATTAATATTTTATCATAAAGTATTAAAATACATTTTCTAGATGTGTATGAATATTTTGAAAATTAAATCTGAAAATTTTGAAGGATGATTGATTGTCATCCTTCACATGTGCATGACATGATTAAAAATTTGAATTTTGAAAATATTAAAGATTATTGATTGTCATCCTTCACATGTGCATGTTTTATTTAAATATTTTTAAAAAGTGATTAATGCTTTTTTTGACTTATGCAAAAGGTAGATGATTTTATTTGAAAATTTTGAAAAGCAAATAATACTCCTTTTGTCATATGCGAAGAGTAAAAGATTATATTTGAAATTTTTGAAAAGTGAATGATATTATCTTTGACAATTGAAAAAGAAAAAACTTTTATTTAAATTTTTTAAAAAGTGAATGATGTTGTCTTTCACAATTGAAAAAGAAGAAACTTTTATTTGAATTTTAAAAAAAAAATGAATGATGTTGTCTTTGACATGTAAATCTTTTCAAATTTGAATATGAAATTTCATGTGCCTATAAATAGCTCAATTAAGATCTTCAAATTCATAACATCAATAGCATACGCATATCATTGCAAGTTTTGTAATATTCATTCAAAACTTTCAATCTCTTTTATCTAAGTATTGAGCTTTAACCCTTATTTATTTTGAAAAAGATATAGTTTGCGCTGCATTGTCTTATTTCACTCATTGAGGAGTATTCTCTGATAACCTACCAACTATCAGCTCTTGTATCAGTAAAAATGTGTGCATAACTCTTGTGCATGTAGAAATTGTTCTACACAGGGAATAGTTGAATCACCACGTGTAAGGTGATTGCAAGTGTATAGGGTTTTCTACACGGATCCTTTGTAGCGATATTATTCAAATGTGTTATAGGTTTTTATTTCTACCTGAAGAAAGTTGAATAGTGAATTTGAGAATTCTCAAGGGGTAGCTTGAGGCAAGGACATAGGCAGTGGGGCCGAATCTCATTAACATATTGAGTTTGCTTCTCTCTTACCTTTACTCTTTATATTTATTGATGCTTTGTATTTTGTTTATATTTTATATTGTGTATTTGATTTATAATTGTTAATTTTTAAATATAACACAATTAATCCCCCTCTTGTGTTAGTCATCTGGGCAATAAAAACAGATGTAAAATTGTATAAAAGAATATCGAAGAATGCTTACTGAATCTTTAGTGGTATGTATGGTTCTGGGTTAATAATTTTATCAGAAATAATTGCCTTAATTATATATAGGATTTTAAGCTGGGCAAGAATATGCTACAACTAGGGCCTAGTTAGAGACATGTCTCTTTACTAATATAACAACTTTAGGACAAAAAGTGAGCTGCCCTAGGGTTCCACTTGGCATTCATGAAATCATAAACATGATCATTCATGAAGTTAGCAACTATCTTTCGAAGCAAATTTCTCTGGCATATACAAAAAGATGAATGATCTCATGGATCATGACTAAAAATATTGTCAAAAGAATATTGATGGGCACTTTTTGCACGTGTTCATTATAAAAGTTTTGTGTGTGTGTGTGTTTGGTGGGGAGCACTAGATCTGATGGATTTGAATTACTAAAAATAGATTCATAAAGAGTGGCTGACATGTAATAATGAATTGCAATTGGACTCTCATAATGTCACTAGTGCATGCAACATTGTAGATCAGGATAAACCACTTTTCATCTAAACATCATGCAGCTTGGATAAGGAACTTGAACCGACCAACTTTAGCTCAGAAATTAAACACAGCCATTTTGTCAAGTACTTGAGCTGCATCTCAATCAATATCATGATGTTATTGTTTTATTTTATAGCAAGTGTTAAAGGAGAGGATGAAATCAAGAGTTCTAATTTCCATACGTGCTTTAGAAGAACAAAAGAAGAGAGAAATGATGCTAAATCATGTCCATTTATAAATAATATATACACAATATAGAGAGACACATTTGCTTATATTACATTTGATTTTGTCACTCATGTCTCACGGATGCCCCTATATTAAAAAATAGCTCAGGGAGCATAACTATATTACAGGTCCTATCCATGATTTGCTTATATCATTAGTTTTGTTAGACTGGTTTAGGGGCATCATGTCTCTATTGTAGAAACACAATGGTCATTATCACAAGGAGCAAAAAACAGTTTAATTCATTAAATGATTTCTTTAATAATTAAAAAAAAAAACTAGATGATTAGGCACTGGCCCATTGTGCTAGTTCGAGTCCCATACAACAACTAATTTGGAGAGGTTGGAAGACCACCATGTGAGAGTGCAAGAATTTTCAAATTTTCAACCCTGCTGCTAGTGCTATGTATTAGTATTACATGGTTTTTTTTTCCTTTGTTGCTACAGGTACATACGATGAAGGTTCAAGCAATTCGATAGGAATGGATTCCAAGGGAACAAAGAATTTCTTGTGGAGGTTTTGATGTTGAGTCTTCTTCACCATCCTAACCTTGTCAATTTGGTTGGATATTGTGCTGATGGGGATCCGACGGATTTTAATTTATGAGTACATGCCCAATGATTCCTTGGATGATCATCTTTTTGAAGAATTTTAGTTTTTGAGTACATGCCCATTCAACTAATGAGTAATTTGAAGAATCTGTTTTTGTTTTTTTTGGGGGGGGGGGGGGAGATTGGGTCAAGAAAGCTGTTATAAAATTATTTTAGAGAAAAACTAGAGGATAACAACTTTGTGTGAGATCTCATTCTTGCTTATCCACTATGTTTTTCATAATAGAGGAAATTGACACTTTATTGTTCTTTTGTGACCAATCACTTTTTGGCTTATATATGTTGTGTTGGAGATGGTTCCATCTTATGTTTTGTTTTGTATCCAGTTGTGGAGATACACTTGGAGTTACTTGTATAGACTGTAGGCTAAGATGTTGTCTGCAAACACTTATTTTATTGTATGGACATTGTGATGTAATTTTTGTACATTGTGTCAATGCTTGCACATGAGGGAACTGTAATATTTTCATTGGCCCATTTTAATGTGATGATGCTTGCACATTCTTGATACTAGCAAATTTTGAGCTGTTGTACTATTATATGGATGGCTTGTGTAGCTAATTATATTTATCGTTATATGAGCAGGTATTTATGCATTTTCAAATTAATTGCACAAATCTAGAAGTTACCTTTTTTGTTTTTTTTTTTCCTACAATTTTCATCTCTAATAATTAGTTAATTCTATTGAAAGTGGATGTTAGTTTCAAGTTTTTAGCTGAAAGCCATAACAATCAAGCATGATTAAAGCATGAGCCATGAGAGAACCGTAACAATCAAGCAAGGAAATTTTTATTTTAATAATATTCCAATATTTCTATTATTTCATCAAACTCAAACTCTAAAAGTACATAAATAAATCAACACTAGCTTTATTGTTGAGGGCAAGCTGGCACTACTATTTACGGGTAGGTATCATTACATAGTAAGTTTTACCATTACATTTGATTCATACAAAATAGATTATACCCAATTATTTACATGTTACAATTTATCCAAACCATGCAAAAGCTATTACAATTGATGCAACTAAGTACAAACACAATAATTTTAGATTTTTCTTTTGAAGATTTGCCTCTTTCTTACTTTATCTTCCATTTTCCAAACTTCTTACTAGCATCCCAACACGTCATCCCACCTTTTCCAAAATACATTCTCTCTTATACGCTTTTGAACGATATCCCCCGTGTCACTGCACCTTTCAGTCTGCTGCTCAACAGTGTACATAAATTTCAGAAAAAGTATTAAAGAAGGAAACTCATTAGAAAATAGAAATTATAATGAGATAAAAGAAGCAAGTGCATATTCAGAAAAAGCCAAGCAAATAACTCACTATGAAGTGTGAAACATCAAGTAGCTTGAAAATAGTTTGATGGAACTTAAAGAACTCTAGCCAACAACCCCAGAATCAAATTGTATCTCTTCCGCCAATACTAACAACATCTTCTTTAGTCAGTGAAATCTTAAATCTAAAGTTACTCCACTCCTATATTCGTCCTATTTAAATTTTTGAATTTTAACAACTTCACTTTAACCTTTATGAATTATAAACAGGAGCACAAAGCCAAAGGGTTCAATACATTCAACTCTAACTGGAAAAGATTAAATGCCAAATGATATTACAACTTTTCTAAAATTTGTATACAACAACATTCCAGGATAAAGCAACTTACAAGATTAACTCTAGGTAGCATAAATGCTCAACCATAGATTTATGGCAACTTTAATATCTTGGAAGATTAGCTACTTCAAAAAAACCCAAGCAATATTAAGTAAAACATATAAACAAGCTTACAAGATTTAAAGAATTAATATCTTGGATTATTGTTTTATTATGCAACAACTGTTTTATCTTTAAATTCCGAATTCATAATTTTTCTTGACAATCTAAATGGATAAACGAGTTAACATCCCTCAATAACCACATTTCCCCACTACAAAGAATACTGGATAGGACAAATGGTGGTACAAACTCTTAATTTTTGAGATCGACTATAGATTTATTTATATAAAACTACGGTTATTTGGTGTAAAATTACAAATTATAGATCGACTACAAAACCTAGATTCTAAGATCCACTTTCAGTGATTTGGGGGAAAATTACAAATGAAATATCGACTACAAACCCTAGATTTTGAGATCGACTTTCAGTAATTTGGGACAAAATTTTCAAATTTTAGATCGACTACAAATCCTACAAATTTCAGATCTATTTGTATATGAACGAAGAATGGGCTTACCGGCTTGGAGGCGTCCGACAAATGTGATGACAGTGGTGTGTGGCTCAACGGGAGGAAACAATTTGTGGGTTTGGATTGTCAGTGCAAAATCAAAGTGTGTGTGCATGAGTGGTGAGAATTTGAGCGTGAGAGAGTAATAAGAAGCAATTCTTAAAGCAAGAAAATTTGGAAAAAATGCTTACCGGCGTAGAAATCTCAAAGTCGCAAAGAAAAAGAAGCCACTCTCGTCGCTACACTGTCCAAACTTGCAATCGATCGAGGGGTGGGGTAGAAAGCATGCTTTAAGGGCTTCACCCCAAGGGGGAGGGGGACTGGGAAACTGAGAGGGCCTTGGGACCCAAAGGGGTTGGGCGCTTAGCCCTTAGGTGTAGGACTGGTTCACTTTTAGTGAGCCCAATCTACCAGATAAGGTGTGGACTGTGCAACCACAAACTAACTAATTTCTAGATTATTTCATAAAAAAATTCTACAGTAGATGAATTAAATTCAAGGCAACTAAAGCAAAAACTTGAGCTTGCTATCAATGAAGTGAGTGGAAACCAAGCAATAATTTCTTATTTGACCCAAGAAAGGGATAACTTAAGAAAAATGTTGGATATAGAATTGAAAAAGGTAAAACATCTAGAACATGAACTCCAGACATGGGTAAGAGGTGCTTAATTCAAAACTCTAAACCAAAAAAGAACAACTACAAGACAGATTCAGAGGTGTTTAATTTCTTATATCGTGGACAACACCGATTGTGGTGATGGGCACCAAGGTGAATCGAGTCTTAAAGATCTTTTACAAGTTCCAGATATGGCAATCACAAGATCGTGAGCTAAGAAGAACAAGGAACCAATGCAAGGATTGATGCAATCCACTTGAGACGTATCTAGCAAGAGACTAACATTCAAAATGGGTTTGAAGGATGAAGATCAAGTTTTTATTCATTTGATATAAGTTATGGAAGAGGGCAACAACATGACTTAAAGATTTTAGGCACTTAAAGGCTTTCAACTTGTTTAATTCATTTAATTGACTTATTTTATTAGTTTAGAATAATTGGATTTATTATAAGAACTTAAGGGCATGTTGGAAAAGTTATTATTTTGTTGAACTAGGATTTCGATGAGTTAATGTAGTGCGACACTATTCACGGTACTGTAGTGTGGCACTATTCACCAAGGGTAATTTTGAGAAAGAGAAACTTAATTTTCAATTAGGGTTTTGTTTAAATACTTCTTATAGCCTCATTTTAAGAAGTTTTATGAAATCTTATGAAATTTGGTGATTATTTCATTGTGAGTTGAGTTTTATTTCCTCTAATTCTTCATTGAACTTATCAAAGGTAAATCACAACATTTGTGGCGTTCTTCCTTTGTAATCTGGGTTCTCGAGACAGGTTTTTCAACGGGTCTAGATTTTCATATAATCTAGATTCTTGAAACGAGTTCCTTAACGGGTCTAGATTCTTTCATCCATTGACTTGATTTTGACTTTCTTGGGTAAGTTTTCAAATTGATTGTGGGTTTAAGGGATTCTAATTCCGTGAATTCATATCATGTGGGGAGGTTCAAATTAAATGTCGATGGAGGTTCTTGCGACAATCCAGGGTTGTCAGGTGGGGGAGGTATTATTCGAGATTCATAGGGAAAAGTTGTAGCCGGTTTTGCAAAATTTTACGATCAAGCTACTAATACTATTGCGGAGTGTACAGCTTTTCTTGATGGATTACGGTTGTGTCGTTCGCTTGGTTTGAGAGAGTTATTAGTGGAGTTTGATTCTAGTGTGCTGGTGGAATGGTCAATGTCGAGTGCTTGTCGATATTGGTTTTTATGAAATTATTGAAAGGAAGTTAAGGAACTTGTTAGTTCACTTATGGTTTTTCAACATAATTTTAGAGAAGCAAATATGTTGACGAATTTCTTAGCAAAAGAAGGTTCTAAAGGTAGAATAGCTAGTTTTATTAGTAAAGAATTGGTGCAAGGGCGCCTTCGGGATTTAGTTTGCATGGATAAATTAGGAATTTCTTATATTCGACATTGATGTAATTTTGGCTTTTGATTGATCGTTATAATTTTGGTTATTTCTCCACCTCAGTGAGGGCGTTTTTATAATAAGAGGTTTTGAGGAAGAAAAAAAAAAAATGACAGATGCACATAACTGCAAGGCATATGCACATAACTACAGATGGACACCAATAATTACACTCATGACCACAGAATTGAAACCAACATTTTAAGAAAAGCAAGATACATATTCAAACTCTCCACTGGGGCATAACTATAAACTTATTTACCATCTGTCTTATATTAGTTTACGTACAAAACGACCAACTGAATAAACCATCATCAATTTGACTTGGCCAGAGATGCAGTATTCAGCCACAAAATGTAAATACCTCAAAGGCCAGAGATAAGTCCCTATTGATCCACTAAGAGAAAACATCAAACACAAGTCTGACAACAAATTAGGCACAAGTTCTCACCAATACAAACAAATTCATGATTGAGAGGGAGGTTTTGAAGCCCTATAAAAATATTATGCAAACAAAAGCACTTATTTTGCAACAAGATTCAGGCCATTTCAAGCAACCCAAAATATTATGCAAACCAAAATTAGCACCCATGAACATTTGCTTTCCCACCACCACAACATTCCAACCAGTTCAAGCAAAAAAAAAAAAAAAAAAAAAAAAAAAGCTATCTGAAAAATTGAAAATTGAAAGAATCCATAACATGAAATTTACTCTTGAGAATCACAATAGCCATCGAGGGAAGAGAGAATGTTGATCTCGGTAGTCTAGGGCAGAAATCAAGTCCTCAAAATCCAAATACTCTATGTTGCTACAAGTCATTTTCCTTTACAAATGGTTGAAGACTGTCCAAGCCGAGTGTTCCTACTTCCTCGATTGAAAAAAAGTTGGAAAAAAATGAAAAGAAAAAAAAAACCACACAGAAGGGGAAGGAGGGAGAGTTTGGCTAGGGAAGAGAGAATGAAGATAACAAGAATGTGAGGGAGAAAGGAGAGGATACAGCGATGGAGAGAAGGAAGAGGAAAATGGGGGCGTTGGGTGCAAGGTGGTGAGAGAGAAAAGGAAGAGAAAATAAAAGAAAAGAAAAGGGAATTGAGAAACTAGGGAAGGAAGAAAATGATCGTTGGGCAATATTTTTAGACTAAAAAATTGTTTTGGAAATAAACAGTAGAACGATAAACTTAGAGAATGGTTTGGCTTTCCTATAACTCAAAAGTGACTATTCAAAAAAAAAAAAACTAGGCGAATGTCAGTGCTCTAAGACGAAGGCTCCAAAATCATTACACACCAAGCTGTCCATCCCAGATATACAGCCCACAGTCTCTCCCAAGCCCATCACCTTGTCAAGCCTCATCAGAAGACTCTTGATCTTCTCTTTGATCACAGTCAATTCATGTCTCACTACCACTAGCGACCCTTCCGCTACCCATCCATCTTGAAGAGCCTCCCTCAGAAATGCCATCGCCACCCATAGATTGATTGGGAAAGTCAATGCATTCCATAGTCCCCAGAGCCCCTCGATTGACCTATCGGAAGTTGATTAACCGATGACGGTTTTGATAACAACACCACCTTGTAAGAACATTCATCTCCTGGCATCGCCAACTTCGGTGGAACTTGACCCCGTGCGAGCTTGGACATTAAAATTATAACATCCTTTGTTATTGGTGAACGAAACAAAGGAGTTTGCAAAGCCAAAAACTTTAGTGAAAACACCTACATCCCTTCCCGACCTTAGCCTCAAGGATGACGATGAAGCCCTTCCTGCCGCCATCGCCATACTCAGCAATCACCAAGTAACACCCATAACCATTAACAGTGTTGTGTTAAGAAGGCTCAGTTTCCTTCACGTGATGTCTTATAGAACTCTCTAGCTTCTGATTCAGCACATGCGACCACCATTTTCTCCTGCCATCTTGCAGTCTTCTTACCAATGATAATAAATTTATTAACTTCCTACTTCTTTCTATGATATGCAACAATCATTACTTTACGATTGAAAAAGTGAATAGCTTCAAATCCACCAAAACACTTTTTCTGACGCCATAACAAAACGTGACAGACAAACAGAAAATTTCTGGCAAGAAGCGCACCATGACTTTTGCAGCAATTGCTTAGAAGAAATTATCACATTTCTTAGAGGCTTAAGAGCTATTTTGTCCTTCATATGAACATCTAATCAGTAACTTACTTTCCTATCGGTAATTCATATAATTCTTTGAAAATGAAGGGGAGAAGAAGTATGTGTGGTCCCAGTCACAATTATCAATTTTATTCAAGCCTTTCACTTGATTTCAATTCTTAACCCCGCTGCCTATTTCTCTGCTTAGCTCAAAACTTTTGGCTGGAAATGAAAGGTATCAATGTTGATTTTACAGAAAATTATCATTATCTTAAAAACTTACCGCCAAACAATGCATGTTCCCACTCAGACTAAATAAAAAAAGTAATAACCCAGTTTGCAGTTTTTGTAATGAGTTTCATATGCATGCATGGGGAAGATATTTTAATATCTAATGACCCTTCTAAAAAAACATTTCCCAAGTCATTTTAAATGACAGAATCTTTCATGAAGAACTAGGATTTTGCAGAGATTTTCTAGGTAAAAGAAAACGAATATATTAGCTTGCTTAGTAAGATCAACTCTAACAATTATGCACCTCAAGGTTACAAATACAGGATGGTAGTCCCACAAATTAAGTTCCGACGGTATAACAATGTTACTCAAATGAAAACATGAGGATTGGATTTTTTTTTTTTTACAGAAATATCCTCGAAATAAGCTTCTAAGGACAATGAACCTGTATCCAACGCCATCAGTGGATATGAGTATGTGTGACAATGAGATGACACAATCAGCTTATCCATTAGCCTTTCCGATATTAAGTTGCACTGGGGAGCTTGCTTTTACGCCACTTCCAATAGTTAGCTCGGATCGGGTCTATATGTTCCAAGATAGAACAAACTGTTTTTACCAAGTCAGAATCTGATTGATCTTGGCCTGATGGCTTCAGAGCATCCACAGCATCATTGATCTCTTGATTTGGCTGGAGACCATGGCAGAGAAGATCCAGAAGTGTGCTCAGAGCAAACAAACAGTTGTTTTTGGCATTCAAAACCTTCAAACACACTGACCAAACTTGAGCATCGTTCACCCAAGATTGGGTGTCGCCTTTGTAAAGCCCTCGAAGGTATCTCCACGGGCTCTCATTCTCAGGGTAGGTTAGTATGGCTTCAACAGTGTAACTCACTTCAGACTCTCTCATAACCTCTAGGCCTCCCAGGAGGGGAGACTTTGTTATGACAAAGAATCTCTGTTGCAAAGAAAACATATGATGGTTGATTTACTGAGAAGAAAGGAGAGAAATAACCCTGTTCACCAAATTTATAATATATATATATTTCTTTTTTTAAATAAAGAGAAAACGAACAGAGGCAAATTGTCCACGTCAAGAAAACAAGAAACCGGTAGACACCAAAGCAAAGCCCTATATAATCCAATGCAGATGGTAGTGATAAATTTTGTACGAATTTCCGGAGTGAAGGACCAATCTGGGCATAAGATCATGATGAAGCCATAATAAGAAGTAGGTATGACATCAAAACAGTATTAAAATCACTAATTAATGATATTCCTATCAAGTGTAGTTTGTAACTTTGTTGTTTATTGACCATTTTAGCACATGCATAAGTCAAAACTTGCATGTTAAAATAGGAAAAAAGAAGGCAAACTAGCCACAATAAGTTGCACCATGGAATCATGGTATATTATTCTAATCTGTCAAGTGTCTAATTACAGCTCCACACTCATAAAAGCTATTATCTTGTACTAAACTTCCACCTGTGGGCATGAATAGGACCTTCATTTTTGTTATATTGGATGGACTGAGTAAGATGTTTTACATGTCACCATACCTGATTCCAAGCAGAATTGTTAAAAATGTCTTCTTCAAGGAGCTGCTGACAGTAGCCAAGTTCATCTTCCCATCCTCCTAGAGCCAGCAGAACCCACTGCATTAAAGAAAAAAGAAGAAAGAAAAGGGAATAAAGAAGTTAAATCAAATCCAATTTTTGTACCAATCAGTACCAAATATAACTTGAAATATACTAAAGCTTGGCGCGCAATGGTGCTTAAAGTACTTGTTTAATTAAGGAAGAAGAGAGGGGGGGGGGGGGGGGGGGGGGAGAGAGAGAGAGAGAGAGAGAGAGAGTGCACGTGTGGGCACATGGTAAAGACTTTGGGTCAATTATTTAGCATAAACAAGATAACAGGAACAGCAAACCTGTCGATGGGACCAGGCATGATAATGTTTAGCATCAATGGAAAATATCTTCTTGGTGAACTCAAGTTCCTTCCTTGCAGAATCAGTTCCCAATTTCTCAGCAACCCACCGCCTATGATGCCTGCACATATCTATCATTAAGATCAACCCAGGGTAAAATAAGCTACAGAAACTCCAAAAGAACTCAATGAAAAATTGGTAGTCAGAGCGATAGATTAAAATGACGACTTAACAAGAGCTGACATGACTAAAAAGAAATACAACACCAGCTTCACGTTTTTCATACATCTTTGTAGAATGTCTCTTGTATTTTACATACATCACAAAGAAAAGAAAAAAAATTATATTATGGCTCACCATATCTGATAGTTCTTAGAATTACTCCTAGCAATATTCTCAATGTAGTCCAGTTCATCATTCAGGTCAGCATCAAGAGCCTCGAGTATTGAACGCCTGAAATGCCATACCTATGAAAAATAAAAGTTTTTTTAGTCCCAACTCCTTAAAAAATGAACTAGCAAATTCCCTTCCATGGCTAAATGGCCACCAAGAATTTTTTGGAACATCATCTAAGAGCTCAGATATGGCCTCGTCTACAAACATCTTAATATTTGGGATGTCAAGTGTTCTCATTCAGAAACACATACAATTTCTAGCTTCCCATGCAAAGTCTATACGGTTGGTGTAAGGTTCTAAAACCTGCTATATTTTTAAAATAAATAATTTAAAGTATGAACAAATAAAATGGTATGACAACAGAACATACAGGTGAACATCAAGAACTTGATCAAATATATTACCTATATATTTCTGAGGCATTTTCTTTTCTCTCATCGAGCCACCTCAGCATTTTCATATAAACCTTAGTTTTTTTACTATTTTACTGGTTTGTTATTTTTATTATTCGTTTAATTATGACACTAACATTGCCATTTCACCCAGTATGACCGTTCATTTACCCATCTCTTACACTCTACCCACAATTTAGATTTCTATTTCCCAAAACAACCCGTTCGATTTCCACTTCAATTGTAGGTACCACAAAAGAATCAGGGCTTTTTATTTTCTTTTTCTATTCCTATAATGAATTCGGGAACTTTTTCCCACAAACCAGGTTTAAACAAATATTTTACTAGTTCACGTCAAACATCCAGCATCAACGAATAACAACGCAAGGGCTTAGATAAACTACACTTCCATGCACTCTACAACGAATGTTTTGTCAGTTTTAAACCAAGTACCTGTTGTAAAATCAAGCTACTGTTTTTATAAGTTAAAACTCTTTTAAAAGATTGAAAGAGCTATTGTAATATCATGAACTTTTCTAGCATGGCGTATATTTGTAAATGGTATAGCATGACATGGCATAGCATAACATGGCATATTCTTGTACGTGGTATAATATGATCTAAACATAAACATTCCATGGCATACGTGATTTGAGTTCTAAATGAACTTTACATAACATACTTGATCTAAACACTTCATGACATTACATAGCATATATGATTTAATCACTACATGAACATGTCATACATGATCTAGGTACTACATGAACATGACATACATAATCTGTCTATTTTATTACATGGCATACTTGACTTAAATTACTACAAGAACATTTCATGGCTTCCATGTGATTTTAGAATCATTCACTCCGTCAAACAACAAATTCATTCATACAAGCATAATGTCATAATTCATCAAAGATCATGAAAGGAATCTAACCTTAACTTAGCTCGTAGCACAGCGTAGACAAACATTATATTTTCATAGACCATTAGAAAATTATAGTACACATGCAATTATATGATCATACTAATTACCTCTTAGCATTGCTTCCACAATCTCACGTTGTAACTCATAACTTATACGAGGCACTAATCATACTAACTTTTCTAGAAAACGTGTCATAGCATTCTAAATACTTAAAATAATACCCAAGAGATAATTTAATAATTATTCAATTATATAAAGATTACATAAAATAATATTATTCAAAACTCATAACTTATTCCCTAACTTCTACTTAAAAAAAAATTAACTTAATAATTTTCTTAAAAAACATAGTTAAATAGAATAGACAATTAGAATATTAATTAAAATAATAGACTAAAAAGTATACTTTAAGATATGCTTAAAATCCCTTAAATATTTTCTATAAAAATAAAAATAAAAAAGTCTGTGGGCTCATATTTATTCATGTAAAGGTTTGGGTTAACTTAAATTCCAGCCCAGCCCCAATTAAAGAAAACAGCCCACTTAAAAAAAAAAATACTAAAACAGTTTTCTGCAAACACAACCAGCCCATTAAAATCATCAAGCCCACAAGAAATCAACTCACTTAACTATTAAGATAGTTTCTGCATAAAACCAGCCCACCCGATTTAAAACATTAGCCCAAATACAATCAAAACCCAGCCCCAACAAAACTCAACTTACTAAGAAGGGCTTTTAGGGAAAACATCCTAATGGCATGGTCAGTTTGGGAAAGCTGAAAACAAAGGAAGATATGGCCTTACGGGGAAAAGGCTCACATCGTGTATCAGAGGGCACAGGGACTAAACAAAGAAGAGAAAAAAAAATAAGTGGTCGTGCAATGCTCACCGAGAGGAAGCTGGGGCAATGGCGGCTCTGGGGTGGCTGGAAGTGATTGGCGGATGCCAAAGGGCTCCTCAGAATGGTGGTGCGACCAAGAGAGAGAGAGAGAGAGTTAGAGGGAAAAGCCTGTCAATCTGAAAAAAAAAAAAAGGAGGGAGAGAGAAGATTCCGGCATGGGCTTACCGGAAGGGAGTGGGTTTGACGGGGTTGGGCTGGTCGGCGCTTTCTGTGGCTGTTTCTGGCAAGTTAAGTGTCTCAGTTGACTGTGAGAGTGGTTTTCTCGGTTGCAGAGGCTGTTACGTTGTGCTGGTGTGTATAATGTTTTCTCATTTTTGCTGATGGTCTCGTGGGTTTTATAAAGAGGGAAAAGAGGAAGTACATGAGTGATCTGGAGATTGGATAAAGTTTGAATTGGAGTGATGGTTCTAATCTAGGAATCTATTCAAACGGGAAATTAAAAATAACTATTTTGATAAGGAAACTTTCTAATGAAACATAAACCCTCTTAATCTGATCCATTGTTAAATTACAGAAGTAATAAAAATAAAAATAGATTAAAATGAAATAAATAAAAATAACCAAAAAAAAACACACACACACACACACACACACACTTTTGGGATCTGGATGTTACATAAATACTGCCACCACATCCAGCCAATGACTCTCAATCCTCTCAAGAATCTCATTCCAAATTAACTTTGTTTTTAAAAAAGGAGCTCTCAAAGGGAGACCCAAGTAAGTCATGGCTGATGAAGCAACTCTTCATCCAAGACCAGTCACCATACTTTCTACATTCTCAATATTACCAACAAGGAGCAGTTCAGATTTAACCATATTGCAGGTACTGAAGATGATTGAGGATTGCCTTGCAGAAAATCAAGGTATCATCTATGGATAAAATGTGAGGAATCAATAAACTATCTGAATTCCTAGACTCTATAGAGAACCCTGATGAAAAGGCACCATTTACTGTAGTAAAGAAGACAGGGGAACCCCCAGATGAAGGCCACAAGAGCAATTAAAAAATCCCGTAGGAGTGTGATTCTTCAAAACCAAAAAATGTACTGCGGAGATATGGTGGGCTACCCAACTACACCATTTCTCCTCAAAACCACACCTCCTCAACATATACAATAAGAAAGTCCAATTTACAAGGCCGTAGGCCTTTACTATATCCAATTTGCAAATACTAACAAAAAAATATCCAACTTTTAATCTATGGATCGCACAAAATTTAATTATGTTGGGTACTCAGATAATTCTAGGGACCAGATCCTTCCACCACAACCTAACCCTCCGTCCGATTTTTGTAAGGGAGCGGGGGTGCATTCGAGCTGGTGCTCATAGGCCATAACAAATAGAAGAAAATTTCCAGTATAGATTAAACAGATAAATATATATATATATATATATATATATATATATATAGCAATAAGATAGTCATTCCCATTGTCAATCAAATTTCCCATCAAAATGGGAAAAATGACTACAGTCAGTAATATGTTAGAGAGTGGGGATTCGGCTTTCTCTCCTAAGCCGAAGCCAATTTCAAATGCATCAAATCCCGATCCGAAAACGATTAGGAACACCTAATTATCCAAAATAATAACACGGAGAATAAAAGCAAGAGAGAGAGGGGAATTTACAGTGTAATTGCCGGCGTTCAAGCCGATGACTTCGGCAGTGAGGCGCAGAGCACGGGCTGACCGCTCATCGGCGAGGTATACGGCCCGGAAGTAGTCCATGGTCTCGACGAATTCTTCTTTGTAGGCGATGGGGACGACCGGGCTCGGACCGTCATCCTGGGGAACCGGAGTGACGTCCGACCACTCGGGCCTTTGGCTCAGTGGGACCCTCGGTAGCTTGACCTTGTCGGACTCCATTCCCACCAACTCAGCTCTTCCTCAACTCACAACTAGGAAAGAACGAAAATTGAGAGATTTTCTGGGGCTGTATGCAAGCAAGTGGTTTGCCCAACCTTTTTTACTTTCAGGGTTTACATTCTTTTCTTCTCAATGGGAATTTGATTCTTTTCGGATACAGTGAGTGGTGGCACTGATGCAATAACAGCAGGACTTTACAATAAAATAATATTTTTTAAAAAAAAATTCAAACATATCAAAATTTAAATTAGAAGTTAAAAGAAAACTCTTAAAAATTATTTTTTTATTATAAAATTTTATAAAAATTATATATAAGTTGTCAGCTTATATTTTGGTAATTTTCAACATGAAACTCTGCTTGGCCACTAAAAGTTTTCAGATGAGAATTTTGAGTTTTAAGATTAAATATTAAAATATTATATTTTAATATTATTATTGTATTGAGATTTGAAAAAGTTAAATTGTTTATTATATTTTATATGGAGATTTGAGAAAGTTGTAATGATGAGATGAGAATTTTATGTTTGAGATAAAAATTCCTTAAGTCCAAACATAACCTTAGTCAAGGTTGTCTGAGATATTTACTTCGTTTAGGACGCCTTGACAGACAGATGAGATACAAACCTTTTAAAATTTTTTATAATTTTATTTTTAAATATAAAGTACTTTTGAATTTCAAATTTTTAATATTTTGATCTAATTATTACCTAATAATTATCTAAACACAAAAATGAATACAATTTTCACAAATTTAAAAATAAAACAGAAAAATTAATATGACTTTTACAAATTTTAAAATAAATAGTATATGAAATAATTGTATTTAAAAAATTTTGTAACTTTATAAATAATATATTTATTTAATTTTTTATTTTCATTTTTCAAAATTTAATAAAATATTTTAATTCAAATTATTTTATTACTTTCCACATAATTATGAGATATTCCAAATATACAAAGGAGCCCTAAGTATTGATAATATTTACCAATATCGGTACAATGATCATATTTAATATTTATAAAATTTAGGTATAACCGTATAAGCACAACAACTACATTCATGTATTTAACATTTGAAATAAAGCTAGTATATATTATCTCAAGTAAATAAACGCATCCATTAGATTCGGATGTAATTCTATAGAATTCAAAGATATATATTACATCAAAATTAAATAGCGAACATAATGTGCATGGTATCTTGTTAAATGTGTGTTTTGTAACCACCTGGTCTGAAAATGAGAAATAATCATTCCCGGCTCACAGTGACGGTTTGGGTTTCAATCGGTGTTGTTTGCAGTTCACAACTATATTCCAGAGCAGTGATCTGGTGTCCGTACTTATGTCTATTTCAGTAAATATGAAATATATACAACAAATATAAATGGAGAATGAGACACAAAGGACGTACATCAATGGCTCGTTTCGAGGGCAAATCCACTGTAAATGAAAGTATTTTACAATCTATTATGATCTCTTATAGCTTACTGTTCAAATGGGTTGGTGACCCTTGCTGTTAGGAGAAAATAATTAAGATTGAAGTTTCTATTTGATGGTTGATGAAGCTTTCGCATCCAACCACTCAGAAATCCAGAAGTATCCTGATATCTGATCTCAAATCCTTTTTATTAAGCCCCTATCAAAGGATGGTGAGAGAGTCGACTTTATGGTGCTTCATTTTTCTCCCTATCACTTCCTTTCTTTCCTTTCTTTTCATTTCCTTAGTTTTTTTCCCCTTATTTCCTTTACTCTCTCTTCCTATTGCATCTTGATGCATATTGTGATGGAATGAGCCTGATGCATTTAAGCATTAGATATTTTATATCTTTGAGTAACTATTCAATTCTTAATGTCATCTTACTCAACAAGGGGGCTATGAGAATCTTCAAATCAAACGGTGTAGCAGGAGTGCAACAAAATTCAAGTAGAAGATTTGTGTCTTCTACTAATAAGTAATTCACAAAAAAAAGAGCAACCAAACCACCGTAATTTTTATTCAAAGGGAAAAAATCATCATGGCATTACAATACTGGACGTTATTATAATGTAGATTAGAAAACCAAAAAAAACTTTCTCAAATGGAAACTTGTTGACAAGATAAAGAAAACTAAGGAAACTTTATCAAATAGAACCTGTTGACAAAATAAAATGTGCGGGATGATAAATCAACTAGTATTGGTAAGTTGCTATCTTTCCGAAATCACATTGCTAATTTATTATGTTGCCATGTTGGTATGCTCATGGTCCATTTATGGTTTATTGCGTGCTGCATTAGATTCCCTTTCACTTGAAAATGCCCCTTCTTCATGCATTTCATGATAGGCACGGCGATAGTGCTGAAATTTCGAATAAAGCATTGATAGAAAGTCGCTAGTCCATGAAAACTACAGACTTGAGGGAGGGGTGGGCAGTCTCAGATGGTTCGGACCTTCTCTTTGTCCATATTAACCCCTTCAACACCGATGATGAAATTGAGAAATAATAAATTGCTAGTAAGGTAATTACATTTTTTCAAATTAAGGTACAGTTTATTATCTTTCAAAACTGAAAGTACCTCCCTCTAATGCTCCATTTGCTATTGCTCATCTTGAGTGTATAGGAGAATGTCATCAAAACAAACAGCAGTGAACTTGCCGATGAAATGCTTGAAAACTTGGTGCATAACCCTCATAAAGGTGTTGGGTGCATTAGACAAGTTGAATGTCATCACCAACCATTCCTAGAGTCCCTCTTTTATTTTAAATGTCGTCTTCCTCTCATCGCCAGGCCAAATCCTAATTTGGTGGTAACCGCTCCTTAGCTTCGAAAAAACTCTAGAACCTGCAAGCATATCTAACATGTTCATTCTCGGTATAGGAAACTATACGTCACTGTGATTTTATTGATGGTGCGACTATCCACGCACATTCTCTAGCTTTCTTTCTTCAAAGTGAGCAAAGCTAGTATGGCACAAGGGCTCATACTTTCTCAAATTAGTCCCTTGCGGATGAGGTCTTCAACTTGATCTCATAAGATCCTCTGCTCATTGGGGCTCATTCAATAATGTGGCAAATTGGGCGCCCGGCACCAAATTAATGTGGTGCTCAATGTCACGCATGGGTGGCTGACTCACTCGAAAATAAGTAGCATAAAGGCTATCCCAAGTATAAGAGGGTGTCACGTAATAGTCAAAAATAAAAATTTCTAGATCGTCTTCTTAAGAAAAGTTTGCTTAAAATCAAATTCATGTAAAATAGTGAAAATATTCACAAAGAAAAAATAAAGTTGGTGATATGCAATGAATGAAATACTGCAATAGAAATGAAAATGACGCTAGTCATGGACCAGATTCATATATTTAGACTTTTGAGTGTTGCAAGAAAAAGTAAAAAAGTAAGATACAAAACCGTAAACTAATAACTAAATTAAACTTGCTGAAATTAATTAACCAAGTGACAACTAAACTAATTTAATTAACAAGACATTAAACATTAAATCTGAACTAATTAAATACCAAATTGTAAAGCACGCTTACTAATCAAACATTAACCAACTAATGAGGCAAAATAGAAAATTAAATCTAAATTATCCACCTACTAACCAACGAAAATTGCTAAGCTAATTGCAAGACTCAAAATTAACAACTAAATCTAACAAAGTGAAATTAGACTATCAAGAAACCAACTAAGCGAAACAATCTTAATTAATAGAAAATTAATTAGTAAAAATAAAATTAATTAAACCCTAATTAACCTTAATCAATCTAATGTCTAATGGACCTAAGTGATTAACAAATCTAAGCTTAGAACTAAGCTAGATTAGAAAATAATTGATGCAGTACAACTTGGAAATTGAAAAGATCCAAAATCAAGATTTTAGGGTTTATTCTTATATTAAAATCACAAATTTACAAAATCAATCCATATCCCTTGTAATACCTATCTAATGGAAGCTTAAACGAGCAAAAAAACAACTAACATCAAGTTAAACAAGCAGGAAATAAAATGCCCAAAATTGAATGGTTCTAAGCCAAAGATCTAAAAAATACACCATAAACTTCAAACTAAAATAAAATAAAAAGTAGGGAATGGAAAAAACAAGCTAGATGGTCGGAGATGGAGGCTGCAGGTAGTGGAGGAAGGCTGGGCAGCGGCAATTAGACCCTCGAGTTTCCTCAACGGCACTACTGTGTGTTTTCCTCCCCTAACAAGAAAAGAAAAAGAAAAAAAAAAAGAAAAAAACTTCTATTCCTTTCAACCCATCCGTCAAACCAAAACCTAAATGCTTAAAACTATGTTACCTTCAAAACGTAAAAGCTTGCTACATTTTTTAGAGGAATAAAGCTAAAACTCCAATGCGTGCATCTCCATAAATGCTCCTCTTGCATGCGTCCGTCCAAACACCCAAAAGCCCTCTACTGTTTCTTTTCAAAATGCCCCACGTGTAATGTAAAACCCAAAAATAGCTGAGTCCTGCATGAGTTCTTGCGTGCCCTCTATTGTCAAAATTATCCTCTAATGCACAAAATAATGCCTGATGTGTTGCATTTTGTGAGAGCCAAAAACTGTTTTTTTTTTCTCTCTCTCTTTTCTAATATTGTGTGTTTCTTGGCCTAAAAGAAATAGAAACTAGAAAAAAATAAAAAGGAAGAGTAGAATATCAAAGATGTGTTGTGCATGTAAATAAATATTTTCCAATTAAATCACAAGTTAGAAAATTAAGCATAAACCATACTATCAACCAATTTAAATCACAACTTAGATTTATGCCTCTTAACTATTTTTTCATTTAAAATCAATAATAATGTCATGAAATGATTAAAATATATTAGTTCTAGATGTATAAAATATGCAATAATTCAGTACAATTAATAACAATCCAACAGGTAACTCTTATGAAACAAGATTTAAAAATTTAGTAAGTAGTTGTTGTATAGGTAGAGACACGTCGGGGATTTCTTCCACTTCTTTTCCATTCACGACTAGAGTTAATATTTTCCCCACACTCCTTCGCATCACTTAGGAACTAGCTTTCACGCATGGTGAGGAAGGTAGTTTTGCCATGGTCCTGTTCGTTTGCAGGCAGCAACACTATCTAACGTTCATGCCACCAAAATATATGTGTTGCTGCACCCCTTGTATGTGGCGTCAACGTCGTACTACCATGGCCTCCTACTTACATGTGACAAGCATCCATTTCCACAACATCATAATCTACTTCATCTTTACAGAATTTACCAATTGAAAACGAAACAAGGTAGATGGTAGACACCTTTGTTTCGACTCCCTTCTTAATGTCGTTATTTTTATACAATCAATGATGGTTCTCTGTTTGTGGTTGCAAAGAAGAAACTAGTGCTCTTGATACTATGTTCTTGCAGCTCCCACTATCAATGATTAAGCTGCATACCTTGTGATTAATGGTGCATTGGGTTTTCAAGACAATGTGCCTTTGGGTATAATCTCCATGCTTTGATGCCAAGAGTAATCGTTGGATAAAACTGCTCACAAAGTCTCCTTCATCACCTTCAACAAGTTCACCCTCTTATTCTCTTCAACTTTGTCCTGCCTAGCTGAATCATCACCCTCCACCATGTTGACAAATTTCTGTGTGGGACATTCATCGGAACAATGTTCGAGTTGGCTGTAACGGAAACACTTCCTGGTTATTGGCTTGCTATAAGGATTTTGGCTACTCCCTTTACTCCCAATAAGGACGGTCATGGGTTTTAGGGACTAGTTATTATGGGGTCTTTGGTTACAACTGGATGAAAAAAATTGTGTTGGGTTTAGTTGAATAAGGAGCTCGGTTCCTCTATTTGATGGTGTGAGGTTTGGTGGTCTTGGGGGAGGGGTAGGTTAGTTGCAATTCAATTTCATGGACACATTGACTACTTCTGACAATCTGACAGAATCCACACAATGTGAAGTGTGACTTTGTCATGTATGGCAACATGCAACCCTCCAATGTACCTCGCTACTTATTGTCCTTCAGTTTCTGAGAGATTGTTTTGAGAATTTAGGCAATAAAGTTCCTTAGTGTACTCATTGACTGTCCTGGAGGCTTGCCAATAGTTTTGATATTACTTATATAAGATCTATTCGTAATCGGGAGGGAGGAATCATGCTCTCATCAGCCTCTTCATCTTGGGCCAAATGCGGACTGGTTGCTTACTGTGGTGTTTTTAATGATTTTGCATTTATTCCCACCAAGCTAATGCTCCTCCACGTAGCTTATAGGCCACCAATTTTACTTGTTAAGCTTTCGGTATTTGCAAGTAGTCGAAGAAGTTTTTTACTTCAAAGAGCCAATCAAGGAAGTTATTGACATGAAGATGCCCATTAAAACACGCTAAACCAATCTTTATCTTGAAGTTGGTATTGCCATCACTAGCCCTATGGTTTCCTTAGCCCACAACTCCGGGAGGCTTGCCGATAGTTTTGATATTGCTAATATAAGATCTATTCATAATCAGGAGGGAGGAATCATGCTCTCATCAGTCTCTTCATCTTGGGCCAAATGCGAACTAGTTGCTTATTGTGCTGTCTTCGATTATTTTGCATTTGTTCCCACCAAGTTGATGCTCCTCCACGTAGCTTATAGGCCATCAATTTTACTTGTTGAGCTTCCGGTATTTGCAAGTAGTCGAAGAAGTTTTCTAGTTCAAAGAGCCAATCAAGGAAGCTATTGACATGAAGATGCCCATTAAAACACGCTAAACCAATCTTTATCTTGAAATTGGCATTGCCATCACGAGCCCTTGGTTTCCTTAGCCAACCAACTCCTTGAGTTCTTCATTGCTGGAGGAGTTATTACACGCATGGTCCTATCATGGTGGCACAAACCTTCTGCCCCCACCTAGGTGATATCGGTCTCTCCTTCCGCCATTTTGGTCCTTGTTCCCTTCAATGCGTACGTTAGTGATAGACTTCTGAATTTCCAATAGAATGTGTGCGATCCCTTCAAAACATTGTTGGATTTGATGGTTCTGTGCTTGAACAGTTTCCCAAAGGGCTTGTACCCTATGACCCCCATCCTGGTTATTTTCATTTTTTACCATTGAGTTAGGCAAACCCTTACTCTAATGTCAAAACTAATGTAGTGACAACAAAATTCAAGTGGAAGATCTATGTCTTCTACTAACAAGGAATTCACAAAAAAATGAGCAACCAAACACCATAACTTTTTTTCAAAGGGAAAAAAATATCCTGGCACTACAATACTGGACATTAGTATAATGTAGATTAGAAAACTAAGTAAACTTTCTCAAATGGAAACCTGTTGACAAAATAAAGAAAACTAATGAAGTTTTCTCAAATATAAACTTGTTGACAAAAAAATATGCAAGATGATAAATAGGCCAATATTGGGAAGTTGCAATCTTTCCAGAATCACATTGCTAATTTATTTTGTTGCCATGTTGGTCTACTTATGGTCCACTTCTGGTCTATTGCATTCTACATTACCAAACAACCTATAGAAAAAATAAACTTTGAAAATTGATCCTTGGTCTTTTTCTTGCCAAAATGATGATGATCCCTAAGTACAAGACTCGGCATGTAGAACTAGACTGAAAATGACTCCACTGTGCTAGGTGCAAGCGCGAAGCTTGGCTTGTAGAGTTAGGTGGGAGATGACTTGACCACGCTAGTAAGGTGGCAAGCGCGGATCTCAGTTTAGATGCAAACGTTTACCTAAAAATAAAGAGTGTGTATTCTTGTGAGCATTCAATGGATTTTTGCTCCTTGATGTGGGTGTTTGTTTGATGTTTCCATTTTGGCATTGATATTAGAGTTTGATTGCAGTAACTCGCATTTAAGTGGGCAGGGAGCTCGTCGACCCCTAGGTCTCTCTTAGGCAATTTTCAAGCCCATCAACTCTTCCTAAAGGAAACTTGCACCAAGCGGTTGTGGAGTCTGAAGGTAACCCACTAGCAGTGGTGGTGGCTCAGGTGTAAATAGTGTTTGTTGGAGAAGATAGTGTGTTAGTGTTGCTATCCAAATGTGAGTGCGGAGCTCAGTTTTGAACCAGGTAGGAAGCTTGTTCAACCTTATTGGATGGCGAAGAGAAACTAGAATACTTAGGAGAGGTGTTCCCTCTTATGATCATCAGGGTGCGAGCACAAAACAGAGCAATGCCTTATGGCAGGGAGGGAGTGAGACACTTAGGAGAGGTGTTCCCTCTGTTGATTACCAGGTGCAAGTGCAGAGCATCAACTTTGGCGGGAGATCGACGAGACTACATTAAGGCGAGAAGGGAGTGAGACACTTGGAAGAGATATTCCCTCTATGGATTTTCGGGTGTGAGCGTGGAACATCAATTTTTACAGGAGATGGACTCGACCGAATTGAGACAAGTTGGGAGTAGCACACTTGGGAAAGATGTTCCCTTCATTGATTGAAGGGTGCAAGCACGAAGCATCAACTTTGGCGAGAGATGGACTCAATCACGTTGAGATAAGGAAGGATTGGGATACTTGGGAGAGGTCTTCTCCCGTTGATTGTTGGGTGCAAGCACAGAGCATCGACTTTGGCAGGAGATGGACTAAACCACGTTAAGGCGAGAAGGGACTTGGACACTTGGGCCTCCATTGATCATCGGGTGCAATCGTGAAGCATTGACTTACAGAAAGGACATTTGGGAGAGATGTTCCCTTTGTTGATTACCTGGTGCAAAAAGAGACAAGGCTCAACCGCATTAATACAATGGGAGACAGAGCTCAACAATGATGCTACGATGATAGATATAGCTCAACGGATTTGGTGGAGCCAAAGCCAGAGCTGAAGCTCAATTGCATTGCTAAGACAGGAGATAGAGCCCATCCGCACTACTGCAATGGGAGATAGAGTTTGAAAGATCTGGTGGGGTGGGAGACGAAGCTCGACTGCGCTACTACGCTAGGAGATAGAGAGCTCAACCGATTTGGAGATGGAGCTCAATCATGATACTACCATAGAAGATAGAGCTTGACTACGATGCTGCATCAGGAGACAGAGCTCGACCGATCTGGCAGGATGGGAGGGAGCTCAACTGTGTTGCTATGATGGGAGATAGAGCTCAATCACGATACTACCACGAGAGACAAAGCTTGACCACACTGATATGATGGGAGACAAAGCTCAACTGCACTACTAAGATGACAGACAAAGCTCAATCGCGTTGCTATGATGAAGGATAGAGATCTACCATGCTACTATGATGGGAGACCAAGCTCAATTGTGCTGCTACGACAAGAGACCATGCTCGACTATACTGCATTGATGAGAGACAAAGCTTGACTACACAAGGGAATTTCTTACTGTGGCGAGGAAGCACACAGGTAGCAGACTCATTGTAGTGAGGAAGCTCATGATGGGTGAGCAACTCATGGCTCGCCATGAGGGTGGAGAGATACAATCTGGTGTGTCCAGCTAGGCACGTTATAGCAAAGCTCGGACTTGCTCCTCATGAGCCCTAGGTGCATGGCAGTGCAACCCACTATGTACTGCCATCTTGGTGCAGTGTCGTGGATTAGACCATGACACATGAATGCTTGCGGTGACGGATTCCATTGGATGGGCAGGTTAAGAAATGGCCGCCATGCGCCATGGCGAATAAGCATGCTATGAACAAGGGATGGTGGCGAGTTGGTGTGGTGAGGGCCTCCCTCTATGTGTTTTGTAACCACTTGGCCGGAAAGGGAGAAAGAGTTATTTTCGACCCACAGTGACACTTTAGGCCCCAGACAGTGTTATTTAGAGTCCACGACTATGATCCGGAGCAGTGATCTGGTGTTCGTGTGTACGTCCATTTCAGTAAATAGGAATTAAATACAACAAATATAAATAGAGAACAAGATACGTAGATTTACCTAGTTTTGCACAAGACCTACGTTCATGGGTTATTTGGAGGGCCAATTGATTATAAATGGGAGTATTTTACAATCTCTTATGGGTCCCCATAGCTCATTATAAAAATGGGATTGGTGCCCCCTACCTCCTAGAGAAGTCTATAAGCCCCATGATATTTAATCTCAAATCTCTTTTATTAGGCCCCTGTCAGTGATAGGTGAGAAAGTTGACTTTATGTCGCTTCATCTTTTCTCCCCATCACTTCCTTTCTTTACTTCTAACATCTTTTCATTTTCTTAGCTTTTGTCCCCTCATTTCCTTTACTCTATCTTCCTCTAGCATCTTGTGGTGGACTAAGCTTGGTGCTGAGATGTACTATACAAACAATATGCGAGTGTGGACTTCACTTGAGAGAGGTTGTGAGAGGGAAGTTTAGATCCTAGAATTCATAGTCACATTGACAGAAAAGGATTTAGAGTTTAAGATATAGAGATGGACTATGTGATATGGAGATAATAAGAGGGAAATACAGAGACAGATAAAACAAAAGAGATTGAGGTTGTGATTTTCATGTAGATTGAGAGAGTTTTCGAGAATGTTTGGAAGTAGAGGCCATGTGGTTTTCCAAACCATCATGCTTACTTTTTATTGTTTATTTATATGAAATGTAAATATATATATATATATATAGTGTGAGAGGGTTATTTATGAGCGTGCGAGTGCCCACCCCATCATGTGCCCACTATATACCTCTTTAATCTTTATCATTGGCCACAATAATAGGCGGGTTTGGGTGACTGGGAGCAGTTTAAGTGGATTGGGTTTGAATGACCCACCACCCATATTTAGATGACATTGTTGAAGTCATGTTGCATACAAGACTAATTAATGCTTAGTTGATGAAACCAAACATATGATGAAAATGATGCATTGTGAGCAATCTGCAATTTGAGAGTCAATTTTGTTCATGATGATACAAGTGTCAAAAGTTGATGAGGTTTGAGACACTAAGTTTTTCATGGGGATGAGATTTTTGGGATTATTCGGTACTTTCTTTTCATTTTCTTGAACTTTTGTATAAAGGGAATACAAACATAATAATCCCTTTCTCTCTCTCTTTTTATATAATTTTTTAAAGCTTTTAGTGTGAAATGGCATATTTTATGGGAAAATAATAGTATGCTCCATGGTTTTGCTCCATCATTTTGATCGTTTAGGTATTTTATTTTATTTTTACATAATGGTTAAGGAAGTGATTATTAGTATATTGATATTTAAAAAAAATATTTAAAGATGTTTAAAAAAATGTTTGAAAGAAAAAGAACAAAAAAAGAAGTGAAATGTGCACTAGAAGACGTGCTTAACGGTCAAACCTAGGCAGCGTAGTAGCATCACCTTATTTTATGATATGGTGAAGTAACTATAAAGGTTGTTGGATGCCTTTGTGTAGTGATGTGTTAATAGCAACATTGTGACTTCTAGGGGTGGGCGGTGTGTCCCTGCAACCTTATCACTACCCCTACCTTTCGGCCCTTGCTAGGGTGGATGGGGGAACCAATCCACAGATGGGAGACATCTTGACAGAATTCGCCAGCATGCATCTGGTTACCGGGGGAATGGGGCCTAGGTTGGGCCCAAGCTTGCCCAATCCAAAATTATATATTTTTTAAAAAATAAACTTTTAAGTATAAAATGACGTCGGTTTGGTGTTTGAATGAGTACTATATAAAGAAAATGACAAAACACTACATCTCTCTCTCTCTCTCTCTCTCTCTCTCTCTCTCTCTCTCTCTCTCTCTCTCTCTCTCTCTCTCTCTCTCTCTGCTTTTTCTTTATGAAGGTTGTGACTATGAGATACCCACATGCCACAATGTGGTCCATAGGTCTGAGGCCACGAATGGCCGTGGGTTTGTGAAGAGACCCACAACCATTCATGGCCATGGTTCTTTGCTTTGACCCACGGTCTTACCGCTTGTGTCATTGTAGTTTTTATTTTTATTTTTTAAGATGATATTCTTTTGGATTTGTATTTGTGTATATATATATTTTTTAAGATGATATTTTTTGGATTTGTATTTGTATATTTGTTGTTTGATAATCGATTTAGGGATTTACGAATAGATCTATCTATGGGTTTGGTGAAGGGATTTGTGAAATCTAGGTTGTTTGGCAGATTTTGGATTGTTTGCACAACGAATCTACCCCGACACCACCCCACAATGGCTGGAAACCAACTTCCCCCCTCCCCTGGCCCTGTTCGGGGGGTGTGGGTTGCACCTCTAATAACTTCAACTTGTTAATTTTGTGGCTCAAGTCCTTCTACAACTAGCTATGGCATATATTTTTTGTCACAAACTAATAGAGTTTGATAGATGGGTCATTTTGAAAAATAGATCTAATACCAAGGATTGCTTTGAAACCTTTTTTAAGCCGGAGAATCAAAGTTTAAAAAGTTAAACTCTAGGGACTAGTAATTTCTTCAATATTTTATTCAAAAGTATGTCTTCCCAAATAATTAGATATACACATGTATGTTATCTTCTTATCTGCATTAAGGACCAAGATGAGATACCTATTTACATGTGATTATATTGCTATTTTTTTATATCTACAAAGCAAATAATAGCTACCACTTCTTCAAATAATTAATCAAATAAGTTGGGAATCCATTTGGTTAAGAACAGTATATTAACACATTTGAGAAAAACTTAGTTTATTCACTATCAAAGATATTCCAACAATATTATTTAGAGATTTGCTTTTATCACACAAATAAGAGGAGATTGTATCAAATGAAATAAAAGTAAGTATATTTCAACAAAGTTATTTTATTTATGTACTCCAGAAAAACAAGGATATTGATGTCATGCAAATACAAATAAGTGATAACATGATAGGTTTATTATCTAAAATATTAGAAATTATAACTTTCAAGAAATTGGTAGACAACATAATAATCGGTCATCTCAATATCTTTTGCTATAAGTTGTGCACACTTATGATGGGAGCCAATAATTATGTGTACTCATTTTCCTTCAACGGTTCTTCTAATAGGACATTCCTTTGCAACTTGCAAAGTTTTAATAAGGCAATTTTGAAATGTGCACAAAAACTTTATACTATTTTTTCCTATAAATTTTTTTTTTTTTTTTATGTTTTTTCTTGCAAGGTAATGAAATATATTATTTGTATATGCTCGGTGGACTACCAAGCTACAAGTCTCACAACATAAGAGTGAGATTCTCTAGAAAGCCAAGGTCGCGGGTGGCCAAGAGGGCCCACTTGAAGACATCGGATCTCAACAAGAAATGCAAAGTTTGCTTAAAGTTGGCCGACAGGCGAAAGAGAATCAACTAGTTTAGTTGTGATCTGAGTAGGCTTATAATAGGGAATACTCTAACCCTGGGAACCGGGGCCAAGCTATCCTTTGTTTTTGGCAAAGTTTGTCCATCGATAGCTGAATTTATCCAATAAGTGCATGAACATTTAAGATAGGTTTGGAGAGTGAGATGAGATACAAATTTTGTAAATAGTAGGGAGATAATTTGAATTGAATATTTTTTAAGTTTTGAGGAAAGAGAGAGAGAAAAGTTGAATAAAAAATATTATAAACTTGAAATATTATAAGAATATAATTTTATAATATTATTTTGTTTAAGAATTTGAAAAAGTTGGAATTGTTTTTTATTTTTAATTTAAAAATTTGAAAATTTTGTAATGATTAATTTAAAAATTTGTATTTGAATTGGAAATGCTCCCTGCCGATCGGGTGACTTCCCTATTTTTACACCAACCATTAACATCTCAACAAATATGAGATTTATGTACTTTATGGCGTATAGAGTATACTGAATCACCTGTCCTCATTTCTCTCCCCTCTCATTTCTCCTCTCCCCTCTTTCCTTCAGGGTCGGCTGATCCACAAAGCGAGTTAGACGGTTGCCTAAGGGTCTACAGCCGAAAATTACAAATTTTATTTCATCTCTCTTATACTCTAGACTTCATTCTCTAATTTCAAACTCTCTTACATTCATCTTGCTCATATTTGGCATTGGCAGCCTCTCTCATCACCACATTGCACTTGCAGATGTTGAATGGCTGTCTCTGCTGTGCTGTGGTCGATGAAGCCGAAGGTAATCTTATGAATCTGCAAATTTTGCTTTATACAAGTACTATACAGTAAACTTTTATGGTTATAAAGAAGACATGTTTGTGTGGTTCAGCCGGCCCTATCTTCTAGTCTCAGTTAACATCCTTTCATTTAATTTTTTGTCTTCTTCTTCAACGTTTCAATCGAAAGCTTTAAAAATTGAAATTTGAATTCACATTGCCCATGGGCCATGTATTCCTTGACTCCTTTTTAATTTATTTTTTCAATTTCTATAATGTTAATTTATTTATTTGATTTTGATTATTAATATTAATATATTTTATTTTATTATGTAGATTAATAGTTTTATATAAGAGTGGAGCTCATTTGTTATATTAAAGTAAAGCCTATTTGCTAAATCAGGTTCAATTGTTTTATGTTAATATTTATTTTATTCTAAAATATTCATAAGCATAGTAGAATTTATATAATAGATGTTGTTCTTTTTTACTATAAAATATGTCTAATAGAAAATATACATCTGGATATGAAAAATTTAAAGAGAGAGAGAGAGAAGAATAGAAAAATTATTAAATCCCAAAAATGATTTTTAAATAAATTTGTTACTAGCAATAAACAAAATATAATGGAAAATTTAGATGAAACATTTATAGATAATCAAGAAATATACCAAAAATGACCAAAAGATAACATAATAAATCAAGAAGTACAACAAAAAAGATATGGGGATAATGAAACAATCCAACCAAATGAATCTAAGGATAGTGCTCAAGCATATATTGCTATAGTTTTTGCGAGAGAATTTGTGAAAAGCATAGAAGAAAATAAAAATACTGATGATATATCTAATCATATTCCTTCAAATATTTATAAACCTGCTCAATGGAAACACGTTGATACAAAATTAAGAGATTTATTAGTAGAAAATGGTCCTATTAGATATAGCCATATAAATTTTCCTAAAGATGAGAGAACTCTAGACATTTTTCTACTACTTATTATATACAAAACTTGTCAAATGGGGAGAAACATGATAGAAAATGGTTAGTGTATTCAAAAGACTTGAATAGAGTATTCTATTTTTGTTGCAAGTTGTTTAATTCAAAGCCTAGTATAAGTCAACTAGCTAATGAAGGAACCGATGACTGGAAAAATCTTAGTGCTAAGCTTAATATCGATGAAACAACCAATGAGCATATTACTAACATGATTGCTTGACTTGATTTAGAAATGAGATTATTAAGAAATAAAACAATTGATAAAAAAGTCCAAGAACAAATTAACAAAGAAAAAGATCATTGGAAAAAGTATTACTGAGAATTATTACTGTAGTAAAAACCATTGGTAAAAATAATTTACTATTTTGAAGACAAAATGAAAAGATCTACCAAGAAAATAATGGAAATTTTTTAAGTTTGATTGAGATGATTTTTCAGTTTGATTCAGTAATGCAAGAACACATTTGACATATTCAAGATGGTGAAATCCATAATCATTATCTGGACATAATATACAAAATGAGTTAATACACTTGCTAGTAACTGAACTTAAAAATGATATTATTAAAAAAATCAAAGAAGCAAAATATTTTTCAATTATACTTGATTGTACCCCAGATGCAAGTCATAAAGAACAAATGTCTCTCGTACTAATATGTGTTAATATTTCAACAAGCCCAATAAAAATAGAAAAACATTTTCTAGAATTTATTAAAGTAGATGATATTAGTGAAAAATGTATTTTCAGTGAACTATTAAATGCAATAAAAAATCTTGAACTTGATATTAATAATATTCGAGGACAAAGTTATGATAATGGGTCTAATATGAAAGGCAAAGAGTAAGGAGTGCAAAGAAGATTGCTTGATATAAGGCCCAAAGCATCTTACACGCCATGTGGTTGTTATAATCCTAATCTTGTTATATGTGATATGGCTAATTCTTGTTCTAAAGTTATTTCATTTTTTAGAATAGTTCAACGTATTTATTCTTTATTTTCTTCATTAACAAAGCGATGGAAAATTTTGTAAGATAATGTGCCGATTTTAACTCTTAAGCCACTCTCACAAACACGTTGGGATAGTCGAATTAAAAGTATCAAAGCAATAAAATTTCAAACTCTACAAATAAGAGAAACTTTATTGAAACTAGCAAAAATAATTTAAGATTCTGAAATAAAAAGTGAAGCTAATTGTTTAGTAGCATATGAAATTGAGAACTTTGAATTCACATTATGCATGACCATATGGTATAATATATTATTTGTGGTCAATACTGTAAGTAAAAGTATGCAATCAAAAGATATGCATATAGATGTTGCTATTGATTAGTTGAAAGGTCTTATTTCTTTTTTTCAAGATTATAGAGAAAATGGATTTAAATATGCTATGATTTCATCGAAAAAGATTGCAATTAGTATGAAAATAGAACTTGTATTTAGAGAAAAGTGAATAATTTATATTTTATAGAAAAAATTAGTTTGATGAAAATGACAACAAAGAAACAACATAATCTGCTGAAAAATCTTTTAGAATTAATTATTTTTTATTTATAATAGATTAATCAATTTCTTCAATTCAAAGTATGTTTGAACAATTTCAAATATATGAAAATATTTTTTATTTTTTATTTAATTTCAAAAAATTGAAATCACTTAACGATGGTAGTTTACAAAAAAAAAGGTCTTAGTTTTGAAAACTTTTTGAAATATGATATTAATGGTTTAAAAGAAATTTTCTGAAGTAAAAGTTTTAAAAGAAATTTTATTAGTAGAAGAAAGTACTTCGGTTGATATATTAAATTATATAAAAAGACTTGATTTTTTCTAAATGTATATATTGCTTATAGAATCTTATTGACAATACGTCTTACTGTTGCTTCTGCAGAAAGAAGTTTTTTAAAATTAAAGTTGATAAAATCTTATTTAAGATAAATAATGTCTCAGAAAAGATTAAATGGACTAGCCATATTATCAATTGAGAATGAGATATTAGAAGAACTTAAATATAAAAATTTAATTAGTAATTTTACATCTAAAAAAGTAAGAAGAATAATTTTTAAATAAAAATATAATTAAATATAACTTAATTTAATTTGATTGAATAAAAAGGCCCATTTTAACTTTTCGAGACTCAAAATCTATCGAGTCGGCCCAACTTTCCTTCTCTCTCCCCAGCGCCATCTACTTATTTCCTCTCCCCTTTTCCCTTTCTCTGCAACTCCCCTACGCCCTTTTCTCTTTCACATTTTCACTTAAAGCACAACAGTCTAATTCTCATACTTGCATGTTGGGGTGATCCTCATATGTTGGGGATCAAAGAAAATTTGTCAATTCAAAAGTTGTGATTTTCTTTTTGATTAAATGCTCTACCCCGTCGCACTGGATATCTAGGAGCAAGAACACCAGTTGCTTTACCAATAACAAATTCATCAGCATGACCATATATCTCTCTCTGTCGGTGCACCATTATTTGGGACTGCCGATAACACTGGCCTTAGTAATTTCCCGAGAATATCCACCTGCACTCCACATTTATATGCTCTTTTTGGGCCTTCGGTATTTTATGCGAGTAAGGGAAGGTCATTAGCAACAAGCTGAATTGCTAACTTTTGCCCTTCATTTTTGTCGCCAAGTTTTATAGTATCTGATTCAATCTAAAGAGGTTCAAATTCTCTGTTTCTTTTTTTTTTTTTTGAAATACTGATCTCATTAACCATGAAATAAAGGGGTACAACTCTCTATGGTCCAAAGTGACATAGGTCCACTCGGCTACATCATCTCCCTATGTACAATATGTAAAACACAGCTCGGGCATCTCTCAAGCTCATAGACATCTTCTACCATCTTTGTAGCCACTTTTGCAAGTTGGTGTGCTGCCATATTTGCCTCTCTATAAACATGGGAGGCTGTCCAGTTGACACTTGAATTCAATACCCTTTTCGCATCTTCAATCAGGCACCCCCCTAAGTTCCAGTCCACTTTGCTCTACAAACCATCCACCACCCGCTTTGCATCACCCTCCAAATAGACCTGTTGCAACCCCAGGTCTCTGGTAAACTCAGTTGCAACCAACAGACCATAAGCCTCGGCATCGAAAGGAGTCCCTCTTAAAGGTCTTTGAGCTCTTACAGTGCCAACTACCTGTCCTTGGAAGTCCCTGACTATCACACCTATCCCAACTCTTCCCTCCTTTGCTCTAACAGCTGCATCCCAATTGAACTTGTAGGAGTTATGCATTGGTTTGGCCCACCTAAGTCCTGCTGATCTAGCCTGTTTCTTTGTTCCTTGGTCCGTTACAAGAGATTCTCTGAAAATGGATACTTCTTCTATGGCCTGTTGATACAGCTTAGTGGGATGGGTGAATCCTTTCCCATGATACAGCTCGTTTCTTCTAAACCAAATCCTTTTCAGTACCACTGCAGTATCTTCCAGTTTAGTAGCATCCAAGTTCTCTACTAGCAAGGACCAGATATCAAAAAAGAGGTCACTATGGCAGGACATCTTCTGGACCTTTTTACAGCTTTGTTTCCACACATCCTGAGCCGCAACACAGCTCCACAAGGCATGACTTGAGGTTTCAATGGCTTGAGAATAGATAAGGCAATTGCTGTCCTCTACAACCTTCCTTCTCTTCAGATTTGCTAGTGTTGGTAGGGCCTCACTACATGCTCTCCACACGAATTGTTTGACACTTGGAGAGGTCTTTAGCTTCCATATACTCTTCCACACATGCTTGACCTGTGTTTTTTTTTATGACTCCCCCTGAAAATCAGCCTCCATTTGCCTGTGAACATGGTACCCACTTTTCACTGAATACTGGCCATTGGTGGTGAAGTGCCAGACCATCCTATCTTCCCTACCCCTAGCATTGATGGGAATTGCTTTTACAACTTCATACTCTTGTGCAGTTAACAGCTCCTGAATGAGAGGATACTTCCAGGTTTTTAGATCACTGTCTATAAGATCACTTACCTTTTCACACTCACAGCCCACTGGTCGAGTAGAAACTACTCTTTTTGATGGAAAAGAGGTTATCCACCAATCCTTCCAAATGTTAATATTGTGGCCATTGCCCACTCTCCACACTCGTCCCTCTCTTAGAATTTCCAGACCTGCACACACTCCTCTCCATGCAAAAGAAGGCCTTGCCCCCAGTGTTGCATCTAGGAAGCCAGTTTTTGGAAAGTATTTTTGTTTTAAGACCATAGTAGCTAAAGAGGATGGATTCTGTAAAATCCTCCATCCTTGTTTAGCAAGTAGAGCCAGGTTGAAGCTTCTGTCAATGAGTGTGTGAAAGGTTGCCACTTTCTGCCTCCCCACTACAGCTGGAAGTCCCAAATACTTCTCAAAGTTGCTTGTTGCTTTAACACCTGCTTGCTGCAATATCTGAGTCCTACATGCTGTCTGTGTGTTCTTGCTGAAGAGGATTGAAGACTTATCTTTGTTCAGGACTTGACCCAATGCCTTTCCATAGACTTCAAAGACTTTGAGGACACATGCTAGTTCCTTGGATGTTGCTTGACAGAAGAGAATGCTATCATCTGCAAAAAACAGATGATTAACTGTGATGGGGCCTCTTCCAACAGGTGCAGGAGTGATCTGTCCAGCTTGTTCAGCTCTTTTCAACATTAAGGAGAGGGCTTTTGCACATATGCTGAAAATGTAGGGAGACACTGGATCTCCTTGTCTAAGTCTCCTCGATGGCTTGAATTTCCTTTGTGGCTCTCCATTAACTAAAATGGAATAGGATACTGAATTAAGGCAGGACTGAATGAGCCTAATCCATCTCAGTGGGAATTCCATCTTGACCATTACAGCTTCAACAAAACTCCACTCTATCCTGTCATATGCCTTACTCATGTCAATTTTTAGTGCCATACATCATCTTTTTCCTTTCATTCTTGAGTTCATAGAGTGTAGAGCTTCATAAGCTACTAATATATTGCCTGAGATGAGCCTACCCGGGACAAAGGCACTTTGGTTGAGTGAGATGAGGTTGTGGAGAATACCTTTCATTCTATTAGCAAGGGTTTTAGACACAATTTTATAAAGCACATTACAAAGACTAATTGGTCTAAACTCAGCTACTCTCTTGGGGTTTTTCACTTTGGGAATAAGGGATATGTAAGTGTCATTAACATCTTGGAGGGACCTACTACAATTTAGGACTTTGAGTGCATAAGAGTATACTTCCTCCCCCACCACTTCCCAATGTTTTTGATATAAATGAGCTGGGAAACCATCAAGTCCAGGTGACCCTAATGGATTCATCTGAAACACAGCACCTCTTACTTCCTCTCAGGTGAATGGTTTAGAGAGCCAAGACTTCATATCTCCTGTCAATTTTGACTCCAAGGCATGCAAGCATTCATCAAAACCAGTGGGACAAGAGGTGGAAAATAATGTAGAGAAATAACATGTGAACACTTCACCTATTCCTGCCTGGTCAGCAATTACCCTCCCTTGTTGGTCCTCAATGCTTCTAACTGTGTTGGTTCTTCTTCTCTGAGAGGCTTGCTAATGGAAGAAGTGCGTATTCATGTCACCATGTCTTAGCCAGTGTTGTTTTGCCCTCTGACGCCACTTCACATCTTCTGCAGCCAGGGATGATTCTACTCTCTTCTGGAGCTGTTGCATTTCTGTTATATGGGAACCAGTACCACTATTCTGAAGGTGGCTTATTCTTTGTAGTGTCTTTGCTTCGTGCTTATGGTTGTCCTGCTTTGTTTTTTTTCTCCATTGCTGTAGGGCCTTTTGGCATGTTTCCAATCTGTGCCTCATTGTGCAGCCTGAGAGACCAGCTGGTCTGGTACTCTTCCATCCATTTGCCACTATATTATGACAGTCTTCATGTAGATCCCATGCAGCTTCATACCTAAATCCTGGACTCTACCTTTTCCTACATTGGTTTGTGGACTGTTTGTTTATGTAGAGGGGGGAGTGGTCTGATTTTACTGCTGCTAGTGCAGTACATGTTGCACCTCTGAAGAGTTCTTGCCACTCCTTGTTAGCCATAGCCTTGTCTATTCTTTCCTTGGTAAAATCCTCACCCCTTCTATTGTTTGACCATGTAAAGTATTGTCCCAAGTGATGCATATCATATAGCCCACATATCTCAACAGCTTGTCTAAATGCTTCAATTTGGTTGTATGGTTTGCTGGATGCCTCTTGCTTTCCTTTTTGATGCAACACTTCGTTGAAATCTCCTGCACATAGCCAAGCCACTAATGATTGAGGCTTTAACATCTCAAGTAGCTGCCAACTACTCAAATTCTCTGTTAGAAAGCAGAAAATCTTACCACAATATGGATGGATCCAAGGTTTAGTGCCAAAAAGAAAAAACCAAAGCAACACTATATTACTAATGTCAGTTGCAACCATGGGATTGGAGTGACTTGAGAATTCCACAAATTTTTAAGACAATTGGAGTCTGGTTTTGACTAAAAGAAATAATAGTTGCAGTCATAATTATATAGTATCACGAAATTAATTTTTTAATAATTGGCACTATTTTTTTTTAAATAACTGCATGACGTTTACACATTTCACGACTATACATAATATTATTCTTTGATTAATCTCATGCAACAGTAATTAGAAAGGGAGGGAGAGAGGGTTTTGAAGGAGAGAGAGAGAAGGGAAGATATCGAAAAGATAAAATGTTTAATAAGCTACATGTGGATGTAAAGTCTATTTTTTTGTAACTCTTATATCACCTCTTCATTGGCCGGTGTAAAAATAAGGAAGTCACTTAATCGACTGTGAGTTTTTCTCATTTGAATTATGTTTAGAAATAAAATGTGATAAGATACAATGAGATTATGCAAAAATTTTATATCTCATTCCATGCTCCAAACATGCTCTTAGTTTTACCTCTTGAAATTCTTACCAATTCATGTAATTTCTTAGATTTTCCAATTGCATTAATGAAATCCTTTAATTCATATATTATTAATTTGTATTTCTAATTGTACAAAAGGGAGTCTTCACAAAAGAAAAGGTTGAGATGAATACTGTAAAATAGTTTCATATATTAGAATCTTTCAATTATTTTGCTATTTAGTTTTTTAACATAATCAACACTTTTTTTGAGCTTATAATCAATACCTTTTATTTGGTTAAAAAAAAAAAATAGTTTTGGTATATATTTTGAGTAACGAGGTTCAGAGACAGAGAAAGTCAAAAAGTCTCTCTCAAGCTCTTCTGGGCTCTTGGCTTTTGGATTGTCTTCCGAAGCCTATCACAGAAGAAATTGCGAGGGGACATGACATTAGCGGCAGGGATCGGATACGCCTTGCTAGCGTTAGGCCCCTCTCTATCTCTCTTCGTCTCTGTCATCTCCAAGAAGCCCTTCCTGATCCTCACTGTCCTTTCTAGGTACGCTTCCATTTTGCTAATTCTTCCCCTCCTTTGTCTTTTATATGCACGTGTCTTTGATCTTTTTTAATTTTCTTTCTCGCTGCAAGTTTTCCCGAGAATTCACGAACATAGAAGAAAGTTAGGGGTCCTCGAACCCGAGAAAGCTTAAGAATCGGCTCGAGGGATAATTATATCGGAAACCAAACAGAGTGGTAGCTAATTATCTGATATGTAATAGCTAATTCGCTAGAGGGGGGACAAATTTGGTGAATAGTATGTGGCAGTTTTAGTGCGATTCTTTTTCAAAATAATTTATGAGTTCATTGTATTTGTACATTGATATCCGTGTGAAACTGAAGTAGTGATTCTCTAATATAGTTAATGAGGTACCTTCCTCTTTCTACAAAAACAAATAAATAAATATTAAGTAGTACTTGGTAATCTGTCTAGTATGGTGCTTTGTTAGACACTAGAATGGAAATATGAGCACCGAGAGAGGGAGAGATTTAAGTGGCTAACATTAGTATTTAGCTTCCTGGATACCACCCATATATGCTTCAAATGATGACTATATATCAATACATGTATTTGATACATTTACAACCCTTTTTACAATCTTTTATACACCCATGTTTTAAAATGAGGGTATTTATGTAAAATGATGTTACTTTTGTAAGTTATTTTACAAAGGGTTGTATGTCTATCATTTTTCATTTAATATATGCTTCAGATCATGAGTATATGCATGTATATCCGCAGGCACAAATATATACAGTGTATATTGTATATATGCACTTCTGTATCACTGTATGTTCTATTCATGTTGCACAAAAGCTGTGAAATTTCTTTCAGCCTAATTATTGTGTAATTCAGTTTCTTCCTGGTCAGTAGGAAGTGAAACAATTTGGAACCCTTTCTAGCACAAGTTTTATCTGGCATTGCGTTGGATTGATGTGACACCCCGTTTTTATGTGTATTTTCACTAAAGGAATATTTTAATTTAATTAATATAATAGTTCTTTTATTTTAAATTATCGGATTTTAATTGGATTTTAATTGTTGTTGAATTTAAATTGCTGTTTAATTTATTTTAGCTTGTCTTTGGATTTAAAATTAAATAGTTTGTTTTTACTAGTTAATTATTATATTTTAGCTTTACGTTGTGTTTAAAATATTTTCTTAGTTTTATTGCTTTTAAACTTATTTTCGTTGGATCAGTTGTTGGACTCCAGAGGTGAGGATTGGACCTCATTTCTTTTCTTTTCTTTTTCTTTTTCCCTTTTTCCTTTTCTTTTCTTCTTTTCTTTCTTTCTTTTCTTCTTCGTTTTCTTTCCGTTTTCCCCCTTTCCCCGTGCGCAGCTCCTCTCTTTTCTCCTTCCCGTCGCCGCCACTTTGACCGCCCAATTCTCCGTCATCCGGCCACCGTTTAGTGCACCTCCACCACCATTCTCTTCCCCTTCCACCAGAGATTATCCCCACCAATTTTTAGAGCCATCGGACCAGCCGTTAGCCTTCGAGAGCCGCCGGAAGTCGCTACACCTGCTCTATTTTTGCCCCTGTTGCCGGTTGCTTTCGTAGCCCAGAACCGCCGTTCGCTGGCGGCGTGGCCTACACCACCCACCCAGTTTTCTTCCCCTCTCACCGGTGAACATCCCCACCAAGTTTCACCTCCATCCGAGCCACCGTTAGCCACCACGAGCTCCTCCAAGTCATATGGTTTTTCACCGTTTTCGGCGCCGTCGCACCACCTCCGGCCACCATCTCTTCACAGCTTCTTCCCCTACCTCTTGCCGACCTAAACCACCCATTTCCGGCCTCGATCCGTTGCCGGAGCAGCTCCCACGAGCTCAACTCCGTTCAGCCCCTTTTTGGCCTTCGACGGCCATTTCCACCACCACCCACGGCCAAAACTCATTTCCCTTAGTTTCATAAATATCTCAAGGCCATTCCCTATCAATCCCGAGCCTTGGTTTGTCCCCGTTCAAAAGTGGGTATTTTACAACCCATGGCCACAGTGTAAATTACACTGTTATGTTGCTTTTCGTCCGCCGTTTGTAACGCTGCGAGCTTTCAAAAAATACCATATAGCGCTGTAAGTATTTTTGAAACTCTACTTTTAGATTTAAATATATTTTGCTCATTCAATAAATATTTATCTGTTGGTTGGCTGATTCCGGACTGAGTCCGAGGAGTTCGGGGGTCGGATAGATGGAGGACGGAGTTGCTTGTTTTATTGATTTATGGTTGGTTGATCGTTTTGTGCATTGAAATCGCATGTACATGGTGCATGCGCATGCGTTTTATTTAATTTGAGAAAAATCTGTTTTATTGGTGTAAGTGGATTTTCGGATGCGTGTGTATCACGACCCCAAGCCGGGATGTGATATTATCTCGGTGGAGCTCCTCTGGTCACTCGGGAGCGGAATAAACTGAGTGACGTCCCCTGAGTTGTCGCTGGGCGACGACGGGAGCGGGGGCTAGGGGATGCTTGGCTACGAATGCGCTGGGCGAGGAACCGGGCATTGCTCTAGGCACCGACTCCGTGGCCCTTCGCTGGCGAGGGCTAGAGGATGCTTGGCTACGAACTCGCGGGGCGCGGAACTGAGCATCGCTCGTTAGGTGTCACATGCGTGGTCGTAACCTACGGTGTGGCACTGGAGCCAGGGTGTGCAGATGACCCCTAGGGGAGGGTCATGGTGCATACGGATTAATTGAATAATGGTTTGAGATGGATATGGGCCAAATTTGACTTTTGGCGTGATATTTGGAAAGGGTTTGTTTTTAGGCCAAATGGAATTTTTTGCGTGTGGCAAAATATGATTTTATGGGTTTTGCGCATTGGCATCACTTCATGTATATTGTTTGAGTTCTATATGTTTTTATCTGGTGGTGTTTAGATTTTACTTACCTGCGGCACCATTTTGGTTCCGTAGATTTTGGTGCAGAGATCGAGGATGAAGAGGAGGAGGCTAAGCCCGAGAACGCGGCCCCGCCGGGGTGCTGAAGTTTATGCTTTGTATTTAGTTTTAAATTATGTTTGTGTCCTGTAATATTTTAATATATATGTTTTGAACAGCTTTGTGTTAAATTAAGAAAAATTCTGGTACTTAGTTATATGACTTTGCTATCCGCTGCGTGTTCCTTTGTGCACATTTGTTGCTTTTGCACACATTTAGCACACGTTGTTAGGGTGGTGACCCGTGATGTCATCATCCGGACGTCTCGATTTCCCCGTGTCCGTGCGTGGGGATTTGGAGGCGTCACAATTGAACTAGCTTCTTCCTAAAGGAATTCTATTGAAATAAAGAGAATATTATCTTCCTGTTCTACCAGTTATTAAGAAACTTTTTTTAAGTGTAATGAGGGACTGCCATCATACTTTGAATTTATACAAAAATAAATAAATAAATAAAGATAAAAAGAAAAAGACTGTAAAAAGAGACAAGAAGGAAAGAAAAGGATTATCCCCATGCTGGCTTTAACATAATCTGTTAATATAGCCCTCTTGTTTGTTGCATGCAGTACACTGTTATGGCTATCAAGTTTGATAGTGCTGTCGGGAGTGTGGAGGGGTTTTCTTCCTCTCAAATCAACATCTAGGTGGCCCTATGGACTACTTATATTCACATCCATTGCTTTTCAAGAAGGGCTTCGGGTTCTTTTCTGGAAAGTCTACAAGTAAGCTCATATCTTGGTGTTTCCTTCCTATACATTTTTTTTTTTGCAAGTTTATGTGAGTTTGAGCTATTCTTTGTAAAATGATGCAAACAGAACACGTTCTTCCTCTTTTGAAAACATGTAACGCTAGGTTGCTGAAATTATTTCTCTTTTGGGGTTCATGGAGGTTTGAGTTCTCCTTTTTTGTTTGCATATGCCAAATTGAGATACATGCACATGCTATTTATTCATATGTGCTTGGATGAGGCTTTATTTCTTTTGTGAACTTGTATTTACGAATAAAAAGTGGGGCTTTAAGGTTTTTTTTTTTTTTTTTATTTATTTATTTATTTTTTTTATATAAGTTAATCAATTTTATTAAAACTACAAAGGGGCACATCCCAAGTACATGGTGCATACCAGTGAGAGCTCCCAGCTAGAAAGAAGAGGGAAATTAGGAGGACATAGAATCAATATAACTAGAAAGGAAACTATTCTAAGCCAAAATCTAGATAGAGTTTTTAACATTATGGCTCTGAGCTCGTCGACTGTCTTCTTGCAATCTTCAAAGGTTTGAGCATTAGGTTCATTCCACATGCACCGCATCGGATATAAAGCGACCATTCGCCAAACTCTTACGTTGAAACGATCTATATCTTGACTTCTCCAACAAGCCAACAAATCTAAAAACCTTTAGGGCATAATCTGCAATGCATGGTAACCATGCGTGAACAGACTACTTGTGCCAAATAACCATGTGTGGTAAAAAGTTCTCGACTAAAAGTTATTTCTTTTGTATGGGGCCCTCCAAAATGTATTCTCTCCACTGCCTCTCAACCTAGTGGAGTAGAATAGGTTGAAAGATAAGGAAAAAAACTCCAATTGCCAATCTTGTGCTTATCGAGTAAAATTGGTATTCTCTTGTTTGGTGTTATTATAGAGTTGCCAAAATTGTGCCACTAATGCCTCCTTGTAAAGTCTAAACAACTCCAGGAAAGCAGCCTTGAAGGATTGATCACCACACCAAACATCGTGCCAAAATATGATCTTAGCTCCATCGCCCACCTCAAATCTGATAAATCTAGAGAATATTCCCTGACCGTTCCGTTTGTTTTTTCATACGCCAACCCCATTAGACCTGCTGACTTCATTATAGCGCACCAATCACCCTTATATTGCCATACTGGACCTCATGCTCTGGATTTGTTCTTTGTGCATGAAGTGATAAATTTGGATTTCAAAATCATTGCCGGTTAAAGGAGATAGAAGAGCTCAGAATGTGGAAGTTATTGGAGAAAATGTTTGGATTATTTTTATTAAAAAGCTTGACAGTGAAGAGTGGAGAGAGAGGGTGGGAGGGATGAATGTGCAAGAAAGTTTAGATATATTGACTATTTTGAAAACCTAAGAGTAAGTTCTCATCCACAAGGCTAACATATGTTAGTAATTTAAAATATTATCTGGAATCTATTACCGGCACATACTCACCAATTTGTGAACGCGAGGGAGTTCAAGGTATTTTGTTACCATGTATGGTGAACTTGGTTTGGTAAGCCAATGTAGTCTTCATTTTCAGATTTTCTATGGCAATATTTTGCTTAATGGAGCTGTATTTATCTGAATGCTCTGCAGTTTTTTTTTTTTTTGCTCATGTTCTCTTACACCCAACTGATGCCACAGTCAGTTAAACCTGTTGATGGTTATAATATGTCAATCGTTTCCCACTCTTATGCCTTCCTAGTGTTAGATGTGCTTTTGTTTGCTACAAATAACAAAGTTCTGTTTTAATGTTTTGTGAAACCTAAAGAATCTGACTCCTAAATTTACTTATAAAAAAAAAAAAGAATCTGACTCCTAAATGCTATGTATCATTTAATTTTCAATACTTAAATTAATTTAGTATTTAAAAAAAAATTAAAATAAAAAAGTTCTGATTTGGGCTATCAACTTTTTAATGCTCTTAAACTTCTCTGCACAAAAAAAGGCTCTTAAATTTTTCCTTCTTGTCTGGACGATAACCTCTCTCCTTGAAATTTAATTGTTGCTCTTCTTTCCTGGTACTGATATAATTTATATTTCTTCTTGCATGAGTTTTGATATTTATAGTAACATTTGTTGGAATCCTCTACCTATCACAAGGGAGAAAGGAAGAAAAGGAATCCATTATATATGCTAAAATCTTAATCCATAGGGATGGATTTTTTTATTGGTCTGCTTAAATGCGGTTTTCTGATGGGATCTGGTGCATTAGTCTGGTATATCGATAGGGATGCTTTTAAACCATATTTTGTCTGTATTATATTCATCGGGGATGGATCTCTGCGCATTTCTTCTCTCTCTCTCTCTCTCTCTCTCTCTCTCTCAGCTTAACTTCTCTGGTGGTTTTACATAGGCGGTTGGAGGATTTGTTGGATGATTTTGCTGACAGAGTCTCAAAGCCACGCTTATATCAGACAGATAAGATGGAAATTGCTCTGGGTAAGATCTGTATAAGTTTCACTATCCTACCTGTTTAATCTCATGGTTGCTTTCTGACAAACACATATACCAATAGCTTACCTTTGAGCAGGCCTTGTGATGATATTTTTCTTCTTGATTGGCATAAAAAATTCAAAAGCCCGATTTTCAGACATAATCTCCACCATCTATTTTGGATGCAATTTTGGCAGTGTCTGCTTATTGCTTTTTGTTGCTTATTTCCAACAAATAGTTGGTTGCTAGATTATTGTTCATTATTTTTTTTTTTTTTCAATAACTGGATTGTTATATGTCAATTACCTGGTTATTTCATTACAGGTTAAAAAAAAAAAAAAAAGCAATTTGTATTTGTTAAAGTAATTATGGAGGTTTTAGATTGGTTGAGCATTATGTACTGGCAAAAATCCAAAGTTTGGCTCTGAGTAGCAGGACCTAAGCAATTTTGATAATTAAATTGAAAAAAATATAACATGGTTTCTTGATGAAAAGACTTCAAGAAAAATAGAGGGTCACATAGTGACTTTTAACTAAGAGGATAAAAAATAGAGGGTGTGGGGTTATGCGACTCACGAAAACAGCTGAAACGGCGGAATGACCAACATAGCCACCTCCACAAACTGTATTTGCAATTTAAGAAAGTCTTACAATCAGTATAAGTGAAAGTGTGCTTTTGTAGTTTTATATAAAATATCAGTTCTCACTATTGTCTAGGCCATGTATTTGTGGTCACTACCTAAGATTATATACGTTGGGATTGCATTTTATTGGTTATGTTAGCATAAAAGTCAATACATAACCCCAAGGGGTTGGCCCAAATGGTGAAGGTCTTGGTCTTGGGGTATCACTCCCTTCAAGATCCAAGGTTCAACACCTCATGGGTGCAAACAATCCTTTGGGGCCACACTCTCTGGTGAAAAACCAGCTATTTAATCAGTTGTGTAGAGAAACTTTCAAGGGTGCGATACATGGGACCGGGGTTTACTCTGTAGGGGTGGGCCCGAAGGGCCTTGCCTTAGAGAGGTTCCCCGACATTAAAAAAAAAAAAAAAAAAAAAAAAAAAAAAAAAAAAAAACAACAACAACAACAACAATACATACATACTTGTGCTTTCGTTGACATTGCTTTTGGATAATTTTTTATTCAACCATATACTTATTTTGATTATGACTCAAATATCATGGTTGTGTATATTTTGTAAAGAACAAGAGAATTAAAATGCAACATTTAAATTTTATGGTATAATATAATAGCAAATTGAGTTAATAGGCTATTATTACTATATTGCTTCTTTGTTTTTTATTTTTTGAAAATATTTTATTATATTTTTTGGATTCTATGTTTTAAAAACTTTCACGTTACTTCAATTAGGCACACACTAGTGCTTTGCGCCTAGGATCTAGGCAGCATTTGCACTTAAGTGCACTTGACACTTTCACCAATACTAGACATGCTATTAGTTAGATATGTATGATCGTAGAACAGAAATGAGGTTAGAAAGATTGCTAAGATTCTAAGACTATTGTTTCCAGGTTTAGATGTTTCATGATCCTTTTCTTTTATAATATTTTAATATATTAAAAACAAGCACGAAAAGGGGCACAATCCTATTGCAAGAGAGATATGTAAGAGAAACACCTTGAAAGAAAATCTATCATCCTAAACAAGTGATAGTAAACTCCAACAAATATGAAACTATTTGATACATTCTCAAATGGTGATTTCCAACCTTCGAAAGCGCATTTAGGATGGTATTATAGAAAAGGTGGAATGACTTGTTGCAAGGCGGAAGCGGCTTTACTTTTCCAAAGGTGGGCATATTGTACTGACCAAGAGGACTCTCACTTTTTGGTCAACCTTTGAAAATTATCTTCCCTAAGCTGTATCATTTATTATTGTAAAACACTTGTAAATTTCAAACGGCATTACCCAATGGAATGTAACTTTTATCAAAGCGGCCCATGATTTGGGAATAAAGATGTTCTCTTTGTTCTTCAACAAGTTGTAATGGAGGTGATGATCTAATATGTTGAAGCTCATCCAAAAACATATTTTTATGGTTAAATCCTATTTCAATGTGCTTATCTCTTCTATTGGCTCTTCATTTCTGTGGAAGTGTATTTGGAGAAACAATGTGCCTTCAAGGATTGCTTTTTTGTTTGGTTGGTGGCACTACGAAAGATCCTAATCATTTATATGGAAAGGGACACAGTTTGGTTTTGAATTGGTGTACCTTGCGTAAACAAAATGGGGAAAGCATCAATCATCTTTTGCTGCATTGTGAGTTAGTTATGGAGATATGGATGACGATATTCAACACTTTTTTGATTTAGTGGGTTAGCTCCAACGAGTGGTGGAGTTGTTGGCCTGTTGGCTAATCCAAGGCCACAGAAATTCAGTTGTTTGGAAGATGGTCTCCTTATGCTTAATGTGGTGTATTTGGCAATAATGCAATGTTTGAACTTTTGAAACATGAGAAAGGATGGTGTTAGAGTTAAAAGCTACCATCTTTAGCACCCTCTATATTTAAATGGCTGCTCACCGTGACTTTATATCTCTTTAGTTTTCTAGACTTCAAAGACTTTTACTCTTTTTCTTCATTTTGTTACTTGGGTGTTTCCTCTTGCATACTCCCTATTCACTTGGGTTGCGCCCCTATGCACTTGTAATGAAATGCATTAATTATTAAAAATGGTCATTTTCAACAACATGGTGCTAAAAAACATGTACCATATGTCACAATAGTTGCACAGGGCTTTAAGTTAAGACCAGTAAGCTTGTTGTCCCTCTCGTAGATACATCTGAATTAATGCATTACAATCACTCCCCTCCACCTTGCTCTTTTTTCCTTTTTTTCCTTCGGGGAAATCTCTCTGAGACATTACATTTTGTACATAGTGACTCAACATCTTCTCTTTCTAATGTACCTTGTGCTATTTCAATCAATTGTATGCAGCTGGTGGTTTGGGTCATGGTGTGGCACATGCTGTGTTTTTCTGTCTTAGCCTCTTAACACCAGCATTTGGTCCAGCTACGTTTTTTGTGGACAGGTGCTCTCAGCTACCATTTTTTCTTGTTTCTGGTGAGTTTGCTTGCCTTATCATTTTCTCATATGTGTCATATATCAAAGCATTACTTGAACTTAATTTATGATAGTAAATCTGAAAATTTTTGGTTGCTATGGGGGTTTTTTGACTAACAATGACTGCCCTATGTATTGCAGCAATCATTGCTCTTGCATTTGTTACCATTCACACTTTCTCCATGGTCATTGCATTTAATGGATATGCAGAAGGGAACAAAGTGGACCAAGTTTTTGTTCCTGTAGTTCATCTTGTAGCAGGAATGGTGGTAAGAACCTGCTCTTTACAAATCCATGCTGTAAACTCGTTAAACAGTTATAAATTTAGAACTCAGTAACCATCTGCCGTAACTACACATGAAAATTAGTCTTGAAACATAGATTGAGCTTCTATGATTGGATGTAGATAGAATTACCCCTCTGACTAGACCCTGAAATTGGAATATCTAGAGAATAAATAGCCATTGTTTTCCCATCTTGGGTTCAAATGGTTTAACTTGGTTTGTTCAGAAGTTATGATTTATTGTAGAGGCTTCATATTTTTTTCAAAAATTTCTTAATGAAAGCATGTAATTATAAGCTGTCTTGCTAACCAAAAAAAATCTCTGTTTTGCCTGCTCTGTTCATATGCCCTAGCAATAACGCAACTCCCGGGAATAGTGAAATTCTGACCGAGGGATACGTTGGAGTTGGAGTACCTGATAAAATGTTTGCCTTTCCAGGAATTGACTTGAACGTAGCTTCATGAGTCGTAGTGTAAACTTCATGTTAAGTGCTGACATATATCTTGGTATGATCTTTGGATTGTTTGCTTTTGAACCTAGACTGACTCAGATTTAAATTTGAGGGTAAGTTTTGGTTTTTAATTTTAATTTGGAGAAGGGTTACAAGCGTCTGGAACAGTTTTCCTGAATGGTCAGTTGGACAAGTAAAAAAAAAAGAAAAAAGAAGCCATTCATAGAGACTCCCAATTAACAATAATTATGAGAGTGGGCCAACACCTCTCCACCCCCTGGCCCTCCTTTTCTCTCTGCTTCCCTGACACCTGTACTGGTTATAAGATTCAATATTGTCCTATGTAGAATAGAAGGAGATTTACTGTAAAAGTGTTTCAATTGGAATTGTGGTAGTAACAAATAAGACGATAGTTGTTGATCACTGGTGGTGTAGGTAGGACACGAGCTCTCTCATGGCATGATTCTTTTAAGTTTAAACTTTCATGACTTCAATTGTCTGGATTGTGGAATTTATTGTGGCCACGGTGGGCCCTGGTAATGGTACAACCTGACTTGAACTTGAGGGCTAAAAGAAGTACGAATGCTTAATCTATAGTTGAGACCCAATCAAGAGATGTTTGTGAACAGAAAAATCAAGAGCAAGTCTAATTTAAAACAAAGTAAACGAGTCTGAATTCAGGTGTTGATTTTTTCTGCATTATAATATCATTTTTGAATTCTTCAAATCACTTTAAAATTGTAATTAGTATCTTTGGACTAATTGCTGTACTTGTGATTTGGATAAATTTGCTGAGTCCCAGTTGTTTTGCTTTGGATCATGTTGGGGGTATGGGAAACCTTGCTCCAATGCTTCTCGAGTTTATATTGATTTTTGGCAATTACGGCTGGAATAGATCTAACTAATTTTTGCCTCTCAGACACTGGTAAATTTTGCGTCAGGGGGTTGCATCATCGGTATACCTCTCCTTTATTTCATTGCAAGCTTGACGTTGATTCATTGCGGAAAGATGGTCTGGAGAAGATTGACAGAAAATCGGAGCAGACAGGGAAACTAAATGCAGGCACCATCTTTTAAAAAGTCTTCATTGCTGCTGATCAAGGTTTATTTTGTATTCAAGAATTTCAACTAATCCAGAAAGCAAAAACTAAAACATCAATATCGTCCAATTCCAGGTTAAAGAGTGTGTGTAGTGATCGCTGAAAAATTAGTCGTAACTTGTGTGTAATTTTGTTCCATCTGTTGACGCAAATAACCAGTAATTTACTAGCCCCCCCTATTTTGGTAACAACTATACTAGCATGTTTAGCAAAAACATCCCTAAAGAAAAAACTAGCTATTGCCAAATCTCCTCCTCAATGCATTCTCGACCACCTCCTTCCCCTGCAACTGCCGACGTTGCAGAACAAAACTACATCCAGACTCAATTGACGCACTACATGTCTCAGTAGCAGCCGAAGCTCAAACAGGCCCCCCGACCCCCACTCCAGTCTCCGCGACCCAAATATCATGAAATCAGATATTATGAAACTTGCATCTGAAACGGCTACTACAGAAGATGCGTTCTGGATGCCCCCTGCTTAAATTATAGCAGAATCGAGAAGCATGAGCATATGTATTCAAACTTCTTCAATAATTTGGCATTAATATAACCAGAAACATACAAGAATAACATTATCAAATCATACGACCAAGGCAGTGTCTGTACATGATTATTATTGAACAAACAAATCTATGGATCCGAACGTACGTAGAGCTTATACCTACATAATTAGGAATTAAAGCTCCAAACCAATAGAATAAGATAGAATACTGCACCAAAGGGAAAGGGCTTGTTGGGGTGATGGAAGTTTTTCAATCACTACAGATCAAACAAGAAAAGATCTTGTGCACAAAGGATTTGTTGTGTGATGATGATGATAATGGAGGGGACGTGGCGCATTCAACAATCTCCTCCTCGTCTACTCCACTTGCCCTGGCTTTCTCACACTCGTTCAAGAATTTCTTGAATCCTTCTTGAACATAATTAGCACCCACGGCAACAGTCATGTTTTCCACTAGTTTGTCAGGGTAGATGTCCTTTCTATGGTCCCCATTCAATACTGCAGCCAATTGTACCATCTCTTCTTGAAAATCGCTCAGTTTTGCATCTTCTTTTGGTCCACTCTCTCGCAGCTCCACAGGTTCCCCCAAACTAACTGGAATATATATTTTATGAATCAAAATTAATATATATGGTCTCTAGTGTTGGTGTCAATTAAATATGTAATGAAGGTTTACCTGGACAATCTGTTCTTGGTCCATCTTTACTCAAAACAACATCAAAAGTGCCCGCCCATGCATCGCGCTTTGTTAGGAATTCTTTGAGGTTGAAAATCTTTTTGACAGTTGCTGCAATCGAAGAATGCTCGAACTCTGACGTGGGATATGGCCCTGATGGCCCATGCAACACTGCATTTTGATCATCAACGTACGGCTTCTATTTAATTATAATTTGCAAAGCTAATTTAAAAAAATCATAATTTTAATAAGGAAGAACAAGACATTGACATCATGAACTACTTATGCATGTATATTCTTAATTAGTTATATAATAACTTAGAACAATTTAATGAATGCTCAGGCGCTCATGAACATATTATACCTGTACCACGCTCAATCCATGGAGAAATCAAGAGGGTCGGAACCCTAACACCAAGCCGGTCGAATTTGAAGTTATATGGTGCCGGGCCAACAATGTCATCGGGGCTAGGGACTCCGGTCATAGGCGTCGGAACATGGTCGTAAAAACCACCATGCTCATCATATGTAATCACGAACAAGATTTCATTCCATTGTGGGCTTGCTCTTAAGGTTTCATACACTTCCTTGATGAATTTCTGACCTACTGAGACATCATGAGAAGGGTGGTCATCATTTGCAGGTATGGATAAAAGGTCGAACCATCTTTGTTCAATCACAACATAGTTTGGCAATTTTCCCTCCTCGCAGTGCTTCTTGAAGTGTAGATCAAAGTCATGGAAGTGTGCCAAGTATTTCAGTTTTCTAAGATTCCTGGAGATCACAGTCAAATCATTCGATTAGAAAATGGAAATGGTATACATTCCTAAGTGGCAGGAAATTAGAGAAAGAAGATACCAGGGTGAGTATTTGATTAATGAACATTTTCCATATTTTTCCTTCATCGGTGGTAACAAATCATTCAAATGCGTACAAAACAAAAGTTCATTGCCAAGCAATTGGATTACTCTAAAACTCTTACTTTCCATCAATTTAATTAGATGTATAATGACAATGCATAACAGTCTCCTTTCCCCTTGTATTATGCGAAGGACTTAAGTACATAAGTACGTCGTTTTACAACAGTTGAAAGTACTACTCGTTTTAGAACCTATTTCTATGTTTTCATTTTTCCTAACTAAAGATCACGAGAAAGAGAAAGTAGACCTCTCATTCAGCAGTCCAAACCACCAAAGTGCAACACAAACCAAACTGCCATGACTTTTGGCCATAACAATACGATACCCGGACTATATCAAAACTGCTAAAAACAGCTTCCCGTTGTAGGGAATGGACGGATACCAAGTCATTAGTAGGGCTGAGCAAAAATCCGAAAATCCGACTCGACTCCGCCTCCGACAAGTTGGAGTCGGAGGTTTTTCCCGGTGGGAAGTCGGAGTAGGAGGCCAGGCAGATCCGACTCCGACTCTGCTCCGATCCGACTCCGATGCTCCGCCTCCGACTCTCTATTCCGACTCCGCTCCACTAATGTACATATTTTATAAATAATATATGTGTTTTTCTATATATTAATCATATAAATATAAATATAATAACATATAATATTAATGTATAAATACTAAAATGCTTAAAAACATGTAACATTATAATACTAATGTATAATATAACATATAACACTAATATATAAATAATAAATTTATAATAGCATTTAATACTAATGTATAAAAATTAAAATTGATTATATAGATTTTATATAACTATATCTTATATATTAACATCATTAGTTAAATTCAATAATATACTAGTAATTCGCACTAGTTATTAGGTATAAACTTATAGTAAATAAGTTAATAAATATTAATAATTTACTATATACTAATAGACTAATAGTATTAGACTATTAGTATATAGTAAATTACTAATATATATAATAGTATACTATTAGTTATATATATTAAATTAATATCTTTAAGTTATTATCTATTAGTACTAGACTACTAGTGTAACTAGTGTTAATATGTTATCACATATTATTAGTTACTAGTTATTAGACTATAGTAAATAAGTTAATAATTATTACTAATTTACTATATATTAATAGACTAATAGTATTAGTATTAGTGTATTACTAATATATATTATATATATAATAGTATACTATTAGTTAATATATATTAAATTAATATCTTTAAGTTATTATCTATTAGTACTAGTGTAACTAGTGTTATTACATATTATTAGTTACTAGTTATTACATCTAGTTATTATTAGTTATAGACTATAGTAAATAAGTTAATAAATATTATTAATTTACTATATATTAATAGACTAATAGTATTAGTATTAGTATATTACTAATATAATATATATATATAATAGTATACTATTAGTTAATATATATTAAATTAATATCACAATATAATTACATAATTATTAAATATATTCCCTTGGATATAAAAACAATAAAAAAAATTTGTCAAATTTCTAATATATAACTAACTCTCTAAGTTAGTAATAATTAATAAAGTAATAATTAACTAGTGATTTTTTTAGTGAGTTAATTAAATAATACACATTAAATTGTTACTTAATTTTATTTTTACTCACTTATTATTTATTAATTTATTTTTATTGTTTAGAAGTTGAATTTAGAAGTAGAAAGTGGTAAACGGCGCCGTTATTAGAAACTGGGTTGCGTGAAACGGCGCCGTTTAAATATCTGTCACTGAAACGGCGCCGTTTGGGGTTAAAATAGCCCCGAATGGCACCATTTCAGTGCTTTGTATTACGTTTTTTCCCCCCTTCTTCCCTCCCCTCCCCTTGCGCCGAATCGCTCTCTCACCTCTCATCTCAGATTCTCAGGCTGTATTAGGTTTTCGTTCCCCCCCCCCCTCTTCTACCCCGATTCCCTCCCCTCCCCCTGCGTCGAATCGCCCTCTCTCACCTCTCATCTCAGGCTGTATTAGGTTCCCCCCCTCGCCCCCCCCCCCCCCCCCCCCCGCGATTCCCTCCCCTCCTCCTGTGCCAAATCGCTCTCTCTCACTCTTAAGAAATCAGAACCCTCACCCTCATTTGAACCGTACGCAACAGGCTGACGTCCTGTAACCTATTGTCGTGCCGTCCTCTGACCTCCATCGCCCCTTCTTTGCAAAACCGAGGTCTCTCTCTCTCTCTCTCTCTCTCTCTCTCTCTCTCTCTCTCTCTAATTACATAACAAAAAGCCTAACTCCAACTCCGCTCCGACAAGTCGGAGCGGAGTGGGGTGTAAGCGGAGTCAGAGTCGGAGGTCGGATTCGGCCTCCGACAAAGTCGGAGTCGGAGGAGGCCAAATCCGACTCCGGTTGAATCGGTGCTTAGCCCTAGTCATTAGTCCTACATCCCTCTTTTAAAATTTTATTTTTCTAGTGTTCTACTAGCTGAAATAGGATGTTTGTTGGAGTCTCCTAGCCATTTAACTCTTGGATCTTATAATTGTTTTAATGTATATGAAGTTATTTCATTCGTTATGTTATCGGTTAGAGCCAAATTCATAAATTTCAACGAAAGAACTGTAGGCACTACTAATTCATGGCTCAGCCCTATACGGCCGTCCGATGCTCCGTCAATTTTAGATAGTTTCTACTAATCCTTTATGGTATGGAATTCAACCTAAGTACGTGTGGAGGTGATGATCTCTATTCCTCATTGCATGCGTGGCCTGTTGTCTATAGGGCGATCTCTTCTTCTATGACATGATTGCTTAGAGAGGTTATTAAAAAAAAAAAAAAGAAAAAAAAAAGAAAAAAAAAAAGTAAAAGAAAGAAAGAACAACCCACGAGTCACGGCCAATGGCCTAGGACTTCAGCACCAATACAATACCATCACAATTCCTTAAACCGCATAACTTCAAACTTCAAGTATCACACGTACGTAAGCCCTAGGGCTATATATGCCTAAATAAACCAACACTAGGGAAAAAATTGCTTCTCGTAGATGAATATTTGTGAAGAGTTAGGTTGCATGCATGAGAGGAAGCATGTTTTTCTTTTCTTTTCGGATGCTATGATGCCCTCTAAACATACCCTCCAAATCATGTACTCCCTAGTGTATTTTGATTTTTTTTAATGTTAAAAAAACACATGCACACAAATTCACTAAAACATTTAAAAAAATAAAAAAAATAAAATACACTCTGAGCATATTTGGAGGACACCCAAGCATTTTTTCCTTTCCTCTAGGTCATGAACAGAACAGTTAGGGGTATAAAAAAAAAATTGATGAATCAGTAAACCGGACTGAATCGACCTATGGGTTTGGTCTGGTACTAAGTTTGGTTCGGTCCATTACCAGTTTTATTTTTCTTAAAACCGATTAAAATTGGTCTGGTTCAGATTTTTCTTTTTCTAAAACTGGACCAGTTCATATATATATTTTAATTTTTTATATTGTATATAATTCTTATATATAATATATAATTATATATAAAATAGTTTTGTATGGTATGATAAATTACTAATTAATATAATATTAACTTTTAAAATCTTATATCACTATAGTTTATTGTATTAATAGTTATACTAATATTATATAGTGCATATTAATAGTTAAACTAATACTATATTAATATATATTATAACAATATAATATATCACTATAATCTATAATACAATTATAATATACTACAATATATTATTACTATAGTATTATATATTATAATATACTATATAATATAGTATATTAAAATCGGAAAACTTGATCGAACCGGATCAAAACTGATAAAACTGAAAAAACTGGTTTATGGATATAATCGGTATGGCATTAGTTCTTGAAAATGAAAAACTGGTTCAAACAAGTTTGGTTCCAAATTTTATTCAAAACTGAAACAAACCGAACCAATTGCACCCTTATGAACATTATTATAAACAGTAACAAAAAGCTAATACGTCCGTTTTTTCCTACGTGCTTCCTCCCGTGTGCCTGTCATTTTTCAATTCTAAATTCCATGAAAATTTAAAATTAGAGCAACCAATCGTGTGTGTTTATATTCCTTGCGCATTTGTACTAATGTTGGAGCGACATCCCACATGTAGACTAGGGCATAGGATAATTTAAGGAGCCATCATGACCGGTAAGGAACCTTAACAGACGAGACTTATCTCGTTAGAGGTTCATGCCGATTAGATATGTCTTGTAGAGACACCTTGGCCGGTAGGACACTATCAACTCCGATGCTGTATTCTCGAAGCCGGAGACTTCACCATACAGGTATGAATTGCAAATTATCATGCATTTGATTTAAGTGGGTTTGGGTGTTAGTGTTAAGGAGAATTGTGAATAGTAATAAAAAGTAAATAAAAAATAATAATAAAATAATAAATAGTAATAACAAACAGGTAAAAAATAAAGAATAATAATAAAAGTAGGTGAAAAATAATAATAAAATAATAAATAATAATGAAAAGTATTGACTTAACACCCAAACACAACATAAGAGAACACAGCTTCTCTCCTACTAAGGATCCCCCACTCATGAGATCACTCAAGGTTGATTCTCTTATTGCAAGTGATCGAGTAGGCGTTATAGGAATCGAGGAAAATCACATCAGCAACTTTCGTAATCAACAAAAAGTTGTAATAACCCATAAATTTTTGGAAAACTTTTCACCCTAAACTACAACCACTACTCCTTTGTTTCTTTTAAAAAATCATTTTCTACTCTAAATTTAAGTCGATTTGGTTATATAAAAATTAAAATATTTCATTTCATATAATTATTATAATTTTTTCAATTTTTATATAAAATATAATAAGTAATTTAATTTTTTTAAATTTTAAAATAAAATTAATATTAAAAAATATTTCTTCTTATTTAAACCGTATAACCAAAAGATTAAAAAAAAAAAAAATGTAACTTCCTTACAACTTTGTTTTGTCTTATCAATCTTTCCTTCACTCTTCTTTGTTTTGTCTATTCTTGGCAACCACAACATTAAAAGGGATGCTGACTTTTTGATTGAAGGTGAAAAACAATTATTTAAGATTTATGATATTTCTCCATTATGAAATCACAATAACATTACATTTGTACATTATTTTAAAACTAATATTCATAAAAAAAATAATTTATTTAAGAAAGAATAAGAAATACTTAAAGATTAATTTAGATAATGAGTTAAAATGAAATGAATTGAGATAAAAAAATTAAAAATTAAATAAAATTTTATTAAAATATTATTTTTAAAAAATTAAAAAAAAATTAAATTATTTATTATATTTTATATAAAAATTTTAAAAAATATAACAATTGGATGAAATAATTTAAAATGAATAAGAAAGATTTTTTTTTAATCAAGCGGGGCCTTAATAATTAAATTTATAGGCGGCGATGAAATTCATGAGCATTAAAAAGGAAAACCGCCTTATTATAATAATATAATCATGACTGGTTACTTACGCCAATTACGCATCTAAACGTGCAATTAATCCGCATAGTACAGCTGCTACCCTATCACATCATGCTAAGCCATCGCTGGTGGGGCCATCGGTAGGCTTATGATTTTTGTTTTTTTCTAAATCCTCTTTTAATATTTTTATATATTTAAAAAATATATAAAAATTTATAATAATATTAAATAATTTTTTTTAATCATTAAGAAAAAAGTCCAACGATAACCTCCGACAAGAGTCACCAGCAGCAATGGCTCAAACATTTCCTCTATCACTATCATTTTTTTTAAGAAATTTATTATCCATATATTTTTCAATTTTATTTAATAATTAAAAATAATTATTAATAAAATTATATATATTTTTATTTTTTTAATAATTAAAAATATTAAAAAATAATAAAATAAGTAAAATAAGTAATAAATGGGTAACGACAAACAAAAAGTACACATGCAATGATGCTGATGATAACTCATCAATCGCTTTAACAACTAGAAAATTTCAAGTAGCTATGGTAGCCGCCCTGCAATGACTGGCGGGCCGTTTAGTATAAATTTTATTTTTTATTTTTATATTTTTTAATATATTTAGATATTTTCAAAAAATAAAAATTTATACTAAGATCTTAAAAGTATTTATTTAATAATTAAATAATTTTTTTTAAAAAATTAAATATTTAAACAGTCAAAATAAGAAAATAAACTCAAAAGTCATATTTTCCAATTTCAAGTCTACTATATGATCACATGCAAGTATATATTTTGAAACTGATCTATTCACAACGTAATATAATTAGACCTTACACAATTTAAATAAAATAAGATGAAATATTTTATTAAAAGTAAAATAAAATATTATTATAATATAATTTTAATATTAATTTTTTTTAATTTAAAATTAAAAAAAATTATAATAATTAGATGAAATAAAATAAAATAAAACAGTTTGATATTTAGTATTCAAACCTGGCCTTAGGTTAAAAGGTAATGGAAACTTTAATGGTTCTCGTGATGATGACTACTCTTCTTCTCTCAATGGAATTAATTTATCTTTGAATATAATAATCTACATACTTAAGACAAATTCTCTCAATGGAATTAATTATTTTTGTTTGTTTTATTTGAAGAATATATAGTCCCGTACGGGACATGAGCATGAGTCTCTCTCTCTCTCTCTCTCTATATATATATATATAGAGAGAGAGAGAGATATCTGGCTGGATTGTTCGAATTGTGTTATAATATTCTTTTAGGATTGGATCGACCATGGTTTCAACCAGCCATTGTATTTGAAACAAGGTCGATCTGATCCATTATTGTAGGCTCAAACTACTTAGATTCTATATTTTAAGTGGGAAACCAGGAATATTTTAGTCCAGAAACCCAAAAGCTAGCTAGGACTTTCATGTGCCTTCCTGACCCCATGAGTACTACTCATCATACTGATTAATAATAATATCACTTGAAGATAATATTCATGCATGTTAGTCAATTGATTAATCTGATAATTGACAATCTCCAATATGAAATCTCTTTTGGTTGTTCACCAAACCTAAAAGGACTACTACTACTCTCAGCTACCCAATTACATATTCACAATCATTTTCATTTTAAATTAATAATATTTTTATTAAAATAATTTATAAAAATAATGATAGAAGTATTATTATTTTATCAAAATATATTCTCGTTTTAAAGCATGATTATTAGGGTTAGAGTAGGATAAAGAGTTGTGTTTATCATTAATCTTTAATAAATTATTTTTATTTTTTATTTGATCTATATATATACATATATAATATGATTTAGGCCATATTTGAAACTTGAAATTCAGTTTAATTTTAAACTGAATCTAACATCCAAATACTCAACTCTCAAATTATAAAATTCATTTTATTTCAAAATCTCTTTATACATACGATCCACAATATTTTTCTAGTTGGTGTGGTAGACTTTCAGGTTAATATCTATGTAGCTAGCTAGAGTATTTCCCAATTATAAATATATATCAATGTGTTAATATTGATGCTCTTTCAAAAATTACCATATTATTATTTCATTCAGAAACAGCACTCACTTCATTCATAGATTTTCTATTAATTTGAGGTTGTCTCCATTAGCAAGCGGCTCATGTGAATGACATTTTTTTTAAATATTTTCAGCATAATTAGTCAAAAGCTTTAAAAAATACTAAAAAATGAGAAGAAAACAGTTAAAAACAAAAAATCTAGAGATTGTGGTTAAAAACATATAAATAACTAAATAAATAAACAACCTTAAATATTTAATGAAAAAATCGTTGAGATTAACGTTGTTACCTACCTGTAGTAAAGGGTGGCCGGAGGGTATTGATAATAGATCCCAAAAGTAAGACCAGCTTCATGCACCGATTCAAAGATGGTCTTCTGAGGCATCCCTGCAATCAGCAGCTTTGTGTCATTGCCGGTCAGCCCGTGCGACGTTGCCGAATGCACGTACTGTCGGTTGGGCTGCGTCGATGCCGGAATCGACGCGAACCACCTGTCGCACACCGCGAACTCCGCCGCCAACTCCTTGAAAACAGGCACCTTGTCCGGTAAGAACCCGTTCATGACCGTCTCCGACAGTCCCTTCTCCGTTCGCTCCGCGTTTTGAGCGAACCCTTTCATTTCCGGAGCCAGGTTTTTGGCGGCGGACTCCTCCGTCCAGGGCTCGCCGAACACTTGCTCGTAGATGGCTTGGAACGAGTGGCCGGGGTTCGGGACCACGTACCCGGATTTATCACCATAGTAGATTACCGCGGAGTTAGCAGGATCGGTTGTTGAAATTGGGTTAGACTGATCTTTTCCGTCTACGCCGTTTATTTCAGGGTTGAGGGACTTCATCCATCCCAGGATGTGATCGAAGGAACGGTTTTCTTGGACTAAAACAACGATGGTTTTGATGGGGTAGGCTTCGCCGCTGCCGCTGCTAGATTCGGCAGCCATTGAATAGATCTGTGGGTGGCTATATATATATGGTGGGTTTCTTTCGAGGTTTTGCTGCTGTAAATCAGAAATTCTGGAGCTAGCTGGGTCTCGGCTAGCTGCTTTTATAGGGAGAGGGAGAGGAATCAATTAGTAAATTACAATTACGAGGAAGGAAATGGGAAAGGAATGGAGGAAGTTTTGGTGGGGAAAGAAAGTGAAATTAGTTCACGTAAATAGAGAGGTTTGTATTTCGTATGGGAGACCACTTTTATATCTATTTACATCTCTAACTGCTTCGATTTTGGAAGCACTCATTCATGGCCAGCAAAACATGTTGATAGCTTGATGTAGGTGCACGTTGATCACGCGAAAGATTCCCTCTAATTGTACTTTCCTGAATATATATATAGGGAAATGATATCCATAATTTTACATTACATATTTTATATATTAAAATATTTTTTTTATTTTTTTATTTTATTTTATTCTTATTAAACTAATTAAATTATTCTATTTATTATCTACACACTACATATTTATTATGAAAAAAATGAAAAAAAAATTAAAATAAATATGATGTGTAAAGTATGAGGATGACAAAAATTTTTTTTCCATATATATATATATATGACTTATCTTTATGGTTGTCGTGTTTTTGGGTACGCTAGTAAATTAATTTTTAGTGAGTATTTTATTATTATTTTTTATTATTATTAGTAGGAAGATAATAAGTCTATTATTATTTTTTACTGATTATTTGAAATCCCTTCAATATCTAAATATATCATAAGAGTAACACTTCATGCAATCATAAAATACGTAAATACTATATAATTATTTTAAAAAATAGTAAAATCTATTATTAAAAAATTAATTTTTTTATATGAGTCTCATATTTACTTATTTTAAAAAAAAGATTATACAATATTTGAGCACTTTACAAATACTGCAAATATCATTTCTCTATCTTTAAATATATCCTATTACCTCCGTTTAATGTTATATTCACTATAAGAACATGAAATTTCTCTTACTAAAGTCCCAGCTGATGAGCTTAATTTTAATTATATTCAGCAGTATTTTAATGACACTGTAAAACTTAGTTTTGATCAACCTCTGGTTATCAATAAAAGAAGAAAATATTTTGTTGGTAGTAGATCTTTTTTTACATCTGAAATCCTAGAAAGAAGAGACCTAATATTGATTTAGAATAATTTAATCTTTTTTGTTAAAACAACAAGATCATTTTATTTAATAATATCTAAAAATAGGACAAATGTTTTCAGTGCTCATCAACAAATTTTAAAAATAGATTTTTATTTATTTATTTTTAAATCATTTTTTAATATTTTTAAATATTTAAAAAAATATAAAAAATTTATAATAATATTAAATAACTTTATGTTAACCATTTAAAAAAAAAAAAAAAAAAACCCAGCAGTGACTCCAACTAGAGTCACCAGCGGCAGTGGCTCCAAGTAGAGCCACCAGCGGCAGTCGCTACGCGTTTCCCCTATTACTATATCATTTCTTTTTAAAAAACGATAAGGTTATTATTTTTTTATTATATTTATTTTTTTTAATTTTTTAATAATTATTAATAAAATATTAATAATTATTTTTTTAATAATTAAAAATATTAAAAAATGATAAAAAAGTAAAATATCCCTACCACTTTATTAGTAATAAATTGGTAGCGACAAACAAAAAGTACACATGCAATGATGCTGATGATAACTCATCAACCTCATTTTAACAACTAGATAATTTCCAGCAGCGATGGTAGCTGCCGCCCGGCAATGATTGGCGGGCCGTTTAGTATAAATTTTATTTTTTATTTTTATATTTTTTAATATATTTAGATATTTTTAAAAATAAAAAAAATATACTAATATCTTAAAAGTATTTTATTTAATAATTAAATAAAAAAATTTTAAAAAAATAAATATTTAAACAGTCAAAATGAAGAGATACATTCAAACGGTTTATTAGTATTTTCCAATTTCAAGTCTATTATATAATCACATGCAAGTATCTATCTTGAAACTTATTTATTTACAGTTATATAGTTCAGATGAGATATTTTGTTAAAAAATAAATAAAATATTATTATAATATAATTTTTAATATTAATTTTTTTTATTTAAAATTTAAAAAAATTATAATAATTAAATAAAATGAGAATAAAATGAAATAATTTAATATTTAATATACAAATCTGGCCTTAAATTAAAAGGTAATGGAAACTTTGATGGTCCTCATGATGAGGACGACTCTTCTTCTCTCAGTGGAATTAATTTATCTTTGAATATAATAATCTACGTACTTAAGACAAATTGAATTAATTATTTTTGTTTGTTTTATTAGGAGAATATATAGTCCCGTACTGGACATGAGCATGAGTCTCTCTATGTATATGTATAGACAGAGTACTTCTATACTCACCGAAAGCCATCCCGAATAAAGATTTTGAACAATATATTTTTATTTTATTTTTTTATATATATTTTTAATCATCATAAACATTTAAAAAAATCATAATATTATTTAAAAAAATTTTCTTAATTATTAAGTAAAAAAAATGAAATCGGGACACATGTTCGAGACACTTTTTCGGTAGATATACTGTTTCTGATATAGATATCTGGCCGGATTCTTCAAATTAATTGTGTTATAATATTGTTTTAGGATTGGATCGACCTGCATGGTTTCAACCAGCCACTGTATTTGAAACAAAGGTCTCCATTATTGTAGGCTCCAACCACTTAGATTCTATATATTAAGTGGGAAACCAGGAATATTTAGTCCAGAAAGGGCTAGAAGCTAGCTAGGACTTTCATGTGCATAGGGCTGTAAACCGATGCGTCGGCGTCGGTTTCGGCGCCAAACCGAAACTCCACCGACGTGGGAGAGGGGCTCTTTCAACCGGCCGAAACCGATCGACTGGGGAAGAGAAAACCGATGCCATCGGTCTCGACTGCGTCGGCGCGGTCTTCGGTTTGCCGTCGGCGTGTCTGTGACGAAGGAGGGAAGCGGCGCCGTCGTCTGCCATGAAAGTTCTCGGAGGAAGGTTGCAGAAAACCTAGGGAGGAAGAAGGAGACGGGAGGAAGAAGAAGGGGTTGGGACGATTTTAATCTCATTTTGGAACGGCGCCGTTTGGCTTTCCTTTATATTTTTTTGTGTTTCCTGGGTCTAAAACGACGCCGTTTCAATTTTTCATAAGTGAAACGGCGTCGTTTCTATAAGTAATAAAGGAAAAAATATATATAAGAACCGGTCGGCCGGTTCAGCAGTTTTTAGCACAGGAAAACCGAAACCGAACCGGCCGACGTCGGTTTCTATATATTTATCTCGAACGCCGACCGGTTCTTCGCCGGTTTCGGCCGGTTCCGGCGTCCGGCGGCTGGTTTCCTTCGGTGGAAGTCGGTTCCTCGGTTTGGTGTACAGCCCTACATGTGCATATAATGTATTAATATTAGGTAACTAAATGCCTTTCTGTCCCCATGAGTAACACTCATCATACTAATTAATAAAAATATCACTTGAAGATATTGATGCATATTATCAATATGAAATCTCTTTCGATCGGTTTTTCACCAAATCTAAAAGGACGACGACGACTACTACTACTGACAGCTACCCGATTATACATTCACAATCATTTTCATTTTAAATTAATAATATTTTTATTAAAATAATGATAAAAATATTATTATTTTATCCAAATATATTCTTGTTTTAACGCATGATTATTAGGGTTAGAGCAGGATAAAGAATTGAATTTTAACATGTATATCTAAACATATCTAAATTTATTTTAAGTAAATCTTACAAAATTTATTTTATTATATCAACACATTATTATTATTAAAGAATTTAACTCATCTTAATTTAACTCAATATTCGCTCTGAACTTAGTCTTAAATCGATCTGTCCGTATGTATATATATAGCAAAATCTTGAACAGTGATAAATAAAGCCACATGGTGTACATACTTTTATACTTGAGGGTGAAAAGTTTTATACCGGTAAAAAGGACTAGAGATTGTGGTTAAAAACACATAAATAACTAAATAAATAAACAACCTTAAATATTTAATGAAAATATCGTTGAGATTAACGTCGTTACCTGTAGTAAAGGGTGGCCGGAGGGTATTGATAATAGATCCCAAAAGTCAGACCAGCTTCATGCACCGATTCAAAGATGGTCTTCTGAGGCATCCCTGCAATCAGCAGCTTTGTGTCATTGCCGGTCAGCCCGTGCGACGTTGCCGAATGCACGTACTGTCGGTTGGGCTGCGTCGATGCCGGAATCGACGCAAACCACCTGTCGCACACCGCGAACTCCGCCACCAACTCCTTGAAAACAGGCACCTTGTCCGGTAAGTACCCGTTCATGACCGTCTCCGACAGTCCCTTCTCCGTTCGCTCCGCGTTTTGGGCGAATCCTTTCATTTCCGGAGCCAGGTTTTTGGCGGCGGACTCCTCCGTCCAGGGCTCGCCGAACACTTGCTCGTAGATGGCTTGGAACGAGTGGCCGGGGTCCGGCACCACGTACCCGGATTTATCACCATAGTAGACTACCGCGGAGTTAGCAGGATCGGTTGTTGAAATTGGGTTAGACTGATCTTTTCCGTCTACGCCGTTTATTTCAGGGTTGAGGGACTTCATCCATCCCAAGATGTGATCGAAGGAACGGTTTTCTTGGACTAAAACAACGATGGTTTTGATGGGGTAGGCTTCGCCGCTGCCGCTGCTAGATTCGGCAGCCATTGAATAGATCTGTGGGTGGCTATATATATATGGCTGGTTTCTTTCGAGGTTTTGCTGCTGTAAATCAGATATTCTGGAGCTAGCTGGGTCTCGGCTAGCTGTTGTTATAGGGAGAGGGAGAGGAATCAATTAGCAAATTACAATTACGAGGAAGGAAATGGAAAGGAATGGAGAAAGTTTTGGTGGGGGAAAGAAAGTGAAATAATTAGTCCACGTAAATAGTAAGGTTTGTATTTCGTACTCTTTTATATCTATTTACATCTCTAACTGCTTCGAATTTGGAAGCACTCATTCATGGCCAGCAAAACATGTTGATAGCTTGATCTAGGTGCACGTTGATTACGCAAAAGATTCCCTCTAATTGTACTTTCCTCGAATATATATATATATATATATATGACTTATCTTTATGGTTGTTGTGTTTCTGGTACGCTAGTAAATTAATTTTTAGTGAATATTTTATTATTATTTATTATTAATTTTTTATTATTATTGAGTATTTACTATTATTTAATAGTTAATTATTATTTTTTATAATTTTTTATTATTATTTACATATAGATGATGATCCACTTACTACCCTCTTACAATCAATATTTTGAATACCGTACCGGATGCTGTACCGGTCAAGGTACTGGAACGAAATATTTCGGTATCGATACCGTTTCGTGTACCATTTCGAAATAGTCGATATATAAATAAATTATATATATAAATATATATATATTAATTATATTTCAAAATAATAATTTATATACAAATAAATTATACATAAATACATATATCTATATAAATTATAAATAGTTTAGTCTAAATTAGGAGTAAAAATATGAATTTGTAGTTTGAAAAATGAAAAAAAAAAAAAAAAAAATCGGGACCGAAATACCGGCCGGTACTGGCCGGTAAAGGCCGAAATACCGGCCGGTATTTGAACCGGTACGAAATATAAGAATTTCTGTACCGGTCCGGTGGCCGATACGGAATATACCGACCGTACCGGTCGGTACGGTACGATTTTAAAAACAATGCTTACAATCCCATTATTACTCTAGTGTATTTGAAATTTTATTTATATATTATTATTTTCTTTTAAGTATTTTCTAACATTCTTAATCATTAAGAAAAAAATTTTAAAAAATATATAATTTCATTAATAGTTACTTTCTTAATTGAAACAAAAAAACTTAAAAAAAAAATAAAAAGAGTAATAAAGGAGTGGTAGGAGGATAGTAAGTCTATCATTATTTTTTACGGATTATTTAAAATCACCTTACTACCTAAATGTATTATAAGAGTAAGACTACATACAATCGTGAAGTATATAAATACTGTATAATTATTTTGAAAAATAGTAAGATTTACTATTAAAAAATTAATTTTTTTTTTCCATGTGAGTTTCATATTTACTTTTTTAAAAAAAAAAAAAATTGTACAATGTCTGACCACTCCACAAGTGTTGCAAATATCATTTCTCTAACTTTAAATATATCCTATTATCTCGGTTTAATGAAATATTCCAAATATATGAGTTTGGATCATATTACGTTAAAATCTCAATGGATACATTCTGTTTAAAAAATGAATAGACAAGATTACTTCAAGTGAAAATATAAGTAGAGTTTTCCATCAAATATTCTAATATTGTCTATTCACTTTTCAACAGTTTGGCTTATATCTTGTTAAAAATTCACTGAATACATCATGTTAAAAAGTGAATGGACAAGATTTAATGATTGATAAAAAAAGTCAACTTATTTTTTCACTTAAACCAGTCTTGGAATTCATTTTTCAAACATGATGTATTCCGTAAAATTTTGACAGGATACAAGCTAAACTAGATGTTAAATTAAATTTTACAGTTTTAATTTTTTTTTTTAATTTTATAATATTTTTATAGAAGTTTTGTTCTGACGTGACATGCCGGGTGTTGGAAGTTGTTTGTACTTATTAATTTGTTCAAAATATGTGAAGCTAGGTGATGATACCCATATCAATTTTAGACGAGTAATATTAGATATAATCATAAATTATGCAATCATTTTATATTTTTTTTAAAAAAGTGAATAAATTATATGGGACTCATATAAAAAATATGTAGTGTTTACGCAATTTATAACTGTAAATATAATTTCTTGTGTTAGACACATATATAGTTACATTTTAGTTTTTATTTTAGGGATTGGATGGATTAAGCTCCATGCATGCGTTCCAAAGTGGGCAAGGCATGAAGGTGTGATAAATCAAATATGGAAACATGAATAAACAAGTTAGGCTTAGAATTTAGGAATATACCGAAGCATATGCTAATTAATTAAGCCTATGCGTGCATGCAATACTAATCCTATGCTAATTAATTAAGCCTATGCTAATTAATGATTTAGAGGTCAAACCGGAAACTCCACGCAAGGTTTTGTGTTGTATGATCTGTTGGCGCAAGTAATTAATTAATGATTTAGAGGTCAAACCGGAAACTCCACGCATACACACATATATAGAATAGAGTTATCGCACTTCATTTAATGCTTATTGTCAATAGAAAATATATTTAAAGAAGGAAAAATCTAATTGCAAATATAATTGTGTACTAATATGTGTATCAATCTATTGTGATTAGTTAAAAAGTAGATTTTATTGAAAACAGTGCTAATTAAAATTTTAAGTATAAAAGAATTAGTATTGGTACGTAGATTAGTACGCGATTTTGCTTGTATGTAGTAAAACTTTTTAAAGAAATGATTTATTTATATAAATTCCAAATGTAAAAATTTCTCAAAAGTATATTATTAAAAAAGTAAACTCTACCATAAAAAAATATAAAAAAACTCAATTTTTCTCGATAGGCCCATATTTTTATAAAAGACTAATACAAAACTTATATATTTGAGCCTATCCCTAGCCTTACTAAAGTATTTGTTGGTATGGTCTAATTTAAAGGTGGCATACATTTTAGAAAGAAAAATTATATACATTACACTATTATTTTATATTAATAATAATAAATATATCATATTTTATATAATAAAATAACAATAAAATAAAAATATGATACATAAAATTCCCTAACTTTATAAAATTGGGGTCCGGTGGAGGGGGCCCGCCGCCCCGGCCACCCTTCCAATCTGTCTCTGTCGACAATATCATGTGGTAATTGGTCTCCGAAGTGTTGTAATTTTGAAGTTATAGAATGGTACAAGCTGAAGCTAGCCTGTCCTGTCCAACAAAATCAGTACATATCTAAACTCCTTAGTCAATGTTTAACTCTTCAAAGAAACCGCATCCGTTATTAAAGGCAGTTATTCAATTATTAAGTCGGTGCGTATAATGCACGTTATAATAAGATTTAATTTATAAAATTTATATTTTAAATTAAATTATATTGCATAAATATTTTATCAAGTGTGTTAATTTATATTGATAATAAAAATTTATTTATTATTAATTATGATAATTTATAGGGATAACAAGTGATCATGATCTGTCACTTGTTTTCACCAGCACTGGAGGAGGTAGAGACGGCTCGATGTTTATTGAGAGCATGGGAGGAAGTGAAATGAGACAATTTTTTAATTTTTTTTATTATGTATTAAACATTTAACTTTGTTAGCTTTCTAAATCTTAAGATGCACAATTATTTAATAATGATGTTTGATAATATATGAATCAATGATGTTTATAAAATATGAATGCATGCGTGGAGGTAATATGATTTTCTTAAAGAAAAAAGACATAGAAGAATGAAGACTCTAAAAGTGTTATAATTACATGTAATAAGCTATAATGAATGAACGAAAAAGAGAGATATAAAATAAATCAAGCAAAAATTAAAGTACATAAACAAAAGGTACAAGAGTGAATCACACGAAGAAAATGAGATTTTTTTTTTTTTTAAATTTTTTTGATATGGTTTTGCATGTAACTCCTCTCTCTCTCTTCCATTATTTTATCAAAGCTGAAGTTTTCTATACGATGCCTCATTTGTTTTCACAAAATATGTCATTTCATTGTATTATTATAATTTTTTCATGTTCTCACATAAAATATAATAAATATTTTAATTTTTTTAAATTTTAAAATAAAAATTATATTAATTTTTTATTTTCATTTTATCTCGTCAGTATAAACTTAAGTCGCTTAATTGGGACAAGATCTTAAATGAAACATGCAAACTGTTTTATAATTATTTTTATTAACTTGATCTTTTTAGTTTCTACATAAGTTTATTAGAAGATGTCGTTTTACACACATATAAATTCTACATGTAAAACACTATAGAATTCAATTCAATAAGAAAATAGATTTACATGTTGATTTACCTTCCTCTCTGCTGCTAACTCGATAGATGCCCTCGTTCTCTTTTCTTCAACCATGATAGTGCATGTTTTGGTATAGAGATCCAAGTCTCTGTTCATAATTCCCTCTACTTCTTCTTGATTTTTCTTTTCAACATAGAATTTGAGATTTCTGCAGATAAACCCTAACCCCCCAATATGCAGCAGAAGATTTTTCCTTCAATTCATTCTCACCTATTTTTTGATCCCTTCAATGGAGTGTCTCATTGTTCAAAGCCCATGTAAAAACCCATCCGGTGGCACATTAGTGCAATAGTTAAGGAGAAAAACTGCCAACAGCAATGGAGTTTCACTGGTTTTTATGGCAATCCCGACACCTCAAAGAGAGACAGTAGCTGGGGTTTATTAAAGGCTATCAAGGACCAAACCATCTTGCCTTGGATATGTATAGGAGACTTTAATGAGATAAAAAGATAAGAGGAGAAGTGAGGAGCTGTACCAAGGCCTTATAGGCAGATGGAGATCTTTAGAGATGCTCTTAGTATTTGTTCACTGCATGATCTAGTCACTAGTGGCCTTTTTTTCACATGGTCTAATAACAGAACTGGCCCCAACTTCACAAAAGAAAAACTCGACAGAGCTATGGCCACACCAGAATGAATGTCCCTTTTTCCTAACATAATCTGTCAAGTTCTTCCAGCAGTAAACTCAGATCACTCTCCCCTCCATCTAAGTTTGAATTGTCCAACACGGAACAACAGCAACAAAAAGTTTGTATTTAGATACGAAGCAGCATGGTCTCTGAGGAATGAATGCCAAACTTTGATTAAAGAAGCATGACAAACACCAATGAAAGGGCATCACTTGGACAAAAGATTCAGAGATAAGCTAACAAACTGTCAAAGAGTGTTGCAGCAATGAAAAACAAAAAACAGAAACCAGCAGTTCACAGAATCCAGAAACAGCTACAACAGCTAACAAAAGTGCAAAATTCAGGATCAGGTGACCACATCAGTTGCATGCAACAACAACAGGAAGAGATAAATCTGATCTTAGCAGAAGAGGAATTAAGGTGGAAATAAAGGGCGAAACAACACTGGCTAAAACAAGGGGATAGGAACACAACCTTCTACCATAAATATGCCTCCCAAAGAAGGAAAACCAATAGCATCAGGCTCCTACAGGACCATTATGGAACTGAAATTGTCGACCAAGGGAAGATAGGAGTAATGTTTACTGATGTCTTTTCTAGTTTGTTCACCTCTTCTCAACCTACTATAGCAGTGGCATGCACCTCAGGCTTGACTTCAAAAGTAACTGAAGACATGAACAGAAATCTCCTACTGGAATTCACCCCTCAAGAAGTAAAGGATGCAGTTTTTCAAATGAACCCATTAAGTTCACCAAGGCCAGATGGTTTCCCTGCTCATTTTTATCAATCCAACTGGGAGCACATACAGCAGGAAGTGATAGACTTTACCCTACAATTTCTGAACAAAAGAGGCCCTCTAAAGGAAGTAAATGACACCTTCATCGCTTTAATCCCTAAGATAAAAGAGGCAAAGGCAGTGAGTGATTATAGACCCATAAGTTTGTGTAATGTCATCTATAAGGTCATAGCTAAGGTGCTTGCAAATAGGCTTAAAGCTGTTCTGCCAAAGGTGATCTCTCAAAACCAAAGTGCATTTGTACCTAGAAGGTTAATTATAGACAACATCCTAATAGCCTATGAAACTATCCATGGGATGAACACTCGGGTTAGAGGCAAAGAGGGCTTTATGTCACTCAAGTTGGACATGAGCAAGGCGTATGACCGAGTAGAGTGGTGCTTTTTAGAAAGAGTAATGCTGAGAATGGGTTTTGAAGCTAAATGGGTCACTCTAATCATGAAATGTATCTCTTTTGTCTCTTATTCCATTCTGCTCAATGGAAAAGCTCATGAATCTTTTGTTCCCTCTAGAGGATTAAGGCAGGGGGACCCCCTCTTCCCCTACTTATTTATCATTTGTGCTGAAACTTTAACCTCAATGCTGAATGAGGCAACAGAGATTGGCAGTATAACAAGTGTGCAAGTGGGGAAACAACCAGTTTTTATCAACCACTTGTTCTTTGCTGAAGATAGCTTGCTTTTTTGCAAGGCTAATTCCCTAGAGTGGAGTAGGATCCTCTTCATTTTAGAAACCTATGAAAGAGGTTCAGGCCAAATGTTAAACAAGGAGAAGACTTCTATTTTCTTCAGCAGAAACACTCCTCTAGAAAACCAGCAAATGATCCTTCAGTTGGCAGGGGTAAAATCTCAGGAATCCTTGAGAAGTACTTGGGCCTCCCATCTATGGTGGGTATGAAAAAGGTGGCAACCTTCCACGCTATCATTGATAGAACCTAGGCCAGGATTACAAATTGGAGGACAAAGTTTCTGTCTGCAGTAGGTAAAGAGATATTGCTTAAAGCTGTTCTTCAAGCAATCCCAACCTACTCCATGGGCATCTTCATCCTCCCTCAGTCAATTATTCAAAGACTTAATGTACTTTTGAAAAAATCCTGGTGGGGGTATAATGAAGACCACACAAAGATTCAATGGGTGAAATGGAGTCTTATGGGGAAAGCAAAGGAACATGGTGGGCTGGGGTTTAGGGATCTTAACAGCTTCAACATTGCTATGCTAGCAAAGCAAAGCTGGCGCATCTTAAAGTTCCCAGACTCCCTACTAGCCCAAGTTTTCAAAAGCAAGTACTTCCCTCACTCAGACTTGCTGGAGGCAAGATTGGGCAACAGGCCTTCCTTTGCTTGGAGGAGTATAATGAAAGGCAACCAACTACTAAAAGAGGGGTTAATTTGGAGAATAGGGAATGGTAGAAGAACCAAAATATGGGAGGACCATTGGATCCCCTCATCAATACCTTACAAAACCAATAATAGAGGAGAAGAGAATAATCTGAAGTGGGTCTCTGAGCTAATCGACCCTGATCTGAAGCAGTGGAAGGAAAACTCCCTTAGGTCCCTTTTTAGTCCAGAGGAGATTGAGAAGATTAAAGTAATTCCCATCAGCCTATGAAGCAGGGATGATCAGCAGGTGTTGGCAAGCTCATCGAATGGCCTATTCACTGTAAGAAGTGCTTACCTCCTGCATAAGGAGATGATCAGTCAAAAGGAAGGTGAATGTGACGCCCCCAAATTCCCGTTTGGGATCGGACGGACATTTGAAGCGTCGAGACATGCAACACAAGGTTACCTGCCCCTGTTCATGACATATAAGATGCAATGTTCCTGACATGCATCTAACATTATGCAATATTCACAGCAGATAATTTTTTTCTTTAACAATACTATGCACCAAATTGAAAATATCTCAAATGCTTAAAACATACTTCATACATAAAGACCCATTGAACAGATCACAACACTAGTCCAAAATGGTTATGATCCAAAAAGTACTAGATATGCAACTCCATTGTACAAGTAGTAATTTACGTTAACTACTATATTAACATTAACGTCGCACCATCGCTTAGTCAACTGTGTCTAGTTGATCAGCTCTTGATTCTCCTTCAGGTCCTGTAACAAGATCTACCATTCGGGGGGAATGGTAGTTGGAACTACCAAAGTGAGATTTGATTACAAATCTCAGTAAGTTAACAAAAAACTTCCACACAAGCTAATGATGCATGGATGACAGTAAAAGTATAAATAGATAATCAAATTCATAAGTAATTAAAGTATAACTTGGCGTACAACATAGCATAATTGACATAACTTAAATTGAAACATGAACTAAACTTGACTTGACATGAACTTGATCTGAAACTTGACTTAACATGAAAAATACATACTCCACAGTTGTTGTGGTCCCATGTATTTTACATGTAAATACATACTCTACAGTTGTTGTGGCCCTATGTATTCTACGTGTAAATACATACTCCACAGTTGTTGTGGCCCCATGTATTCTACACAAACTTGACTTAACATGAAAAATACATACTCCACAGTTGTTGTGACCTCATGTATTCTACGGAAATTTATTCTTTAACTGCTTAAATACATACTCCACAGTTGTTGTGGCCCCATGTATTCTATGTGTCACAATTGCTGTGTCTCACGTAGTGTATGTGTCACAATTGCTGTGACCCCATACATAAGTAATCAAGATGAAACGTGACTGGAATACGAAATGACTGAAACCCTGACGTAACATAACGTGACTTGAACATAACTTGAAATACATGACTAACTTGAGATAGAAATATTTCGTAACATGACATAACATATAATAAACAACATATTTAACATGACATACTTGCAACAGTAAATATTACATGACTTGACATACATGTAATAGATGGTATACTTAGCATGATGTACTTGTAAGGTACAGTAATACATGACAGAATATATTACGTAACAGATAAAAATTGATGACAGAATAAATTTTGTATAATAGACAAATTACGTGATAACTTGGCATGGCATGACATATATGATAACACACATACATACACTATAGTTCCTTTACTTAGCACACATACACAGTAGACTGTTAGTAAGTTAAAAGCTAACTTACCTCGATCTCCGCATTTCTTATAAAACCTTAAGCGCGATCACGAGGAACTGTAATTAGTGATTCTAAAAGTTAGAACTAAATCACTAATAATTTAAAATATGGAAAAATACTAACTTAAAGAGTAAAATTTTCATTTTTACTTTCTACATGTGGGAAAATGACCGTTTTACCCATAACTTAAGGATTTTGCATACTAATTCCAAAAGTTTCCAAAATTTACATTCCTCATGTAAATTTTGTCCTAAACTTAAATATCAACTCAGAAAAATTTAAAACAAAACACAACTATGGAAAACACACTATGGCCGAAACATCCATAGGCCATTTCCCTTGATTTTTGTTGCAATTCCTTACAATTTCAAAACTCATGCTTAAACCAAAATTTTACAGCAAACATCTTCCAATCCTAAGTTCAAAACCATACTTAAAACATCCATTTAAAAAAAGCTAATAATCAACACCAAACTTTTTTGTAAAAGGATCCAAGCACTTGAATCACAAGTTTTGACCTTAAATCAAAACATCTCCAAAAATTTCAAAAATCAAATCTTACTTCTAACATATTCATAATATCATCCTAACATCAACCATGCTTTAAATTATCAAACTAAAGTTACCAAAATCACAAAATAACATTTGAAGTTTTTGGTTTTACACTTAGTCCAAAAACAGAAACTTTTTCCTCAACTAGTTTTGATAAATCTCTTGATCTATGACTTATAAATATATGATCTTCAAACCAAACCATCACATGGTTTAAAAAGATGTCCTAAAATATATATAAGCTTCTAATTCAAGATCACATGATTAGAAATTAACCAAAACATAAATTTAGCCAAGAATATCCACACTTTGGCTTATCTGAATATCTCTTTGCATAAAATTTCATATCTTTGAAACTAACATCAAATATTTTCAAAATAATAATATAACATGTATATAAGATGCTTAGGATCCTCCAATAAAATTATCAAAGTCATTAGAATAGGTTTAGACCACCAAAGAATTAAACTTTCTCAAAACAGAAACTGTTTTTCTTCTTCCAGTTTCTAAGTTTCTAAATCTAAGAAAATATTTCGTCAAAATATTTAATCATACAAAAAATCCTCAACCAATAGTCACATATACATGTTAACAATACTCCATAAAAATTTTGGACCAATATCTATCCATTAGCTTGGTCAAAAACTCCAAACTATAACATATTCTCCAGTTTATCTCCCAGAATGACCTTTTTATAGTTTACATAAGATTTGACTGACCAAATGATTTTCAAATGGGACAAATAAGATATCCATGTAAACTAGACTAAAAAATAAACAACTTATATGAAGGAGACTTTATGATAAAACACTTACAAAAGCTTCGAAATGGGCATGCAAAAGAACTCTTAAAAGCTGTCCGAGAGAGAGTGTTTGATATTCTTTTAATGGAAAGTATAAATGAAAATAATTTCGTGGGGAGAGGTGGCTGGAGATACTTATGGATGAGATATGGAAGAGATGAGGCTGGAGTGAGAGTTAAGTGTCGGACTCTCTTACCTGAAGTGAGAGTTAAGTGTAAGACTCTCTTACCTGGAGTGAGAGTAGAGTGTAAGACTCTCTTACCTAATAATATCTATAAAAATCAATTCAAAATATTTTTGCCTAATAATATCCACGAGATTAGCTTAAAATATTTTTATCTAATAATATCCACAAAATTAATTTAAGATATTTTTATCCAATAATATCTACAGTTTTGAACAGACGTTTTGTCCGAAAATCTGAAAAAAATGTTATTGCGCCATAAGACCTTAAATAACCCTCCGAGTCTAATGGCACAAACCATAATACATTTTGACACTTCTAAGTATCTCCAATAATCAAAAATACACTTCTGATACTATAGTAAATAATAACACTAACTATATAGTTAGACAAAAACCTATACGATTAATGGATTCGTGAAAACTTATGGGGTCTTCACGAGGTTCCTAAAGTTAATAGAAATTTCACAATTGAATTTCTAACGGGCTGTTACAGTGAATCCTCAAAAAGCATGGAATACACTTTCGAATGGAAATCTATATGGCAACTAAAAGCCGCAAACTCAGTCAAAATGTTCATCTGGAAAGCATGCCAAGATGCCCTTCCCACGCTGGCAAACCTGTACAAAAGGAAAGTAGTTGAGAATATGGATTGCCCAATATGCAAGCAGACACCTGAAACATGGATTCATGTGCTATGGAACTGTGAAACAGCCAAGGATGTGTGGGGACAGGGATGTATAAAAGTTCAGAAAATGGCAGGAAATAGAACCTCTTTCAGTGAGGTTTGGAAACAAATGATAAAGAGCCTAAGCAAAGAAGAACTAGCAGAAGCAGCTATCACAGTCAGATTAATCTGGTTCAGAAGAAACAACTTGATTCATGAAAACTCCTTCACCCCTCCAGGACTAATTGTTCAAGCGGCTAAAATGGAAATGAAGACCTTCAAGGAAGCCACGGGTAAGTCACAGACCAACTCTGTCTACAACCCAGATCCAACACTCAGTTTATAGAAGAAACCACCAGAGAGGTCCTATAAACTTAACTGAGGTACAGCCACTGGCAAAGATGCAACAAAAGTGGGAATTGGAGCTATTATAAGAGATTCATGTGGTCAAGTGATTGGATCTCTGCAAGCTACAAGATCCTTAAAATTTGACCAATTCACTGTTGAATCATATGCTTTATTGATAGCTACAACATTCTGCAAAGAAATTGGTACCTCAGTAGTGATAGTGGAGGGAGAATCTCAGAGAGTGTTAAACATCTTAAGAAGTGGAGCCACTGATTGGAGTCAAGGGAGACTTCTTGTTGAAGAAGCAAAAGGCATCCTTAACTCGTGTCTGTCATGGTCTGTCAACTTAGTCAACAAGGAGGCCAACAAAGCAACCGGTTCATTAGCTAGAAATGCTCTTATGTTGAATGAAGATCTATGTGAGTTGGAAGAAATTCCAAACTGTATTTTATCCACTGTTCTCAATGAGATGATGTAATTCTGTTTGAAGATCAATAAACTAACAATGTTTATAAAAAAAAAAAAAAAAAAACCCATCCACTCCTTATTTTCTTCACCATGGAGATAACCCAGGCATGGTATTGGTCACGCAGCCCCTCAATGTCGATGGCCCTACGTGCGCAAAACATGCTTGCTTTTGTTAATGGTACTCTGCCCAGGCCTACCGAAATTGATCATCTGCTTTCATCTTGGTTGCGATGCAACGATATGGTAATTTCCTGGCTTATCAATTCAATTTCTAAAGACATAGCATCTACTGTGTTATTCATGGATTCAGCTGCCCTGATTGGATGGATTTACATAATCGATTTGCACATAGAAACAGACTTACAATTTTCCATCTTAGGAAAGAAATTTCGGCCTTTTTTACAAGGAAACAATTTTGCCAGTGTGTTTTATTCAGACTTTGGAATGAATTGTTGACTTTGAAACCGATACCACTGTGTGGATGCAAACCAATCTATGTGTATAGTTCTAGTAAACTTTTGCTAGAGAATTAAGAAAAGGAACATGTTTCACAATTTTTAATGGATCTCAGTGACTGATATTCCCACTTTAGAGGGCAAATTATACTGATGGAACCATTCCCTTCCATTAGTAAAATTCTTTCCTTGGCCTTACAAGAAGAGAGACAAAAAGGAATGATGAGTAATGTTGAGCAACATGCTAATATTTCGATTACACTAACAGTAAAGACTAAATCTGTTTCATTAATGACAAAAAGGAATGAGAAATCACAATAGTTTTTTTTTTTTTCTAGAAAGGAGAAGGTTGTATGTAGTCATTATGGTTATAATGGGCACAAGATTGACAAGTGCTATAAGATTCACGGTTACCCGCTGGATGGAAATCCACCAAAGGGAAAGTGCCACCTTCAGTGCTATAAATCAGATTAGTAGCATTGGTAATCCAGCTCAGATCATAGCCATCAGGAATAGTACAAACAACTACTCAGTTTGCTTCAATCTACCACAGAGGACAAATCTGCATTGGACCAACTCGGGTTGCCACAATCTGTAGCAAATCAAGTTGGAATATTGCCAACACCTATTTCAGACAATAGCATGAACCCATCAGATAAAGTCAAAACATTTTTTATTTTCAATTCCTCTGTTTATAAGCATTCTTTACATCAACCAAAACAATGGATTATAGATAGTGGAGCCACTGATCATATGGTCAGTTGCACCTCTTATCTTAATTCCATTACCTCAGTTGTTAACGGTACGGTCAAACTCTCAAATGGAACACTTGCACATGCAACACATATAGGTACAGTGCATCTTTCACACTTATTAACCTTGTATGATGTTCATTGTGTTCCTAGTTTCTCTTTTAATCTCATTTCAACAAGAAAGCTCTCCATCGATATGAATTGTTGCCTGATTTTTCTAGCTAACCATTGTCTTATTTAGGACCTACGTTCTTGGAGGATGATTGAGATGGGTGAGCACCAAGCTAGACTGTATTACCTCTTGCAGGATTCATGTTCTTCATCAAGGTCTAAGGTTATCACAACACTTTCTCATGTCATTCATAATGTTTCTAGCCACTGTCTTTTTGACTTGTAGCATTATAGATTAGGTCATCTTTCTAGTTCAAGAATGTTGGTTCTGAATAAAGATGTATATGAAATAAAGGCTTCGTGTTCTTACCCTTGTACAATTTGTCCTTTAGCTAAACAACACAGACTTCATTTTTCTTTAAGTCAAAGCGTGTCTTTTTATCCTTTTGAAATAATACACTGTGATAGACCTTTTTCAGTACCCTCTTTTCATGGACCCAAATATTTTCTTACAATAGCACTTGACGATTTCTCTTTTATCTCATACATGACAAAGGGCAAACTTGACCGTTAATCCACTCATTTTTCTCCCTTATTGAAACACAATTCAACAAAAGAATCAAAACTCTCAAATCTGACAATGGCATTAACTTTCACGTGCTTGATTTCTATACCTCCAGAGGTGTTGTTCACCAAAAATCCTGCATTGAGACATCTCAACAAAATGGAATAGTTGAAAGAAAACATTAGGCCTGCCCATTTGGGCCGGATTTTTTCCCGGCCCGATCCGAAACTTGGATAACCGGGTTCCGGTCCGGAACAAACCCAGGCCGGCACATGCATTAAAAAAAATCCGGGTACACCCGGTACCTATTTTTTTTCCTTCTTATTTGATTTGAATGTTTTGATATTTTATTTTAATCAGCCAACATTGAATATTGAAGCATTTATTTTTCGGATCATGCATGTTTGGAGTTTGTTATGACAATATATAATAAATATTTGTGATCTCGCCCTAATCAACTTGTTAGCATCATGATTCATTACAAACAATTGTCTTTGCTGGGACATTGGTGATCCTGTATAATATTAACGTTTTTGTCTCTATATGATCTTTCTCAGCAATATATATAATATAGGAATTAGGAGGAAAAAACATTTGGACGTAGTACGGGTACAATCCGATCAATATCAATAGATTAATGTTGCCATAATTATTAAGATGCATGCAGGGATTGAGCTGATGTAAGCCGGCCTTATCATGATATATTAATTCTACGAAAGAGGCTAACTACTTATTTCTTGTTAAAAAAATTCTCAAGAATCACATTTTTTAGAAATCTTGACTAATATCGGATCATCTAAATTTCACAAAGAAAATTACTTTAACTACAGAAAGATTCTACAAAATTGTGAATCATTTTTAGTTAAATTGTGAATTCTAATGTAAAATAAAAATAAAAAATAAAAAACTGGGCACAACTTGGAAACCCAGGTTTCAGATTTTTAAAATCGGTTTTATTCAGGTTCCAGTCCAGGTTGGATCTGAAACCCGGGTTCTAGTTCAGGTATACCTGGGTCGGAATGCGGATGAACAATATTAGAAAACATTCAAACCTCCTGAATGTAGCTCGCTTTTTGAGGTTTCAAGCTCACATTCCATTAAAATTTTGGGGTAAATGTGTTCTCATAGCCACCTACCTTATCAATTTAACCCTCACCCCACTGCTTTCCAACAAATCACCCTATGAGGCCATCATTTCCAAACTCCCCATATATTCCCATCTCAAAGCCTTTGGCTGCCAATGTTTTGCTTCTACTCTCTCTCGAAATCGATATAAATTTGATCCTCAAGCGAGAAAATGCCTCTTTCTTGGACATCCCTTCAAAATAAAAGGTTACAAGGTCTTTGATCTTGAAAACCACACTCTTTCTGTCTTGCAAGATGTAGTATTCCTTAAGATCATTTTTCCCTTCCAAACGTCATCCAACCCTACTTCTTCAGAATCCTAAATCCTCATACTCCGTTCTTCCCCATTCAATTTCTGAATTTTTCCATTCATTCAACTTGCATCCCCCAGTTCATTCAGCTATGCCTCCTTCCTCACCCTCATCTTCCAATACCCAAGAACCTTGTTGTTCTTCTTCTCCTGCACCAGCTCCTTCAATTGCTATTCGACATTCCTCTCGAGCTAGCAAAGCACCCACTTACCTACTGGATTACCATTGCAAGCTAGCTAACTGCCCATGCTCTCTTAGATTCTTCTAAACAAGGTGCTGGTAAGTCTGCTACCTTTCATTGTATCTCTTCTCTCTTACCAGAAGCTACCTCCTTCCTATAAATCACTTGTTTTATCTATTTTTATACACTCTGAACCCCAAACTTTCAAGTAAGCTGTCTAACACCCCCATTGGTGCAAAGCCATGGCTGCTGAAATCAAAGCCTTAGAACTCAATTATATTTGGACCCTCACCTCTTTACCTGATGGAAAACAACCTATAGGTTGTAAATGGGTATACAAAACTAAATATAACCCTAATGGTAGTATTGAAAAATACAAAGCGAGGTTAGTTGCAAAATGTTATATGCAAGTTGAAGGTCTTGATTTCCAAGTAACTTTCTCTTTTGTTTCTAAACTTGTAACTGTGAGATGTCTTCTAGTTGTGGTAGCCCCTCAAAACTAGTTTATCCACCAGTTAGATGTGAACAATGCATCCCTTCATACTAACTTGGAAGAGGTAGGCCGAGCACTGACTTTTTTGGAGGTTGACTCCGACTCCGACTCTGACTTGTCGTAGCGGAGGCAGATTCAGGCTTTTTTATTGGTTTTTTTTTTCCTTAGCTGATTTGAAATTTTAATTTGACTATCTTGGGCTCTCACTAATCAGATTTGGGCTTCCAGATTTTAATTATTTAAAAAAAAAAATTTCAATTTCAATTTTATTAAAACATAACTAAAATTGAAAAGAAATAAATCATTGTACAAATTAATGTTATTATACATTAGTATTATATGTTAATGTTTATACATTAGTATTAAACGTTATTGTACATTAATTACTATACATTACTAGTACATATTATTATACTTTAGTTATTATATATTAGTATTATATGTTATTATAAATTTATATATTTTTGTTTATATATAATAGATTAGTATTAAATGTTATTATACATTAGTGTTACATGGTAGTAATAGTTAATAGTATGGTGTCTACGTATACTAAGTTATTATTAGTCAATTTAGTCAATTTATATAATAGTATAAGCATATTATTTTATAATAATTTGTTCATATTAGTATATTATTGAATTTAGTTAACTATATAAGTTGTAGTTTTATAAAATATATATGATTAAAATATAAAAAATATATATTTTTATAAAATATATACAATATCGGAGTCAGAGTCGGTATATTGCCACCTTTTACTCCAACTCTAAGTCTAAATTTTTTTGTTAAAAATACTCCGATTCCAACTCTAATTTATCTGATTGTTAGAGTGAAGTCGAAGGTGGAGTCAGATTTTTATATTTTTGCTCAGCTCTTGGAGGAGGAAGTGTATATGGAAATACCACCTGGTTTTTCCTGTGAGGGGGGAGCTTCAAGTATGAAAACTGAACAAGTCTTTATATGGGCTTAAGCAAGCCTCTTGTCAATGGTTTTCCAAACTTTCCCCAGCTCTCACCTCTTATGGCTTCATCCAATCTCAAACTGATCATTCATTATTCACCTTGCATGATTCAGGGCACTTTATCGTACTTTTGATTTATGTCGGTCATATCATTATGACCAGCAATCACCTTCTCTCTATTACAAATTTAAAAAATTATAATATGTTAGTGTTATTCTTTAATATTTTAATTTTTAATATTACTTTTATAATTTATTTATTTTTATAAATCAGGTAATTTACTTTAGGCTATCTATTTTACTTTTTTGTTGTTTTTATTTAAAAAATATTAACTTTCTTAGTTTGCCATGCAAAATAGATATTATTTTTTAAATTTTAATGATGTAATTTTGTGATATAAATTCAATCAATGTCACTTGAAACGGATAAGCTAGTTAGTATGAAACATAAAGGGTCAGTTTGAATTGAGAGGGGCTCTCAACCCATCTTATTTTATCTCATCATTACAAGTTTCACAAATTTTCAAATAAAATATAATAAATAATTTAACTTTTTCAAATCTCAAAACAATAATTATTTTAAAAAAATAATATTCTAATAATATTTTATTTAACTTTTAATATCTCATCTCAACTTATCTTATTCCAACTCACTGTCAAAAACCTAACAAATGTTTTGATAATTTCAATTGTTAATTTGACTTTTCTCTAAAAACATAATGACCAATATATTTCATATTTTGTAATAAATGGATACAGCTAAATTTTTTGTTCATAAAAATCAATGGAAATTTGAGAGTTACTTTGAAATATTTGGAACTTGGCAAATTCTCAAAATGCCCTTAACATAGAAGTTGTGTGACCAAAATACCCTTAGCTTTCAAATTTTGGAATAGAAAATAGCATGCATTTCTAACTTAAGCTAGGATGTATACAAGTACCATAATTATAATGAAAAACTTATAAAATAAAGCTTCATAATTAACAACAGGGTTGACAAATGACAATGTTAAACAAGTTTGGCCTGATTTAATGAGCCTATCCAAAATAAATCATTTAAATATGATTAAACAGCCAGCAGGTGTGTATATATAAGACCAACAACAGCTAGACTCATCAGATTTCTCAAACTCAAACCAAACAAAACTGAGATTATTAACACATTTACATATTGCAATCCCAAATCAGACTCAAAATTGCCTTTACATATTCAATTCCCAATTCAGCCAGTACACAATATTACACAAAACATGGAAGAACAAAATAAATACTGTGATTTACAGTTTCAACAAGGAACACTTCTTTGTGAGAGGACGATGGAAAACAAAAGTTACAGAAGGCATAGCAGGAAAATACCATTTCAATTCCATCATATTACTGACACCTCCTGCCTGCCCCCACCCCAAAAAAATAAAGGAATGAATGTGATCTATATCATATCAAATTAACAAATATCATCTAAATTTGTAACTGAGTTTACTGGCTACTTTTCTGCACTTCTGAATGTTTTGTTCACTTGAGAAAGAATTTCCAAACATCTCTATCAGCCATCTCTTTGACTATATGTGCTCCAAAAATGCCTTCTTCATCTACAAGGCTTCTCAGGTGCCGTGCTCCACTGTTGAAGCCAACATAATTCCTCTTCGTGGCTAAGTACAACACTCCATATGGAGGTTTCACACACTGGTTATCCAAAGAAAATAAGTAAAAGATGAGTAGGATAGTTGCAGCTCAATTCCACATGCGCAAATCAACAACACAAGGCAGAAAAGCAAAAGTGATTTTCATACTCATTACAAATCCACAGAGCTTGAGTGATGTTTACATGTATTCAACTGCCACTGGCACTACCAAGAATTTTAATTTATTTCTATTGTTTGGCATTTGTTCAAATGTTATATATGTTAATGGGCATAAACTTCTAATCTCAGAACAAGGATAGAGATGGCATATGAGATGCTTCCGTTATTACAACAAGGCTCTAGGCCACTATCTACATGCCTCCGACAGACATATACATATCTCATAATTTTCTTACCCAATTATTTGTCAAGGATAGGTAGCCCAACTATATCATCTTAATTTAAGCATTCACATATTTTGAACAAAATATGCCAAGAAAAATAGAGAAAAATCCTTGAACCCTCTCTTTTCTCAGACCTACTAATAAATCACAGCATAAAAAATATGGATACCAATGAATTTCAGATTACTAGGAGTACTCACAAAGGAAACAATGAGATTACCAGAAATCCTCTGCCAATATGGTCATGAGGAAGATTGGAAGCATGTATGCTGATTTAACAAAATATCACCAAAATGACTCACCCATAAGAGATAAAGAAACTAACCTTTTTTATGAGTGCATATAGCTTCTTCAAAGATGTAACTGAGTATGGGATCTCTGTCATCAAAATAACATCATATCCACCCTCTCCCTGATCGTTCTCACAAGCCCTCTCCCATGCCCGACTTCCAGAAAGCTTTCTTGATCTCCTCGAGGAGGATTCCTGCCCCACAATGCTACCATCTAGACTGCTACATCCATCCATGAAATCCTCCTCGGAGAAGCTCAAGCTCATTACTGGTGTCACTTCAAACCTTTCACTCTTCACAACAGACAAGACACTGGGGAGTTCTTCCCAGTCCCCAGCAAAAAAGTGAACTGATGGAGCCAGAGTTTGTCTGGATGGAGTGAGGGGGCTCTCTGGCTGTCGGCTCTGCTTGTCCCGACCTTGCTCAAGATTTGCAAGGACATTTGGCATGGTTGTGCATCTTATAGTTTCTGCATTGAGGTCTTGAAAGTGTACTGTGCAAGCACCCTGTACATAAGTTAATCAGATATAGAGCAAGTACATTAGCAGAGAACCAATTTTAATTGCTTTTATGTATTTCCTTATTTAGTTTATGCCCCTGGCCTCTTTCATTTCTCAAGCAAAATTTCTGGTTTGTGTTTCTCCATGATGAATATATTTGACAGTGTTTTAGCTTTAGATGGTAATTCATAAAGTGTATCTTCCAAAGTGCTAATGTCTCTGGTTTAAATTGTACTTCTTATCAAGATAACAGTAGGGAGGAGGATAAGGCTGCGGCTTCAATGCCTACTGTATATTTGTGAAAATTAGCAATCAGAAAAAAAAAAAAAAAAAAAAGAGGAAAAGGAAATATCTTTCAAAGTTTGCGGGCAAACAGAAATTTTGAAAAATTGACAGATTTCACTTGGTAATTGCAATGATGATGAGGGCAATTTCAATTCACTAATGATTTGAGCCAAACAACTTAAGAACTACAGAATGCAGGGACTAAAATTTGAAAAAAATAAAATAAAATTAGGGGTGTAATAAAAGTGCATATCTTCTATGAGCAAGCAATTATATGGATACTTTGCACACTTGCCTTCTAACTATAAACGATGACTTGAACAGACAAAGACATCCTTTATATACAGATGAAATTGTCATCTAACTACGGGCCATCTGTGTTACTTGAAGGTAGATTTCAAGTCCATTGGTTTAAATTCAACAGTGATTAAATATATATATTTTTTTAAACATTTGAAATAACCAAACATTAGATGGTGCCCCTCAATAATTTGCTAATGTTTTCATGAATTACTAACTACAAGTTCCTGCATAGAATAAACAATATGCTTTTTATATATAGAAATGTGGAGAGAATGTAGCTGGAAGTAGATGGGAGAGAGAAAAAAACTAAAGCGAGTCATTTATACACTTCAAGGTACATGTATAAACGAGAAATGTGCAAAAGTAAAGGTCCAAGTCTCAATCAGTTAACAGAATTTACCTTCAAGCAGGCAAAAATCCCAGGGAGTCCATAACTGCAACCGAGCTGCAAGAATCAGCAAGTAGATATGTTAATTTGAAAGGCTTAACTTAACTCATACTGCATCAAAAGAAAAATTAGTCACAAGGATCAAATGAGTGACAAAGCAAGCATCACCCAACACCGTTAAAAATGTTCAAGTAAAAAGGTTTCCTCCTCATAAAGATGATATTGAAAACTGAAGTACAGTTAAAGTATTAGAATGTACATCAGAAGCATATTTAGATTAGTGTTATATATAAACAGGAAAATTGAACTAAAACAGCATAGAGAAATTTTCAAAGGGCAGATCTACATCAATGATTCTTTGGATGTGGTAATCCTCTGTAAATGGAATCAGCATTAAGAAAAAAAAGCTATTCTTTATATGGTCATGAGCAAGACAATCTTGGCAAATATACATTTCTCCCATCCAAGAACACCATGCGATGAATATGTTGATTTTCTGAATTGGGATTGATATTACTAAAAAAAAAAACTAAAGAATATTATTTTTGATAAGTAAAAAGAAAAAGAAAAGAAACTAAAGAATATTAACAAGACTTAGCAAGTAATTGAAATTCCCCTTTGACTGGATTACCTCAAGTACTGTTTTGCCTCTAAAGCTCAATTGTCCATCACGAATCTCATGCTTAAGGACATTAACAAGATCAATAGAGCTGTCCCAAGATTTCATATTCCCTACAAACCAGAGTTTTAGTTGTAAATTAAAATCAATCATTTGATATATATCTTGTGTGGAGAACAAAGCCACTAATGGAACAAAATTATATCAAATCTCTCTATAGAGAATAGGAGAGTGCTAAAGTAGTAATAATAACAACGCTGATGACAATAATAATAATAACAATCCTAATAAGTGGCAAATTCAGATTCGACAAAGTCACATGAAAATGAATACTGAACTGTCATGTACCTACCATCAGGTTTTGAAGCAATCATTTCCAAACCATTGAAGCCAATGATATCAGCAACACTAACTCTACCCTGAAGCAGATTGGAAAAAGGCATCAATTCAATAATCTCATTGAAGGAAAAAACTCAGGCTCACAATTTAACCCATGATAAAAAAAAAAAGAAAAAGAAAAAAAGAAAAAAAAAAAAGAAAAGAGATTCGATCAGTTTTTAAAATGGTAGCAGCAGGAAAAACCAAAACAATACTGCTTATAAATTTTGTAACATTCACATAACCAGATTGGTGTGTATAACTCAGGGACGGGGGCTTCAGGCCTCCCTGCCCCAAACTCCCCCCCCCCCCCCCCCCCCCCCCCCTTCTCAACTTCACTTTCCTGGTTCCACCCATATAAATGTTGTTCATTTTTTTTTTTTTTTGGGTGGGGTGGGGGGAGGGGGAGGGGGGGGGGGGGGGGGGGGGTGGTGTGGTTGAAGGAGGAGGAAAACATGGCCTCTACCAACTGGATTAGAGAAGATATGTAAGAATTTACTTTTTCCTCTTCCAACAGAACAGAAAGATCATGCAAACACAAAGTGAACGTATAAATGCTGACGAGCACAACTGTCAAATCAAGGGTCTGACCGATGCACCTTGAATACATTGAGCACTTGTAAGTCTACATTCTCCCCAGCATATTTGTACAGGTGAGCTGTCTGCACAGGGGAGGAGAGTATGAGAGCTCAGAAAACAATTTAACTCTCCCCTCCCACCACAAAAATAAAGGAGGCAAAAAAGGCTGCAGCTGAAGAATCCCATTTTTTTTTTCAAGTCCAGCTGAAGAATCCTACACTATATGGTGATAACTTTTCATTTTCCTGACACACTAAGATTAAGATGGTTCATGATGGGGGAACTACCTTTGATGGGAGAATCTCAACAGCAGGCGAAGGGAGATGCACATCTCTCTCTGAAATGGAGGATGTGCTCTGACTTCCACGGTCATGGGGCATCAACCCAGGCAAGCACTGAGAAAGCAATATCCGAGCACGCATCGTCATTTGACCTTTAAATAACTGCACTTTGGAAAGAACAAACTCAACACTTCAGATCAAAATGCAGAACATTCCTTAAGGAAATTACATGCTACAAGCGTAGTAATCACAAAAAGATAATGATAAAAACAAAAATTCAGCTGAGACTCCAATTCTCCATAAAATCATGATGATGCTAACAACATGAAATATGATAAGAAGAATTTATACTAAAAAAGTAGAGATCTAAATGGTCCTGCGAATATCAAATCTACATTAATACAACAAGAATGTATCTGAAGGGTGAGGAATCATCATAGAATGTAGAAACAACAGGTCATAATCATAAGCAAGCAAGTACTTAAGGAGGAGAAAAAAAAAAAAGAACAAAAAACCAAAGGACAAAAAATAAAAAAGCAGTACTTGTTAAGAGAATGACACTCATGATTACAAATCCTAATGAGAACCTCTAATACGGAGATATGGCTATGCTACCCAATTTAGAAGCAAGTACTTAAGGAGGAGGAAAAACAAAAGACCTAAAGAAAAATAAAAAATAAAAAAGCAGTACTTGTTAAGAGAATGACACCTGTGATTACAAATCTTAATGAAAACATCTTATATGGAGATATGGCTACACTACCCAATTTAGGGTATAAAAGAAGACATTTAATACAAAATAACACCCAAGTGGAAATGGCCCAAAGATAACTAGTAGAATCACTTCAAGGCTATCAATACTACAAAGGATTCACATGGGAGCATTCAATTAATTTGACTCATTCAGACACCATGGGAGCATCCAAATACCTCACTGGCAATAATTTCAGAAATTAATAGTTTAATAAGATAACCAGTAAATCATCCAACTTGTGCTGCAGAAAAGATATGGTTTTTCAACATGAAGCCTGAGGAAAATAAAAGGAAACTATAAGCCCAGACAAGCAAAGCCAGAGACCAGATATTTGAAGATCACTCCAGAATATTCAGCCCTTATCTTCAATTGCATTCAAGGGAGAGACACAAACAAACAAAAGGAAGGAAAGAGAGTATTAAAAAGATAAAGAAAGAACCAAAAGTGAATAATAACAACAATGGCAATATTTAATATTACACACAAACCAACTAAAATCTTCAAGACCGTCCATAAAGCAAAATGCATAAAAAAAAAAAAAATCAAACACGACAGAATGTAAAATATGTATATATATATACACATATTCCCAGAAATATACTTTCAGATTTAATTAACATACGAAAACTGAGAGATGTAGAAAAGTGGAACTGACCCACATTTCAATTACGTTCGAAAAGAAAGCCTACGTTAAAAGATCAATCAAAATACAATTGCAAGCAACCAAGAGGAATTCAGAAACATAAAGAAAACAGCAATACCAAAAACTTGGGCAAAAGAAAAGGCACTTGATCCGATTATACCAAAAGTTCCCACAAGACATAAAACTTCAAAATTCACAAACCATATGATAACTTAATTATGCAGAAAAATACGCTCAACCAGCTTCTTCTTTCACATCCAAGACCAAAACCCAGAGAGCAAAATCAATTACGATTGCTTAAAAAAAAAAAAAAAGGAACTGGGCTAAACGAAGAAAGCAAAACCTTACCAACAAAGTCAATGCCTGCGATAATCAATAATTCAACACGGAATTCTGAACCTAACAAAGGCCCTTTTTATAATGCAATCCAAGGTATCAAACGCTTAAAAACATTACGATTTCATAGCAAAGAGATCATTCCCACCAAGTCAAAAGAGAATTCCAAACTAAATGGAAATGCTTATAGAGAGAGAACGGAGAAGCTTCGGTGCTGGCATGAACTGTTACTCCTGAATCCCCAACAATGCCCCTCGTTTTAAAGTATAATATCGAAACAACCAGTGAAAGTGAGGTACATTGGTACATTACGGCGGCGTTTCCGTGAATACCGAAAGAAAATAAGGGTAATTCCGGACAGGCACGATATTTCTGCCTTTGGGTGAGACTCATGAGAATTCTGGTGGACCAAAGCCTGCTTGGTCGGCTGCCGTTTTTGCCTTCTGGACGTGTAAAACGCAGCGTTCGCCTCGGATGATTAAAATTTAAATTAGTTAAAATAAAAATGAAAATAAAAAACTTACTCTTTTTTTAACAAGTAGTCAATAACTCTATTTTAAATTGAAATTAAAATTAATTATATAAAATTAAAATTATTTTTAATAAAACAGCAAAATCAGTTGGTTATAAAATAAATATAAAAATATTGTTTATTATCATTACCCTTCACGCATTAATGGCTCATTTAGATTTAGAGATGAGATTAGATGGTTTTAAATGAAAATTGAATAAAATATTATTAAAATATTATTTTTTAATATTATTATTGTTTTGATATTTGAAAAAATTGAATTGTTTATTATATTTTATGTGAAAATTTAAAAAAATTATAATGATAGAATGAGATGAAACACTATCTAAATCCAAACGAGCTCTAAATAATCATACTTTTATCTTGCCATCTTCTTTGAGACATATACATAATCATAAACTTGTACCTTGCAATTCTCATTGAGATATGATCATAAAATGGTTTAATTTCATACTTTCACCAACAGCTCAAAGTTAATGATCATATTGATAGTTTGGAGTGAAAGTAAAGTATTTTATAGTATAGGATGGAAATAAATAAAAAATAAAAAAAAATTAGTGAGAATTTGCGGTTGAAGAATCTAAAATTCGAGATAATGTAAATTCAATATAAATATTTTAATTATATGTCTTTGACGGAACATTTAATTTAGACCGAATATTAAAAGGTAATAGATTCAATACAATTATTAACAACAAACACTCATATTTTTTCAACATTTGGTAAGCTTTGATTGCTGTTATGGTCATGTTTGGCTGCTGGGATTGCATTCCAAGTTTGGTGTAGGACGTAGACATGGATTGACTTCAACCCTTCAGGAAAATGGTACCACCAATTCAACACATGTTTTTTTGAAAGGTGATGGTTAGTGGGGAGACTATGGAATTGGCTGGGACACATAAAAGTCATCACCAATTTTCAGCAGAAATTAGAGAATCCTAATAAAAAGTTGTCCAAAGTTTTTTTTAAATAAATAAAATAAAATAAAATATGAGGACGCAATTTTAAACTTCCCTTACGATCCTATAAGCACCCCCCACCTTGGATAATTTTAAGCTTAGTCTTATCATATTTGTTATGTTGGAGTTGTCCCACATCAATTATGGAAGAGGCTGGTAGTCAGTTTATAAGTGTGAGGGAAGTATTGGACTTCTCAACACTTAAAAAACTAGCTCAAGAATTATGGTTTTCTTTCACATTTATAAACTGACTACCAATCTCTTTCACAATCGATATGTGACAATCCCAACATATTGCTCATCAATTGACCTAAAACATAAATACAATATTCGATCTCGATCAATGACGCTGGATTTGTCTCTACATCTTATATATAAAGTGAAATTTAATGGGAGACCACTAGAATTATATTAAGGAAGATTCAAGACTAGGAACAGCCATATCATGTGAAATGAAAGAGAAGTAATAAAGAGACTTGAACCCAAAAATTATTTAAAAAAAAAAAAACTATTAAATTCATGACTATCACAAGAAACTACAGGTAATTTATAATAAGAAGAGGCATTACCTTGTGAAAAGCAATAAAAACAGCATATTAAAATCAACCCACTTAACTATTGAAATGTCAAATCAAGTTCGTATCAATATTTACATTATAAGGAATTTGAAATCACTACAGAGAATGATGTTGATGCCAACCTACCATCATAACTTACACCCACCCATTTCTTTTTTACCGGACGAGTTAATTAGGCTTTTGGAATGACCCAATAGCAAAATTAGAATTATTTTATAATTTTAATGAAATTGAGAGTAGTTTTATAATATTGAGATTTTTTTTAATAAAGTGACATGATTCATGTACTTGTTGATTGAAAATAAGTTGTGAAATAATTTTAAAGAGTTTTTTTTATCTATACCATTACTCGAATGCTAAATACAGATTTAGGATGTACAAATTTTGAATAAGTCTTTCGAAAAAAAGAAAAATGTATGACTCATTATTTAAAAATAACGAATTTTTCCAGATGAGGGGATTTTTTTTTTCAAAACACTTGCACGAGATTTACATCATATAAATTTGTACAAATTATTCTCCTATTGTATAGATATTAAAAGTAAATATTAAAAAATTAAATATTTAAAAATCATACCAATATTAAAAAATACTTCCTTAATCATTAACTAAAAAAGTTTGATATAAAATAAGTATACACTTTTTCGATGGCTTTATCATTTCTCTATTTTAAAGTGGTCCCTCCTCCATTGCAATTCTATCATTATTTCTCCTTCGAAAAATACTGACGTGGCATATTATTGCCACATTATAACTATTAATAAGAAGACACATGTCATGTTTATGCACAGCTGGCTAAGAAAGATTTTTTATTTAAAAAAAATTACATTAGCGTGCCCGATCAACAAAAATACCTAAAATTGAAAATATACGAAGAAAAAAATTGGATGGCAACCCATCCATCCACCCACCCACGGCCTTGATTGACTGGTATCCCATCATCCACCCTTTGAGTGTCCATTTTGACCACCCATTTTGTTGAATTTAATTAATTTATTTTTATTTTTAATAGTTATATTTTTTTTCTAGAGAAATCATATACTTCATTAAGTAGATAAAAGTTAGCAATCTGCCAATACAACAACAGAGTTCATATATTGATCAACATAACTGATATCAATGATTTCCTGCAATTTTGTGACTGCATCTTTGGCTAAATGGTGAGTCACCATATTAATCTCTCTCTTAACATGTCTGATTAGCCACTTTACCGTTTGTGCCAAGAGCTTTTTAGCATCTGCAATAAGGCTACCAAAAGAGTTAGTTTCCATTTCAATGGATTGTAAAGCTTGTACTACTTGGATAGCATCTTAAGACAAACTTATTCAGTCCAAAAGCCTTAGAGAGTCTTAACAGCTCCAACCATTCCGCTTGCCTTAGCTCCAACTGGAGAAGTGCAATAGCTCAAAGATTTCCTTTTTTTTTTGCAAGAACATCTCCTTGATAATCTCTGAACACCACACCAATCCCAATCTTAGCATAATCCTCATGAACAGTAACATCCCAATTGACTTTGCACCACTCAAGCATAGGAGGTTCCCCTCTTACCACAATCACAGGAATGGTACTACCACTCCGAGCACGGGTTACAACTACCCTTTGGTAGTCTTCATAGGTTAATTCAGCTTGATCAAAGAGTATTTGAAGATGTAAAATAGTACCTTCATGAATTAGTTTGTTTGTTCTAAGCCATATTGCCCTAGCAGTAGTAGTAACCATTTCAAGTAAAGGTTGATCAACAATGGACATAAGTTGTTAAAAAATAACTCCAAAATCATCAACACAGAAAGAAGATCTCTGAATGGTTTTTCCCGCTAGCATCCAAACATCCTTGGCTGGAGGGCAAGACCACAGAATATGGCCAGTTGTTTTAGCTTCTAAGTTACAAACAGGGCCCAAATGGTCCTTAACCGTAGATATTTCTGTTATACATGTTCAAGTTAATAAGATGAGAACCTGTGCATTCTCGCCAGAGGAACATCTTAATTGCATTTGGAATACTATGGGACCAATTTTCTTCCTTAGAAAATCATGAGCAAAAACTAAAGAGGCGTCCCTATGAGACATTGTTTTGAGATGTTGCCGAAGATGATAGGCAGTTTTCACTGTGAATTTTCCTAACGATTTACATTTCCATGCAAGCTAATCTTCACAATTTTCAACACTTACTGGTTTTTAGAGGATATGGGTGTAATTAATGTATATAAAGGTGTTAGTGTCATTTGTATATTGTATATATAAATTTAAAGATCAATAAAAATATCAGTAGAATTTCTCTCAATATCGACTACATGGTATCAAAGCACTCTGCGTAGTCGGTTGGTAGTGTTGTGTGACAAATATTTTTTTCAATGCGTTTTCATGATTAGTGGTTGTTAGTGGTGGTTAGTGGCGCTGTGTGGAATCACTGTAGCCATCTGTGGTTGTCTGTGGTGTTTTTCGGTGGTGTTGTCTTCGGCGTTGGCGGCATGGAGTGGAATAAGCCCATTTTCAACGTGTTTTCGGTGACTTCAAGTGTCAAAGTCACCAGAATACACCTCACTGGCTTTTTCTGTGCATGCCGGTGTGTTTTCCATCATCATCGGCTGCTAGAGCAACCGTATCTCGTCGGCGAGGAGCTCTACTTGTGGTGTTTGGTTGCGGGTTTCAACAGAACCCAGTTCTAGACTGGGTTTGCCTCAAACCTGGAATAGGAACTTATTCCTATCCGGAATAAGCCTTGTTTGGTAACGGATATAAGGTAAACTTATTCTTGGTTAGGGATAGCATAATTCAATTTTGGTCAGGGGTGAACCTGGTACAAGCTGGAACCCAAAATAGCCCGGTTCAGGCCCGAAACAAGCCGGTTCAAGCCCGAAATAGATCGGTTTAGGCCCGAAACAGGCTTGTTCAGACTCGATTTTTGCTTATTTTGACCGGTTCAAATTAGTTTCACCCAATACAAGCCCAAAATTTGGGTTTTTAATTTGGATTTGTACTTTTCTAGCTTGTATTTTCCAATTTTTCATCCATATTTCATATTTTTATGTGAAATCTTTTCTTCTAAGTGAATTGTTGTGATATTTTTGTTTTCCATGGCAACTAAATTTGAATCAATGTCTCTTGCACCAAATGTTAGTACGCCTATGACTTTGGTAAAGTTAAATGGAAAAACCTATATGTTGTAGTCAAGATCTGTTAAAATGATTTTGAAAGGCAAAGGTCTTCATCGTACTCATTCGGTTGATCTAGTTCCTGCTTCGACTAGTTCTACCTTTGCTCAATGGGAGCAAGAAGATGCTCAAATATTGTCTCTGATGTTGAACAGTATTGACCTTAATATTTGTACAAGCTTAATACATTTTGACACCGCTCAAGAGGTGTGGAGGCATCTCAAATAGATGTATTCCGGTTCTGGAAACATAACTCGTATTTATGAGTTGTGTAAACAATTCTTAGCGTTGGAACAAAGTGCTTTGGGCCTGGAAGAATATTATTCTCAAGTGATTAGCATATGTGAAGAACTCAAAATGTACCAACCTATCATTTCTGATGTTCCAAGTATGCTGAAACAACAGAAAGATTTTAATGTTGTTCGCTTCCTTGTTGGCTTAAAGCCTGAGTATGAGTCAGTGCATTCTCAAATCTTGGCAAGTCCACAGCTTCCCTCATTTCTTGATGTATTCTCTCAACTTCAGCAAGCTACATTGTCTTTTTATCAGAGTAAGGAGAGATCTACTTTAGTTGCCTTCTATGTTGCTCCTGCTGGGCGTGGAGGTCGGAGTGGTAGAGGTACATGTGGGGGACGTGATAATCGTACTCGAGGTCATGAATCTCGTAAGTGCATCCATTGTGGTCACACTAACCATTCAGTGGATTATTGTTGGGATCTGCATGGTAGACCATCTGGATCCTCTAATCAAGCCACTTTCCAAGATGATCCACAATCAACGAGCTCCAACCTAACTCCAGAGATGATTAGCATATCCAAGGATGAGTATGATCAATTTTTGGGTCGCACACAGACCGCTTAATCTTCCATAGCAACTCGTGCCCATTTAGGTACAGAGTCCACATGTCTTGTCTCATCTACTCAACATCCATGGATCATCGATTCAGGAGCCAATGAACACTTGACCGGTTTGTCTTATTCCTTATCTAAGTTAGATAATATGACATCTCCAAAGAGTGTTACTCTTACTAATAGTTCTTTTGCTAAAGTTATAGGCATTGGATCCACTAATCTCACCGATTCTATATCATTGTCATCTGTTTTATATGCTTATAGTTTTCCCTTTAGTTTACTATCCATTAGTAAAATTACTCAAACTCTTCAATGTTCCGTGACCTGTTATCCCTCTGTATATATCTTTTAGGATCTCAAGACAGGGAAGAAGATTGGTATGGGGCATAAAACTGGTGGTCTATATTACCTTGATGTCAAATAGTCACCTACTCGAGCCCTCACAGCCTCATCATCTTCTTTTGAATGGCATTACCGTCTTGGACACCCATCCATTTCTTTTTTGAAATGCTAAGTTAGGAATTTTGAAAATGTGTCTCCCTTTTCTTGTGAATCATGTTAGCTTAGCAAATACCATCGTGTATCTTTTGTACCTCGATTTGATAATCGAGCTTCTAGTCCTTTTGAATTCGTTCACTTTGATATATGGGGACCAATTAACATTGTATCAAATAAGTTTCAATATTTTGTTACATTTGTTAATGACTATTCTCGTATGACATGGTTGTTTTTTATGAAGGCACGATCTGAACTTTTTTCTCTATTCAAAGTCTTTCAGAAAGAAATTAAAACTTAATTTAGATAAAAAGTTCAAGTCTTGCGTTCTGATAATGCTAAAGAGTATCAATCCAATTCCTCTATTACTTACTTAAGTAATAAAGGAATTGTCCATCAAACTTCATGTTCTTATACACCCCAACAAAATGGGGTGGCTGAACGCAAAAATCACCATTTGTTAGATGTAACCTGAGTACTTTTACTACACATGCATGTTCCTAAACACTTTTGGAGTGATGGAGTTCTTACTGCGTGTCACCTTATTAACCGTATGTCATCATTAGTCCTCGATGGTTCCTCTCCCTTCTCCATCTTGTACCCTTCTTCTTTACCTTTTTCTATCCCTCCAAAAATCTTTGGGTAATTTTGCTATGTTCATAATCTTGGCCCAGGTTTTGATAAGCTTGATCCACATGCTACTATCCAAAGTGGCTCTCCAACATGGTCTTGGTTAAGAAAGCAAATTGAAAATGGAGGATGTGTGTGGATTTCATAGACCTGAACAAAGCCTGCCCTAAGGATAGATTCCCCTTGTCACAAATCGACATTATCATTGACGCCACGACAGGATACCGAGTGCTAAGTTTTATAGACACATATTCAGGATACAATCCTATCTGCATGAATCAGTCCGATGAGGAGAAGACAGCGTTTATTACCGACACAGGTATTTACTTGGCAAAGTTTGCTTTTAGGGTAGATTCAGGGAAATCTTTGGGTTTCATCATCTCTAAAAAAGGCATCGAGGCAAACGCTGAAAAGATTGGTGCCATCTTGAACATGAAGCAGCCTCAGAACATCAATGACACCTAATGATTGGTGGGTAAAGTGGCAAACTTCAATAATTTTGTGTCAAGATCCACAGACAAATGTCTCCCCTTTTTTAAGGTTCTACGAAAGATACACCCATGGAACAAGAAATGCGATCAGGCTCTTTAAGAGTTGAAGCAGTATTTATCCAACCCACCTATGTTAAAGCAGCCCAATAGGAGGACACCTTATACATGTACCTGGCGGTATCCCCCCCACACTATCTCTGCAGTCCTAGTTAAAGAAAAGGAAGCAATACATGCACCAGTATATTACACAAGCCGTGCAATGAGAGGTATCGAGACCAAATACCTGCGAATTGGAATGTTGGCATTTGCATTAGTGACAACTGCCAAGAGATTGTGGCTATATTTCCAGGCTCACCCCATGAAGGTATTAATAGAAAAACCCCTCAGGAGAATAATGCAAAAACCAGGTAGCTTGGGAAGATTGGTCAGATGGTTAGTGGAGATTGGCAAATTTGACATCGATTACGTGCTTAGAAGTGCAGTGAAAGGGCAGGCTATGGTAGACTTCATCGCCGAATTTACCGTGTTCCCAGCAGAAGTTGAAGTTGCACCCCACCAACAACCCTAGCTGGTATTCATTGATGGACTCGCCTGCCAAACAAGAGGAGGAATAGGGATTTGCATCGTGGAAGAAGGAGATATGAGCATTATTACATGGCAACACTTATATTCAAAACCAGTAATAATGAAGCCAAGTATGAATTCTTAATAACTAGACTCTCAATTGCGAAGACTCTAGGTGCCATGGAAATTGAAGCTAAAGCGGATTCTCAAATCTTGGTAAACCAAGTAATCGGAGTGTACACCACAAAAAGGGAAAAGATGGAAAAAATATCTGAGCCCAATGTTGGAGATCTGCAACCAACTTGCTTGTTTTAGTCTTGAGCAAAAATTGAGGAAGGATAACACAATAGCAGACATGCTATCCAAAGCCACCTCTGCGATGGATGAGACGGATTTACCTTGGGAGGTATAGAGGAGAGTGATAGAGATCCCAGCGATTGGGGTACAGGTAAACCAAGTAGGGCATACTGGGCCAGAGTAGGCCAAGGCAATATCAGAGTACTTGGCACTAGCAAACTCCTCAAAAAGAAAGAAACAGTAAAGAAGATCAAGAGGAGTGCAACACAGATTGTTAAGACTGATGGAATCCTTTACAAAAAAAGGATTTGTCGTCCCTTTGTTAAGGTTCATCTCACCTGCAGAAGTGCATTATGTCTTGGTAGATATACACGAGGGCGTTTGCCGTATCCATTCTGGCTGAGAGGCTTTGGCGAGGAAAGCTCTTAGGGCGGGATACTATTGGTCCAATGCCCTCAGAGACGCCAAGCAGTTTGAGAAAAAGTGCATCAGATGCCAGATCTATGCTAATGTCCCAAATTATCCCCTCGAGAAGTTATTTTCTATCACCGCCCCATAATGGCCACTTGCTCAATAAGGAATTGATCTGGTAGGTCCCTTCCAAACATATAGTTATTGTTGTATATTATTTCACAAAATGGGCGGAGGTAGAGCCCCTTGAAACCATAATGACAAAAGCCATCACCAAATTTCCATGGAAGAACATTGTCTATCGATTCGGCATCCCTTGCAGCATAATTTCCAACAACTAGAAGTAATTTGATTCAGAACATTACAAATAATGGTGTAGAGAGCTAGGAATCCAAGCTAAGTACTCATCACAAGGGCACCTACAAGCTAACGGGCAGGCGAAGGTGACAAACAAATCCTTACTAAAGAAGCTCATGGACAGGAAAGGAAAATGGGTGGAAGAGCTCCCAGGAGTGTTTTGGGCGTATTGGACAATTGTGAAGACCCCAATAGATGAAACACCGTTCACATTGAATTTTGGGAGTGAAACAGTCACCCCGGTAGAAGTCGATTTGCCCACGCACCAAACCCACCTCTTTAGCCAACTTGAGAACAACAAGGCATTAGAATAGCACCTTGACCTACTGGAAGAGAAAAGAGAAAAAGCTAAGATTCAAAATATCCTCAACAAAATGAAGACAAAGTGATGCTTCAACAAACAAGTCAAACCTGAATCTTTTAAAGTAGTCGACCTAGTGCTCAAAAAAATAGGAGTGACAATGCAAGGTGAAGGAAAACTCAGCCCATGATGGGAAAGGCCCTATGTAATAGTCACTAGCAACCGATCGGGGTCATACCACCTCGAAGATTGTCAAGGAATGGAGTTGAACCACCCTTGGATGCCATGTATTTGAAGAAATTTTACCCTTAATTCTTTTCTAAGATGTATTCAATAAAACAAGATCAATTAAGGCAGATAGTTGCTCAACTTGAGCATCCCACCCCAGTGATATACCCACCAAATTCGAGTCCAAAAACTCGCGGTGGAGCCAATGGGCATGGAGGTCAAGAGACCCCGCTACCCCTTACTTAAACACCAAAGTTAAGTCCAAAGACTTTGGATAGAACCAATGGACATGGAGGTTAAGAGACCCCACAACCCTCTACTTAGCCGCCAAAATCGAGTCCAAAGACTCACGATAGAGCTAAGGGGTGTGGAAGTCAAGAGACCCCACGACCCCCTAAGGGGCGTGGAAGTCAAGAGACCCCACGACCCCCTAAGGGGCTTGGATTGCATGAATGGTAAAGCACCCAAAGCTATCATAACCGACCAATATCGGGTAATGAAGAGTGCTATTGCCATTGTATTCCTTCAACTAGTCTAGCATATAATGTGCAAACTTTGAGAGAAGTTAGGATCTCATGCCAAACTCAATGCGTGGTTGAAGACTGACATTCAGACTGCATTATATGACTCTCAGACCACCACAAAATTTAAGGAGAGTTGGGGTCAACTACTTACGAAGTATGATCTAGTCGACAATAAATGACATCAATCCTTAAACGAGGAAATGTCTTTTTGGGTTCTAGCTTACTTGAAGAGTGTATTTTGGGCTGGATTGAGCACAACCCAAAGGTCTGAAAGCATAAATACTTTTTTTGACGGGTATGTCCATTCCGGAACGACGTTGAAGGAATTCGTCAACCAGTTTAATAATGCTCTTAGAAAGAAGGACGAGGTAGAGATAATTGCGGATTTCAATTCTAACAACCAAACTATTTCTTGCTTGTCTCATTTCAACATCAAGAAGCAATTTCAAAACTTATATACAAATGCAAAGTTTAAAGAGGTCCAATGAGAATTGCTGGGCCTAATGTGTTGTAATTGTTGGTTGGTAAGCACACAATGGTGCATTTTAAAATACGATGTATTGGATGAAATATCTATTGATGACTACATCAAAACAGTCCAATACTCAGTTTACTATAACGAGGATGATGTGGACGTGTGCATTGTTTGAGATGAGGGGAATTCTATGTAGGCATGCACTTAGAGTTTGTCAGTTGAAAAAGGTTAATGTGCTACCTAATGTATATGTCTTTTATTATTGGAGACAGGACTTAAAGAGAAGATACACATTACTTAGAAGTAGTTACGATAAGCAGCGGGACAGATTAGACGCAAGGAATTATGAGCTTAGGTTTAAAAGATTTTCGCAATTAGCAACCAAAATATCCTTAGATAATGAAAAGTTTAGTGCATTCTTACGTGTTTGTTAATAAGTTTGAGACAAAATGTGAAGGTTCAACACTAGCGTCTACCTGCGAACAAACGAAGGCAAAACCAAATGTGGTCTTGGAGAAGGGTAAGAAGATATTAAGCTTCATCATGGTCCGAGAGAAAGGAAGACCCCCAAGTAAGAGGAAGGTTGCACCCTTGGAAAAGATGACTACAAAGAGAAAGAAACTGGTAATGAAAAAGTAGAAATCTGCACTATTAATACTTAATATTCTGATTTTAATATATGCCTATTTTTGTTTTGGAACTTAGACTTGTACGAAAATTTTGGTAGATGAAATGCAATTGGATGACACCTGGGGATCTCAACAATACCAATTTGATGATGGGCTTAGTGTTGGAACATAAAACAGCATTCTTACACAATCAACTCTACCAGAAAATGAGGTTAACTAGATGAACAAGTTACTATAAGTCCCAAAAAGCATGCACCTTTTAATTACATTGTCAGAATGACAGTCAATTATAAATCCAATGACAGTCAGTTTTAATAATATTATGTTTTGTCCCTAATTGATGACATGGTCAGAATGACAATATAATATTATGTTTTGTCCCTAATTGATGACCATTGGGCTTAACTTTCATATTATGAGAGCAATGAGTGAGAAATTTAATGAATTAGGATCACTTCCATATAGTCTTTGTGGTTAGTTGATATTTTCTTGTAGTTGAGCTGAATTAGTCTTTGCAACTTGGCATTGGCTCATGGATGCTAGTATACTGCATCTTGTTAGAGGTTATTTTCTAGGTCACTAGAAAATGTTAAAAGTTCACTAGATAATGTAAAAGGTTCACATTCCAGCTACAAAATCATGGTATGTAAGTCTCTGTGGCTTCTTCACTCTATAGAAAATATGGAGGTAAAGCTTATTATATTAAGGAAGATGTACTAAAAGGTTCTTTATAATCAGTTTCTCTATTGCATTTGCTTTTACTTTGACTTTAAATACAACGCACCAATATCGTTTGTTCCATTACATGGAGACCCCTTCTCTTAGACCTATAAAATGGTGGATTCATGTTTTAAATATAAATAAATTAATATTCATACAATGAGGACAAAAAAATGCTTTAATTGTTTAACTTCAATGTTCCATGAATTTGTAGCTTCTCACAATAGTTACCATTGATGAAACTGCACCTGGACTCAAGGTTAAAATTTAGCTTTATTGTTCCTGATCAAAGGTCTGGCAAGGATAAAAAAATATTTGTATTTTTTTGTTTGACTAGCTTTATTTTTCCTTGAAAAATGACATGATGATGTTGGTGAATTCAGGAATGATAAACACAGCTGTTGGTGTAGAGCTGTCGCATAGCTTTTCAAGATACAAAAATACCCTCACAATTGGGAAGTATATTGATAGTGAAATTTGGAGCAATATGATGGTGAAATTTGAAAGTGGAGGAACCCAAGACCCTTATCTTCCTTGTTCTACTTACCTCCATTTGGTTTTGAGGAATTGTAATTTTAAATGGTTTTTTTTTTTTCCTGTTTTACATTCTATCTAAACACATGAAATGTTTTTTTTTTTTCCTAGAAAGCTCTTGGACATGTGATATGTTATTTCAAGGAATGTTATTGCAATATTACATTCCTATAAGTAGACTCTATAAAAAGTCATTTGGTTGCTTCAAGTTAAAGCAAGAAGAGAAGATAAATATAAACAATGTATTTTACAGTACACTAGAGTAAGGTCCAAAAGTTTCTGCAACTTGAGGTGTTGCACAAATATAGACAACTGCTGTTTCATTTCTTAAAATAATCCCTACGCCCATCTTTTTGCTTTGGTTATTGATAGAAAAAAGTTAGTTTTCCATTTACATACAATTTATCCAAACCAAGTCAAAATAATTACAAAAATGACAATCCCATGCAAACACAATAATTTATGTTTTTTCCTACAAAGAGTTGTCTCTCACTCTCACACTTTATCTTCCTTTTTACGAACTTCATTCTCACGCACCAATACATCATCCCACATCTTTCAAACTTTACTCTCTCATGTACAAATATTCTCCTCCAGCAAGTGAAGTATATCTGCCCAAACGAAAAATTCACATTTTCTTGTTTCTCCCTGCACGCAATAAGAACATTTAATTAAAATGATAAAACATACCGTGCAAAATGAAACTCAATATGCTAATTAACATGATAAGTTGCTTTACCGTGTTATAGTTTGGGCAAGCAAAAAATTTTCTTCCAGGATTTTTTATAGTGTGCGATGTCTTTAGTAGTGCCACACCAACAACTTGGTGTTTCGAACACAAAATTATCAATTACAGACGATAATGATTCTGTAGATGCCATTCGTGATTCAAAAAACACTACACACAAGTTCAGATTAGTAAAGAGGCCGATTTCATAATAAGGTAGATTGAGAGTACCAAAGAGGCCGATTTCCTTCCAGGATTTCATATTGAACAAGGACTTGTTACTCTTATAGCTTAAGGGTATTTTTGTAATTATGTTGCAGATACCCTAGTATAAAAACAAGAATTTAAGCTAACTTCTTTTTCAAATTCCCCTATTTTTCTCAACTTTACATTTCAACCATTTCCATTTCAACTGTTCATGGTTACCACTCCACATCACAGTGCCCCAATCTCAAGTGTTGCTACCAACTCCTCATTTTAGCATCAACACGGAGTTCGTGAGCATTTGCCAATATTTTTTAAATTTTAATTTGATAGATAAAGGTGCAAGGAGGTCCCGCTTCTAGATATTGCTTCCACTATCATATTACTATCTCATTTTAAAACAATTTTTTTCTAATGAAACTAAGCCCTTTTTTATAAGATAAGCTAAGCTTTATTAATTAGCAAATGGCACTATCCAAATACAAAGGGAGTATACAGCAAATGCAACTAAGTAGGAAAAGTAAAAGATCAAGACAATGGTGAAATATAAAGCTAGAGATACATAGGTGAGCAGCTATTCAGGAATAAAGAGTACTAAAAATATAAGCATTGATTGAGTTCTCTATTTTCCTTAAGCTATCTCCAAGCCCTGCCATATGCACCATATTAAACAGATTGGAATCATTTTTCATAAGGTTTCACTATGGTGATTATCGAATTGTCATTTTCCACATGCTAACAGGCCTAGCACATGCTTAGGCATAACCTAATCTAACCGAAAGAAACCAAAAACAACTTGCCACAAAGTGCTAGATATCTAGCAGTGTGAGTAATTTCCCATTCCTCTTGCACATGCAACACCATCCCATTACCACAATGTCTCCTTTAATTTTTCAAGGTTAGTATATTCCCTAGCAAGCCATCCATATAAAGAAAGCCACTCTCAAAGGGCCCTTACTCCTCCAGATGGGTTTTCATGGATAGGTAACAATGTTATGAGGGATCAATGCACCACAGAACACTTTAACACAATAAAAATAATTGAAAAGGTCTAGCTCTCAACCTTGTGCCACTCCAAACTCCACTTCCCAAAGAGAACCATAGCTATAACACGATAAATTATTAATCTAAGCAATGTTAAGATGACTTTTCTCCACACCACACATCATGCCAAAACTTTATCTTGGACCCATCTCCCACCCCATCTATGACGCGTCGGGAAAAATATCAAGAAATTGAAATAGAACACCACAATCTATAAAGAAATTGAAACCCTAGAATCAGAAATTACCCTCTCACAATCTGTGGGCTTTGCGTTGGTGGACTGAGGGTGGCTTCGCCTCAGTTGACTGAGGGATGCTTCGCCTTGGTGGACCGAGGGCTTTGCGTTGGTGTTTTGAATCGACTGAGGGCTTGGGGATTGAGGGATGCCTTGATGGGCCTAGCCTCCTTTGGAGGGCTGAGGTTGTGGTGCTTGGCTTGATTCTCGAAGAAGACGAAAGGGACAGAGGGCTTCACGTCGGTGGTTTGAATGGACCGAGGGCTTGGGGACTGAGGGATTTCGCAATGGGCCTGGCCTCCTTGGGAGGGCTAAGGTTATGGTGGTTATGGTGCTTGGCTTGGCTATCAAAGAAGACGAGGGGAACAATTTCGGTGGTGCCTGGCTTAGATGGCTGTTGAAGAAGACGAAGGGCTCTTCAGGAGGGCTTTGAGAGCTGTGAGGTTCCCCCCGCTTGGGGGGGGGGGGGAGATGAGTAAGGGTTGGGAGACGTGAGACTTGAAATTGGTTCAGTGTTTTAGTGAACCCGGTCCACACGTTATGCGTGCAATGGATTCCTCCAAACAGTGGCTACTCCCAAGACTTTTTCTTTGCTGATTGGGCTATAGAAAACAAAGCATTTATAGTGACAGTTGATAATGCCTGCAAAGTTAATGATGTTGTTGTGAGAATTCTCAAAAATGATTTTTGGTTGAGAAAACTCTAAACTGTTGGAGGTAAATTATTTCATGTGCATTGTTGTACCCATGTAACAAATTTGTTGGTGCAAAACGGTTTTGGCCAAATGGGAAATATTATTGATTTTTTCAAAGAAAGAATCAAGTTTGTGGTAGCATCTGAGGGAAGATTGAGACAATTCATTGAAATTTCAAAACAATTGCAATTACCTTCTAAAAAATTGATATTTGATGTTCCCACTCGATAGAATAGCACTTGATGTTGGTGACTATTATGGAATTCAAGCAAGTGTTCCCTAAGTTTCAAGATAGAAATCAAAATTTTCAATGGGTGCCTACTGTTGAAAATTGGGTGAAAGTTAAAAATGTTGGTGATATTCTAAGGGTTTTCAATGAAGCAACCAACATTGTATCTAGAAGCATCTACCCAACATTCTAAAGGTTTGTTTTCTATTAATTTATCCCAAATTTGAAGCCTCTTAGAATATTGAGGTCGTCTTTAAAGTTTTGCTTGAGTTATATGATGAGTATGTCTAAGTTCATAATTCAATAGTTATGGGCCAAATTGCGTAGAAAAAATATTAATGTAGGTTCTTCGAGTAGCTCCACCAATGTTGTTGCACGAATCGTGCCACGTGGGCAGTTAATCTTTTGCTAGAAGTGTTGATACTTTGCAATCTATTAAGATAGACTTGGACGTATATTTGAAAGAGGGTATTTACATATGCCATAACTGTACAGATGCAAAGTTTAATGCTTTAGAATGGTGGAAAGTCAATAATTTCCATCAGTGATCTTAAATATAAAATCTTGTCTAAGATGAAACGTGACATGTTAGCATTTCTTATAAGCACAATTGCTTCAGAGTCCACATTTAGTACTGACAATAGAGTTATTGATCCATATTGAGCATCACTGTCAACTAAAACAGTTCAAATGCTACTATATGGAGCAGATTGGGTTAGAGTACGCCAAGAGCCAAAAGTAAGTATCACTTTCATCAACATTTTCATTATTTTCTTCTAAAGTACAAAGGTATGTGATTATTTTTATTTTTATTTTTTTTGTAGGAGTTGGAATTGGCAGAAATTGTATTGCCATAATTGAAACTTTTGGATGTCATGTAATACAATGCTTTTCTAGAACTATGCATAATTCAAGCTTGAGTATGCAAGGGGGTAAAAATACCTGATAAAGGTTTTTTGAGTATATACGCTTGGTCATTTCATATTGTAATCAATATTTTGGAACATAATATGATGAACTGAGCTTTATCAAAGGTATTAACATGATTGAAACATGATGTTATGAATTGAGGTTTATCAAAATTAATTTCTATTAATTTTTGTGTTATTTGTCAAACCTCACTAGACATATTTACCATAGTTAAATAATTTTGATTCAAGAATGCAAGGAAGTAAAAACATACAGCAAATTCTTTTAGTTTATGTATTTAGAATTTTGTCAAATTTCAAAGTTTGATGTAGTTTAGAGTCTCTTTACATGTATTTTATTTATATGAAATAATTTCTTTTAACCATTGATGCCAAGAGAGATCATATTGAACAATAACTCCAAATATCCTATTCAACATGCACTTCTACCCTTGGTGTAATTGGATTTCCTATGCCAATATTTTCTCTTCTTCTTTTTTCTTTTTTCTAAATGTATATATGTAATGATCTGGTCTAGTAATTCTAAGGTCGGAATATTAATAATTTTTATTGAGCCTAAATTATATTTAATGGACCATATTGGATACTCCCACAAGTGATAAATTATTGAGACTGATTAGGAATTTTAATTAGACTCAATAACTAGGTTAAATCACATTTATTATTTATTGAAGTAGTTAAACTCCTTTTAAAATTTAAAGATCGGTCATTATAAATTTATTTCAATTTCAAATTATCATTGATTGAAGTCCTTGAATAGTCTCAATCAATGCTAATCCTATATTGAATGAACTACTAGATCATATTTTTAAATTCAAACTCTCTTTTTGAATGTTCGTGACTGAGTTCAACTCGAATTCAGACTAGTCAGCACCCTCTCCAAATCTTTCTATAAATATCTTCTATTTCGTGTGTTATTTGAAAAAATCATAAACCTCTATAAGTGCAGCGACTGAACCCAAAATACCCAATCAAGCACCGTGCATGTCCCACATTCACCACGCCAATAGTCGACTGCCTCATTTCTCTCACAACATCCCTTACTTTTTCTTTCTCATTCTAGTTCACGTGATCGATTTCATGTCGGAAATATTGGATTAACAATACAAGGTAAGTAGCTTGATCATAAATTAAGATTAGCATACATTCGTTAGTTATATATTATTATTATTATTATTATTATTATTATTGAAGTCAATAATTTGGAAGCTAATATCTATGTACCATGCATGTCATGATATTTGCAAGCATGTCATTCATCATGTTTCCTTCCACATATTATAATTATATATGTATTATGCATCTCATGCCTCTCGCGTTGCATAAAATACGTAAGCTTTCATTAGACCAAGTGTAAGATAATCTCAAACCAATTAATAAAATGTCCATTAGATGAATTATACCAATACGATTTATGGATGAATGTGCAAGTCACGGAGGTAAACATGGTCTACCATAGTATATGCTAGAATTCTATTAGCAGCTTCCATTGTGGCCGTAGGATGTGGGGTTGGTGCACAACCTTACACACATGATTAAGTGTGTGGGTCAGTATGATAAGTAAGATAAGTCATGCATATCATAGCATACGTATGAACAGTTATGATTTTAAGTTCTCAGCATAAAATATTTTATGAAAAACCTTATGTTAAGTATATTTACGTTATAATGAGTCTCTTACTAAATCATCGACTTATTTTAATTTTTTTTATATTATTAAACCACCCAGATCAGAATATTTATAAAGATAGAACTACAGGATGTAACTTAGTCTAAAGAGGCATGAAAGTGTCCTAAATCATATACCAAGTTATGATTTTTGAAAAATTTTAATAAATACTTCAACGCACTCTCTCTTATGATACAACATCCCAATACCTTGAAGTTCACGAACATGATCTTCAATAGTGGAACCAGATATTTATGTTTGGGGATGGGGTGAGGGAGGCGAGTGAGTTAATTTTATGTACCATGTAGAAATAAAGATAAAATAACTATAGAACAGCCATTGTAGCAGCGCACACTATTTACAAGCTACGTGGCTGCTGTTTTTAAATTTTGATTATTGTCAGCCATTGTTTCATTCTCCTCGTATGCAACTAAGGTCTCACTTTCATCTCCCACTGAAAAGAGGATCAAAAGAAAAGGGTAGCAATTCCTATCCCTTTTCCGTGGAAAAACTTCATTTTCTCATGATTCACTTCCCTCTCCTGAGTCTTCAATCTCCTTCTTTTCTACTCATCTCACAACTTCTGATCTTCCCACCCAGTAATATATCAATTGTGGATCAGTATCCAACACATCTTTGACTGGTCGGGAATTCGTGAGTGACCTAAATTTTGGCTTCTTCTCTGTTGGACCAAGTTCTACTTGTTAAATATTTTAACATGAAATATTAATAATTGGTTGATTTTCTATAATCCATGATAATAAAATAATAACAGTTAGAAAACTTATCTCCATCCATTACAGTTTGATAATGAATCTGACCTGACTATGAAAGTAGTATCACCCTAATAATTTTACCTATGAGTGTCTCCCGATGGCTAGAGGCACAATAATGTTGTAGGTAAAAACCCTTAATCCCTCAGTACTATTTACAGACTTTCGGCCATCATGAAATCTAGAGATTTTTATGTCTCACTGTGACTAGATATAGAGGTATTCTTGTCTCATTGTGACTCATTAATTAAGTCATAATATTTGAGTTAGTCTAAACCCATTAGGACATGGGTGTGTAGAATATAGAGGTTTAATAAAATTCTTACATTCTCTTACTTGGCCCATAAGCCTATAAAATAATATTTTTCGTTCATAGGTTTATTACAGGAAATTAATAATCATACTGTGCAGGTTCATTTCCAGAAAACTTTTTAGCTTAAAATACATTACTTGAGTTTCGTAATATCAATATCAAATTAGCTACCAATGTGAGTCAGGAGTCCTCTGTAATATAACTAACAAATTTCCTTCCACATACCACAACACTAATAACTTAATTTAACACGATTTTTAACTGGGGCAATTAAGGCGAATACTATAATACCTTAGGTTCCAATTCATGTCCATTGTAGACATTATCTTGTCATTATTCCTCCACACCATTCAATTTACATATAAAGTGGAAAGACGAGGCAACAAAAATAACCATAATAGATATCTATCAATGTCTAGTAACAAAATACTTAGTATATCAATTATCTCTTTAACATGTTCACATCATGAGTATAAGCATAAGACCCATATTTTCGACATGTTCTTTAAAGTATAATCATTAACGCAATATTAATATGGATATTATTTTTTTATTTAATTTCTCCTTAACACTTAGGTATTTAAAATCTCCTTAAATACTCATCATTCAAAGAAAAATACTCTGAGTAATTCTTGCCATACTTTCTTAGAGGATTGACTATAAAGTCGACAATTCCAAGTCCTAAGATAAGTTTCCCCAGTCATATATCATACAAGTGGCCTCAAACTATACTACAAACTCAACCTCTATTGCACATGAAGCAGTAAGAGATTTGGTTCATACTTTTCCATAAAATAACTATAAAAATAGCAAAATACATAACCATAAATGTATTTTACTTATTTTTATCATTAACACAATCATGAAAATAGAGTTTGAATATCCAGCTACTTAAAAGAGTATCAGTTCTTCTAAAGGCAATAATATAATCTTTAATTTCTTGCAAATAGACGGTATTTTGTACATAAGTAATTATCTTAAATATAGTAACTATTTCTTTCTTTTCCGATCGCCTGGAAGGAACAAAAGAAACATCTTGTTCTTTCTTGAACAATTTCTAATCTCTAATGGACCTCTTAGTAGGATTTGAAACTAGATGAAGTTCTGACCATCTGTCAGAGAAAAAAAAACGAATGGATCTTGTAGGATTCCCAAGAAATTCTTCGATTTCTTCTAGAAGCATCTGCTTCTCATGTTTCGTAAATAGTCGAGACATTGAGGAATATCCAAAAAGGCATTTAGGGAATCAGTCTGATACCTTGCACTCTTTTCATACTTTTAGGTCAAATATCGTTGGGTTACTTTGGCAACAACCAAGGATGCCAACTATAAAATGAATATTTGGCCCTATATAAGTTGGTGCAACCATCAAATTCCTTATAACCATTATATACAAAATTTCTTTAACAAACTAATCAATTCAAGGATACTATAAAATACTGAGCATGTCAAATTTTGTTTTTAAAACATCTATTGAACAACATTTCTTCATATAAAATCTTCCAAAACTCTATGCAACTATATTGAGACAATCCTAACATTCATAATTTTGGTATTAAAATTCAATTCTAATTACGAAGGATGTCTCATTCATAAATTTTATTTTTTAAAGTTATTTAGAGACATAACTTTAATGTCATACTACAAACCATGATTCATACTTGCCGAAAGTCATATACATGCATGACCATAAATACAAATATACTTCCTGTGATGACCCGCTTTCACGTATTTTTTTTTCACTGAAGGGTTGTTTTTATTTTAATTAATATATTAGTTTATTTATTTTAATTTATTGCATTTTAAAATTTGGTTTTTATTTGTTGGATGTTATGTTTCATTTATTTAATTGTTTTACGGTTTTTAATCTCGTTCTCGGCGGATTTGTTTTGTTGTTCGGAGTGAGGATTAGACCTCATTTCTTCCTACGTCTCTTTTTCCCTTTTTCCTTTTTCTCTTTTTCTCTTTTCTTTTTCTTCTTTCTTTTTCTTTTTCTTTTTTCTTTCTTTTCTTTTTCTTCTTCCTTTTCTTTTTCTTCTTCCCGCGTCCCATTCGTCTCTCTCTCTCTCTCTCTCTCTCTCTCTCTCTTCTCCCACGTAGGAGCTGTCTTCTGCCCAGACCCACCGCCGCCGGCCACCGTGCGGCACACCACCCCCACCAAAACCTTCCCCTCCCTCCGGCGCACCACCCCACCGAACCTTAGCCCCATCCGGCCAGCCGTTTGGCCGGAAAACGCCCAAGAAGCCCCACGATTTTTGCCTCGATCTGCCGCCGTCGCTCCACCTCCGGCCACCACCTCTTCACCACTTCATCACCGGTTCATTGACGTCCTAATCCACCCATTTTCGGCCCCTAATAGCCACCGGAACAGCTCCCACAAGCTAGCTTTCCATTTTGGGAAATCCGGCCTCCCTCCACCGTTTTCGCCACCACCCACGGCCAAACTTCACTTCCAATAGCTTCATAATCATCCTTAGACCATTCCCTATCAATCCCAAGCCTTGGTTTGTCCCCGTTCAAAAGTGGGTATTTTACAACCCACGGCCACAGTGAATTTTCACTATTACGTTGCTTCCCTTCCGCCGTTTGCAACGCCGCAAGCTTTCTAAAAATACCGTATAGCGTTGTAATTATTTTTCAAACCCTACTTTCAGATTTAAATATATTTTGCTCATTCAATAATTATTTATCTGTTGGTTGGCTAATTCCGGACTGAGTCCGAGGAGTTCGGGGGTCGAATGGATGGAGACGGAGTTGCTTGTTTTATTGATTTATGTTGGTTGGTTTTTTTGTGCATTGATATCGCATTTACACGGTGCATGCACATGCATTTTTATTTAATTGAGAAAAGCCTGTTTTATTGGCGTAAGTGGATTTTCGGGTGCGTGTGTATCACGACCCCAAGCCGGGATGGGGTATTATCTCGGTGGAGCTCCTCTGGTCATTCGGGAGCGGAATAAACTGAGTGACGTCCCCTGAGTTGTCGCTGGGCGACGACAGGAGCGAGGGCTAGGGGATGCTTGGCTACGAACGCGCCGGGCGCGGAACCGGGCATCGCTCTACTCACCGACTCCGTGGCCCTTTGCTGGCGAGGGCTAGAGGATGCTTGGCTACGAACGCGCGGGGCGCGGAACTGGGCATCGCTCGTTAGGTGTCACATGCGTGGTCGTAACCTGCGGTGTGGCACTGGAGCCAGGGTGTGCGGATGACCCCTAGGGGAGGTCATGGTGCATACGGATTAATTGGATAATGGTTTGAGATGGATATGGGCCAAATGTGACTTTTAGCGTGATATTTGGAAAGGTTTTGTTTTTGGGCCAAATGGGTTTTTTTGGCGTGCGTGGAAAAATGTGTTTTTATGGGTTTTGTGCATTGGCATCACTTCATGCATATTGCTTGAGTTCTATATGTTTTTATCTGGTGGTGTTTGGATTTTACTTACCTGCGGTACCATTATTTTGGTTCTGTAGATTTTGGTGCAGGATTCGAGGAGGAGGAGGAGGCTGAGCCTGAGGATGCGGCTCCGCCGGAGTTTTGAGTCGAAGTCATGCTTTATAGTTTGGTTTAAAACTATATTTGTATCTTGTAATATTTTATTTATGTATGTTTTAAACCGCTTGTTTTATATTAAGAAAAATTCTGGTACTTAGTTATATGACTTTCGTTATCTGTTGCGTGTTCCTTCGTGCACATTTGTTGCTTTTGCACACACTTGGCACTCGTCGATAGGGTGGTGACTCGGGTTGTCATCATCCGGCCGGACGTCTCGATTTCTCCGTGTCCGTGCGTGGGGATTTGGGGGCGTCACACTTCCACTGACCTACGAGTATATACATTAGCAATAAATATTTTTTTTAAAATCCAAAAATAGTATTGGTATTACCAAATTTTGAATATCAATTTTCAAAAAATCTGTTACCTTTTCTAAATAATCATTTTATTTGTTTCTTGTAGACTTCAGACTTTTAGTCTACAATTGTTTTCACATCTTATTGATGTAACTCTAGACCATAATGAGCTACTAATATCATAGTGATCCTTAATGAGTTCTTTTAGGTTTAATTGAAAATCTCTCTCTGGTCATTATGAGTAAAACCCTTTATTTCAAATTTGATTTTATATCGTTCAATATTGTCTTTAAAGTTAGGGTTTTGTCTCCAAGACCCATTTACACTCGACTTTTTATGCTTTTTAAACAATTAAACGAAATTACAAACTTTATATTTATTCATGGATTTCAATCACTCTTTTATACATCGATCTTTTATAGAATGACTTATTTCTAAAACTTATGAAAACATATGTCAACTTTTATTTGTTTCTATGTCAAATTCAAATTTCGAAGATACACCATGTAGCCTAACAAAATAGCAAATCAAGAAGATTATATGAGGTTACCTTATTTGATGTCTCCATTGTCAATTCTTCAACGGTGTTGCTCTGATGAGATGGATGATCATTTGATTGTTGTTCTATATTATCATTGAGACAATCATAAAAAGAAACTACAAGAATGCACTTCACGACAACCACATCTCTAGTTTCTATGCCCCCACTGATTTTGCCAACCTTAAGGAATTTTATATTTCAATTTCCTCAAAATTCAAACTATCAATAGAAAGAATATAGCCTAAATCATTTGAATCTCCTGACTAATCAATAATGACAATGTATCCAATGACTATAATAGGACTCAACTTTCTTTCATTTGAGTTATAAAGTATTACTTTAACTTGACTATCCATACACGTATATGCCTTAAATCAATCCATAATCAAAATTAAGCCATTAAGAGTTCTACACTATTAAGTAATATCGTGTAGAACACAATATAAGTTCTACACCATTAGTTTTAAGAGTTTTACTACATTTGTTTCAAGAAGTTAATGAAATAGGTCAGGATTATTGCTCAACTCTTAATATTTTTCATGACACTACTTTAATCCAATTTAATGATTTTCACCTTTCTACCTAGCTACATTTCCTCCTCATGACAAGTATCTCAAGAATTATCAATGGCTTGATGTGATACCCCTTTTTACGTGTATTTTCACTGAAGGAGTATTTTAATTTAATTAAAATATTAGTTCTTTTATTTTAAATTATCGTTTTGAGTTTAAATTGCTATGTAATTTATTTTAGTTTGTTTTTTGATTTAAAATTTAGTTGTTAGTTTTTACTACTTATTTATTATATTTTAGCTTGATGTGGTGTTTAAATTATTTTATTCGTTTTATAGCTTTTAAAGTTATTTTCGTCGGATCAGTTTCTGGACTCTAGAGGTGAGGATTGGACCTCATTTTTTTCCATCTTTTCTTTTTCTCTTTTTCTTTTTTCTTTCTTTTTCTTTTTCTCCTCTGGTTTCCTCCCGTGCGTGCGACACTCTCTCTCCCCTCCATCTTTCGGTGTCTTCTTCCACCATCCAGAACCGCCGCCTTCTGCCGCCGTGACCTGCACCATTCACCCAAAAATCTTCCCCTCCTACTGGCGCACCTCCCCACCAAATTTCACCTCCATCCGAGCCACCGTTAGCCGCCAGCTCCTCCAAGCCGCACGATTTTTCTCCCATTTCGCGGCCGTCATTCCACCTCCAACTACCACCTCTTCACTATATCATCACGACCTCTTGCCGTCCTACACCACCCATTTCCAGCACCAATCCGTTGCCGGAGCAGCCCCCACGAGCTAATCTTCGTTTTAGCTGTTTTTCACTTCCACCGTCGTTTCCTCCGCCACTCATGGCCAACTCTCACTTCCACTAGTTTCATAAATACCTCTAGGTCATTCCCTATCAATCCCAAGTCTTGGTTTGTTCCCATTCAAAAGTGGGTATTTTACAACCCATGGCCACAATGTATTTTACACTGTTACGTTGCTTTTTCTTCGCCATTTGCAACTCGTTGATCATTCAAAAATTATTATATAGCACTGTAAATATTTTTCAAATTCTATTTTAGATTTAAATATATTATTACTTTTACAATAAATTCTTTGACTGGTTGGTTATTCCAAACTGAGTCCGAGGAGTCGAGGGTCGGATAGATTAAGGATGGAGTTGTTTGTTTATTGTTGATGTTGAGTTTTGTTGGATAAATTTTTTCTTGAGGTGTGCATTGCATGGTGCATACATGTGCATGTGTTAAATTGAGAAAAACTGATTTTATCTATGTAAATGGATTTTCAGGTGCGTGTGTATCACGACCTCAAGCCAGGATGGGGTATTATCTCGGTGGAGCTCCTCTGGTCACTCGGGAGTGGATAATACTGAGTGACATCCCCTGGGTTGTCGCTGGGCGACGGCTGGATCGCACGATACGGTAACACTGTCGTGTTGACTCCATGGTCCCTAGGCTGGCGGGGACTAGAGGATGGCCTGGCCCAGCATACTGGGTATCACTTGTTTAGGTATCACATGTGTAGTCGTTACTTGCGGTGTGGCACAGAAGCCAGAGTGTGCGGATGATCCCTAAGGGAGATCATGGTGCATGCACTAAATTGGAACTGGTTTTGGATGCTAGATACAGGCCATTTTCTAGGAAAATGACGAGGTTTTGTATGAGAATTTTATGATCCATTTTCTAGAAAAATGGTGGTTTTCTTGGTTTGGGCCATTATCTGGGATATTGGTAAGGACTGATTTTAAATGATATGTTTTGGGCCAAATAAGATTTATTGGCGTGCGTGGAAAAATGTGGATTTATGGGACATGTGCATTTAGCATCCTTTCATGCAAATTGTTGAGTTTAATATATTTTTATCTTATTGCGTTTGGATTATTACTTACCTGCAGCACCATTTTGGTACTGTAGATTTTGATACAGATGTTGAGGAAGAGGAGGAGGCTGTGCCCGAGGAGGCGGCTTCGCCAGAGTTTTGATTTGGAGTTGTTTATGTCAAAAAATATCTCTACTAGTTTTTATGCCTTGTATTTTGGTTTTGAAACAATATTTGAGACTTGTAATATTTTATTATATGTGGTTCAAACGAGTTTGTATTTAAATAAAAATTCTTGTACTTAGTTATAAGACTTTTATTATCCGCTGCGTGATTTTATTGTACACTTGTTGCATGTACACACACTTGGAACTTGGCGATAGGATGGTGACCCGTATTGTCTTCATCCCGACGCTTCGATTTCCACGTATCCGTACATGGGAGTTAGGGGCGTCACAGGTGGTATCAGAGCGGTTTGGCTTTGGGTAAAACCACATGTCCCGTAGGTGCAGTACCAGAAAGTTTTTTGTTAAGTTGTGATTTAAAATTTATTTTATTTAAAGTTGCTATTTGAATTGTTTTATTTAATTTGAATTTATTTGAGTAAGCTTGTTTGTAATTTATTTATTTACTTATGTTATTGTATGCTATTTTATTTTCTTGTTGTTTGGTTTTGGTTTTAGTTTTATGTTGTTTATTTTATTCGATATTTAAATGGGGTCAAAAGTTGTGTTGTGTCAAGAAGATGGTAAGACCAAAAAGGCCTACTGAAGAGCCTCGAGATGATTTGCCGAGAGACGATGCCATAGCTCAAGCATTAAGACAAATGACTGAATTTCTGCAGCAAAATTTTAGTCCACAACAAGGAGAGCCTAGTAGAGCGGTGCAAGCTGGATGCACCTATGAGCGCTTTCTAGCGCATAGAACCCCATCTTTCACGGGAGAATGAGGATCCACTTCAGGCTGGAAAGTGGATTAGAGATTTAGAAAAGACATTTGAAGTCTGTGGTTGCACTGAGACGCAACAAGTGCTTTATGCCAGTTATTTGTTACAAGGTACTGCTTCTGAATGGTGGGAGACAAAAAGAGAAATGTAAGAGTCAGAATTGGGGTTTTTTGCCGCTGTGTCCTAGCAGCGCTTCAAGAAAGAATTTAATGATCGTTTCTTTCCCGCTTCTGTGAGGCATCAAAAAGTAAGAGAATTTACAAGCTTAGTCCAAGGAAGTATAACAGTGGAACAGTACGCCCGGAGATTTATAGAGCTTGGGCGATTTGTTACCCATCCCATCGCCACGGAGGAGATGCAGGCCGAGTGTTTCCAGGACGGTCTCTGACCTAATATACACAGAATGGTAGTCTGCTACCGAATTACCACTTTTCAGGATTTAGTTGATTTGGCCACTCTTGCAGAGCAAGAGATTAATTTGAGCGCGGGCTCCCCTCCAGGACATAAGAGGTGGAGTTTTACTGGTGAATGAAGTAGTTCTAATTTGTCTCAGAAGTTTGTTCAGCGGATCGGGACTCGATCACAAGCAGCCTCGGGAGTGCGTATGGGAGGACGGGTGCCATTTTGTGGAATGTGTAATAGAGCCCATGAGGGTGAGTGTCGGCAAAGTGGTGGAACCCATTGTTACCGTTGTGGCCAAGAGGGACATTTCACTCGCGAGTGCCCTGTTAGAGTTCAAGGAAGTCGTGGAGTTCGACGTGGTGGAAGAACTAATCAGAGGCAAGTAGTGCAGGCTCAGGTATATGCTGTTACACCCGGAGAGGTTGATGATGAGGCACCAGCGACCCACGATGCTGGAGTGATTACATGTATGAATCTAATTTTATTTTGGATTTGATATTTGGTGTGATTTGGTTTCTTCTTGTTTTGGATTTCATTGGTAAATGTGATTGGTTCAGGAAGAGTCTGTCTGTATGATTTTTATGCTTGCACTTTATTTGATTCGGGTGCATCTCAGTCGTTTGTATCTTCTACTTTCACATGGATATGTAATCTGGTTACAGGACCCTTGTCAAAATCATTAGTAGTGACTCTCCCAAATAGCGAAGTGGTGTGGTGTTCCAAAGTTGCGTTGGGCTGTCCTTTGAATTTTGGTGGAAGGTTTCTTGATGCAGATTTGGTTGTATTCAAGTTGTTGGAATTTGACATTATCCTTGGAATGGATTGGCTATATCGATATTCTGCGAGTATTAATTGTAGAAGTCGATTAATTAGCTTTCAGCTCCCAGATGGTAATTATTTAGAATTTGCGGGAAGTAAACTAAAAGAAAAGCTGGTAGTTATATCGGCAATTCAAGCAAAAAGAGAGATTGCTTGTGGAGCGATGCCTTTTTACTCCAAATGGTGTCTACGCCGTCTGAGAAGAAGTCTTTAGTAGATATCCCATTTGTGGAAGAATTTCCTTACATATTTGTGGATGATTTGCCTGGGTTACCCCCTGTTTGTGAGTTGGAGTTTGTTATTGACTTGGAACCTGGAGCGGCTCCTGTGCATAAAGCCCCTTACTGTATGGCACCAGCTGAATTAAAAGAGTTGAAGGTTCAGTTGCAAGAATTGGTAGATAAGGGGTTTATTCAACCAAGTACTTCACCATAAGGTGCACCAGTGCTGTTTGTTAAAAAGAAAGATGGTACTCTTAGAATGTGCATTGATTATTGAGAACTCAATAAGGTATCCATCAAGAATAAGTATCATCTTCCACAGATCGATGATTTGTTTGATCAGCTTCAAGGTGCAGCTGTATTCTCGAAGATTGATTTGAGATCAAGATACTACCAGTTGCAGATAAGAGATAAGGATATACCCAAAACTGCTTTTAGATCGAGATATGAGCATTATGAGTTTAAGGTGATGCCTTTTGGGTTAGCCTGTGACGCCCCCAAAATCCCCACGCACAGACGCGGGGAAATCAAGACGTCCGGATGGTGACAACCCGGGTCACCACCCTAACGACGGGTGCCAAGTGTGTGCAAAGGCAACATATGTGCACGAAGAAACACGCAGCAAATAACGAAAGTCATATAACTAAGTATCAGAATTTTCTCTTAACGTAATACAAGCTGTTTAAAATATACATAAAATATTACAAAACACTAATATAGTTTAAACCAAATATAAGACATAACATCAGCAACCCGGCGGAGCCGCATCCTCGGGCTCAGCCTCCTCCTCCTCATCCTCAAAACCTGCACCAAAAGCTACGGAACCAAAAATGGTACCGCAGGTAAGTAAAACCCAAACACCACCAGACAAAACCACATAGAACTCAAACAAAATGCATGAAGCATGCCCAAAGCACAAAACCCATAAAACATAATTTTCCACACACGCCAAAAATCACATTTGGCCCAAAAACACACCTTTTCCAAAAACCACGCCAAAAGTCACATTTGACCTCTATAACCGTCTCAAACCAAAATCCATTTTATCCGTATGCGCCATGTCCTCCCCTAGGGGTCATCCGCACACCCTGACTCCAGTACCACATCGCAGAGTACCACCACGCATGTGACACCTAACAAGCGATGCCCAGTTCCACGCCCCGCGTGTTCGTAGCCAAGCATCCTCTAGCCCTCGCCAGCGAAGGGCCACGGAGTCGGTGCGTAGGGCGATGCCCGGTTCCGCGCCCGGCGCGTTCGTAGCCAAGCAACCCCTAGCCCCCGCTCCCGTTGTCGCCTAGCGACAACCCAGGGGACATCACTCAGTTTATTCCACTCCCGAGTGACCAGAGGAGCTCCACCGAGATAATACCCCATCCCGGCTTGGGGTCGTGATACACACGCACCCGTAAGTCCACTTACGCCAATAAACAGGCTTTTCACAATTAAACAAAAACACACGTGCATGCACCATGTAAATGCCATATCAATGCACAAAAATAAACAACCAACATAATTCAATAAAACAAGAGCAACTCCGTCCTCCATCCATCCGACCCCCAAACTCCTCGGACTCAGTCCGGAATCAACCAACCAGCAGATAAAATAATTGAATGAGCAATATATTTTTAAATCTGAAAATAGGGTTTGGAAAATACTTACAGTGCTATACGGTAATTTTAGAAAACACTCGGCGTTACAAACGGCGGAGAAAAAACAACGTTACAGTGAAAATTCACTGTGGCCGTGGGTTGTAAAATACCCACTTTTGAACGGGGACAAACCAGGGCTTGGGATTGATAAGGAATGGTCTCGGGATGATTATGAAGCTATTGGAAGTGGTGGTTGGCCGTAGGTGGCGGCAGAAACGGCGGGGAGAGGCCGGATTTTCCAAAAAGAAAAGTTAGCTCATGGGAGCTGTTCCAGTGACCATTGGAGGCCGAAAATAGGTGGGTTAGGACGGCAAGGGACCGGTGATGAAGTGGTGAAGAAATGGTGGCCGGAGGTGGAGCGACAGCGGCGGATCGAGGCAAAGTCCGTGGGTGCTTCAAGGGTATTTTCCGGCCAAACGGCTGGCCGGATGGGGGTGGGATTTGGTGGGGAGGTGCGCCGGAGGGAGAGGCGTCGACTGGTGGGGGCGGTGCGCCGCACGGCGACGGGTCGAGGCCAGGAAGCAGCTCCGGCGTGGGAGAGGAGGAGAGAGAGAGAGAGAGAGAGAGAGAGAGAGAGAGAGAGAGAGAGAGAGAGAGAGAGAGAGAGAGAGAGAGAGAGAGAGACGGGGTCGACACGCACGAGGAAGAAAAAGAAAAAAGAAGAAAATGAAAAGAAAGAAAAAGAAAAAGAAAGAAGAAAAAGAAAGAGAAAAAGAAAAAAGGAAAAAGGAAAAAAAAGAGATGTAGGAAAAAAGATGAGGTCTAATCCTCATTCCGGGAAAACAAAACTAACCGCCGAAACGAGATTAAAAACAGCAAAAAGACTAAAAGAAATAAAACACATCATCAAATAAATTAAAAACCAATTTTTAAAACACAATAAATTAAAATAAATAAACTAATATATTAATTAAAATAAAAACAACCTTTCAGCGAAAATACACGCGAAAGAGAGTCATCACATAGCCAATGCCCCTGCAGCTTTTATGGATCTAATGAATCGGGTATTTCGACCTTATTTTGATTCCTTTGTGGTGGTTTTCATTGATGATATTTTAATTTATTCTCGGGATTTTGAAAAACATGCTTATCATCTTCGTTTAGTACTTGGGAAGTTAAGAGAACACTAGTTGTATGCAAAGCTCAACAAATGCGAATTTTGATTGGAAGAAGTCAAATTTCTTGGACATGTAATTTCCCGAAATGGTGTGGCTGTTGATCCTAGCAAGGTGGAAGCTATTTTTTCATGGCAGCGTCCAACGACCGTGCGTGAGATTCGGAGTTTCTTGGAACTTGCTAGATATTATCGAAGATTTGTGGAGGGATTTTCTCGATTATCTGGACCTCTCACTGCTTTGACTAGAAAGAATGCGGAGTTTATTTGGTCAGACAAGTGCGAGAGAAGTTTCCAAGTATTGAAGAAGAGATTGACAACTGCACCATTATTGGCACTTCCAGAACTGCATAAGCTATTTGTAGTTTTTAGCAATATGTCTAAATTTGGTTTGAGATGTGTTCTTATGCAGGAGGGACGGGTTGTTGCTTATGTATCTCGTTAACTGAAAGATCATGAGAAGAATTACCCGACGCATGATTTAGAATTGGCAGCGATTGTGTTTGCTCTTAAGATTTGGCTGCACTATCTGTATGGAGAAGTTTGTGAAGTCTACACCGATCATAAGAGTTTGAAGCACTTGTTTTCTTAGAAGAATCTCAACATGAGGCAGAGGCGATGGTTAGAATTAATCAGTGATTACCAGTGCGAGATCAAGTATCATCCAGGGAAAGCAAATACAGTTGCAGATGCTTTGAGTCGAAAGTCGCACTTGGAAGATGAAACTGAATCGTCAGGATTGGATTCTTTACTTTGCAGGATGAAAAGACTTCTTATTGAAAGTTTACAACAAGAGGAAGTGTTATCTTCAATTCTTGATATTCGAGTAGTTGATTTTGAGGAGTTGAAGACTCTTCAAAAGAAGGACCCGAAGCTATTAGATATTAGAAAAAGAGTCAGAAAATCTAGAGGGCCATTACATTATAGTATGGATAAGGATGGAATTTTTCGGTTCCGAGATCGTAGAGTAATCCCCAAAGATTCAAAATTCAAGGAGCAAATTATGGCAGAAGCTCATGTGACCCCTTATTCAGTTCATCCTGGCAGTACGAAGATGTATTTTGATTTGAAGAAAAATTATTGGTGGGAAAGGATGAAAAAGGATATTTCCTTGTATATTTAGAGATGTGACACATGCTGTCAAGTCAAGGCCGAACATCAAAGACCTGCTGGTATGCTCCAACCCCTCCCTATTCCTGAGTGGAAATGGGACGACATTACTATGGATTTTGTAGTGGGCTTATCGAGGACTCCTAGTGGAAAGAACTCGGTGTGGGTGATTATTGACCGGTTAACTAAGAGTGCTCATTTCTTGCTTGTTAATAATATTGATTCCTTGGGAAAGTTGACTCGCTTGTACGTAAAAGAGATAGTGCGGTTGCACGGGATACCCAAGAGTATTGTATCGAATCGGGACCCAAGGTTCACATCTCATTTTTGGAAGAGTTTACAGGCAGCTCTGGGTACTTAGTTGAAGTTTAGTACTGCATATCACCCTCAGACGGATGGTCAATCAGAGTACACTATTCAGACCCTTGAAGATATGTTGCGAGTATGTGTTATGGAATTTCAAGGAAGTTGGAAAAATCATTTGCCACTTATAGAATTCGCTTATAATAACAGCTTCCATGCGTCCATTCATATGGCTCCTTATGAAGCTCTTTATGGGAGAAAGTGTAGATCGCCATTGTGTTGGGATGAAGTCGGGGAGAATAAAATAATTGGGCCCAAAATAATTCAGGAAATGCAAAGTCAAGTTCGGATTATAAGAGATAAAATAGCGGCAGCTCAGAGTCGTTAGAAAAGCTATGTAGATACAAGGAGGAGAGAATTATCTTGAGTAAGGTGATTAAGTTTATCTCAAAGTCTCTCCCATGAAAGGAGTTAAGCGTTTTGGTAAAAGTAGGAAACTGGATCTAAGATATATTAGCCATTTTCAAATTTTGGAGAATGTAGGGTCTGTCGCTTATAGAATTGCATTGCCAGAATATTTTGGAAAAATTCATGATGTCTTCCATGTATCATCCTTAAAGAAGAGTTTTGGACAACAAGAGCCGCGATTTGTCGACCCATAGCGTTTTCAGCTGCAACCGGATCTTACTTATGAGATCATTCCTTCGCAGATTATGGATTGGAAAGAGCAACAGTTGAGATCCAAGACGATACCTCTGGTAAAGGTGGCACGGGGAGATCTGTTAGCTCAAGATTTCTCTTGGGAGAGAGAAGCAGACATGAGAGAGCAGTATCCTTATTTGTTTGAGTAAATGACGGTACGTTTCTTAAACTTGGTCTCAGTGGAATCATATGGCTTGCTTCAAGTTAGTGTTTGATCTTGCAAATTTCGATGACGAAATTTATTTTTAAGGGGGGAGGATGTGATACCCCGTTTTTACGTGTATTTTCACTGAAAGAGTATTTTAATTTAATTAAAATATCAGTTCTTTTATTTTAAATTATCGTTTTGAGTTTAAATTGCTGTGCAATTTATTTTAGTTTGTTTTTGGATTTAAAATTTAGTTGTTAGTTTTTACTACTTATTTATTATATTTTAGCTTCATGTGGTGTTTAAATTATTTTATTTGTTTTCTAGCTTTTAAAGTTATTTTCGTCGGATCAGTTTCTGGACTCCAGAGGTGAGGATTGGACCTCATTTCTTTTCCCCATCTTTTCTTTTTCTACTTTTCTTTTTTCTTTCTTTTTCTTTTCCTCCTCCGGTTTCCTCCCGTGCGCGCGACACTCTCTCCCTCCTCCATCTTTCAGCGTTTTCTTCCACCGCCCAGAACTGCCGCTTGCCGCCGCCGTGACTTGCACCACCCACCCAGAAATCTTCCCCTCCTGCCGGCGCACCTCCCACCAAATTTCACCTCCATCCGAGCCACCATTAGCCGCCACGAACTCCTCTAAGCCACACGGTTTTTCTCCCATTTCGCCGTCGTCGTTCCACCTCCGGCCACCATCTCTTCACCACATCATCACCGACCTCTTGTCGTCCTAAACCACCCATTTCCAGCTCCGATCCGTTGCCCGAGCAGCCCCCACGAGCTTATCTTCGTTTTAGCCGTTTTTCACTTCCACCACCGTTTCCTCTGCCACCCACGGCCAACTCTTACTTCCACTAATTTCATAAATACCTCTAAGCCATTCCATATCAATCCCAAGTCTTGGTTTGTCCTCATTCAAAAGTGGGTATTTTACAACCAATGGCCACAGTGTATTTTACACTATTACGTTGCTTTTTCTTCGCCGTTTGCAGCTCGTTGATCCTTCAAAAATTATTATATAGTGCTGTAAGTATTTTTCAAACTCTATTTTAGATTTAAATATATTATTGCTTTTACAATAAATTCTTTGACTGGTTGGTTATTCCGAACTGAGTCCGAGGAGTCGGGGGTCGAATGGATTGAGGACGGAGTTGTTTGTTTATTGTTGATGTTGAGTTTTGTTAGATAAATTGTGTCTTGAGGTGTGCATTGCATGGTGCATACATGTGCATGTGTTAAATTGAGAAAAACTAGTTTTATCTGTGTAAATGGATTTTTGGGTGCGTGTGTATCACGACCCCAAGCCGAGATGGGGTATTATCTCGATGGAGCTCCTCTAGTCACTCGGGAGTGGATAATACTGAGTGGTATGCCCTGAGTTGTCGTTGGGCGATGACCGGATCGCACGATACGGTAACGCTGTCGTGTCGACTCCATGGTCCCTAGGCTGACGGGGACTAGAGGATGGTCTGGTCCAGGTTCGAGTTAGGCGCGAGACTGGGTATCGCTTGTTTAGGTATCACATGCGTAGTCGTACCTGCGGTGTGGCACAGAAGCCAGAGTGTGTGGATGATCCCTAAGGGAGAGATCATGGTACATGCATTAAATTGGAACTGGTTTTGGATACTGGATACGGGCCATTTTCTGGAAAAATTGTGAGGTTTTGTATGAGGATTTTGTGATCCATTTTCTAAGAAAATGGTAGTTTTCTTGATTTGGGCTATTATCTGGGATATTGGCAAGGATTGGTTTTAAAGGATATGTTTTGGGCCAAATGGGATTTATTGGCATGCATGGAAAAAATGTGGATTTATAGGACATATGCATTTAGCATCCTTTCATGCATATTGTTGAGTTTAATATATTTTTATCTTATGGCGTTTGGATTATTACTTACCTGCGGCACCATTTGGTACTGTAGATTTTGATGCAGATGTTGAGGAGGAAGAGGAGGCTGAGCCCGAGGAGGCGGCTCCCCAGAGTTTTGATTTGGAGTTGTTTAGGTCAAAAAATATCTCTACTAGTTTTTATGCCTTGTATTTTGGTTTTGAAACAATATTTGAGACTTGTAATATTTTATTATGTGTGATTTAAACGAGTTTGTATTTAAACAAAAATTATGGTACTTAGTTATAAGACTTTTATTATCCGCTGCATGATTTTATTGTACACTTGTTGCATGTACACACATTTGGCATTTGGCGATCGGATGGTGACCTGTGTTGTCTTCATCCTGACGTTTCGATTTCTACGTGTCCGTACGTGGGAGTTGGAGGCGTCAGACTTGAGACTTCTCATGTAGCAGATATATACATCCATACCATGAAAATTATCTATGTAAGTAATGAAATATTTCTATCTATCAAACATTATAGAGAGAAAGGTTTACATGCATCTATATACATTACCTCATGAAACTCTCTATTTTTTGTGGCATATTTTGTTGATATGTTTGGTTTGCTTTCATTTTATACAAATCAACACACATATTGAGATTAGAAAATTTAAATGTAGAAAATATACTGATATTTTGTGGTGTTTAAATTAATCATATTGTAATAGTTTATTTGAAACTGTGAGATCAGTGTGTGGTTGAGAAATTGGAGTCTATATATGTACTATGATATATGATTTTAATTGAAAGGTAGTAACTCTTTGACCCCATCCGGGACTGGGGTGTTATAGTTGGTATTAGTGATGGGTTTGAGGTTCTGCAGACTATTAATATTTGTGATTTTAGATATTTGTGGGCTTTAGGAAATAATTTTCAGATTTGAAGAGTAGAAATTATGTGGACTTCAAGAAATAATCCTGTGGATATTTAGGGTTTTAGAATCTGTTGACATTAGGGAATGTGATGTATGAAATTTGAGGTATGAGATTTTGTATACTTTAAAAACGATTTTGAATCTAAGGTTTTAGAATTATGTAGACTCCAAGAGATGGTTTCGATGGTATTTAAGGTTTTAGAATATGAGGTTTGAGATTTTGTGGATTTCAAGAAATGATTTTTATGAGATTTGAGGTTTTAGATTCTGTAGGCTTATTTTGTATACTATGAAATAATTTTGATAAAATTTAAGGTTATAAATTTGGGTAGAATTTTGGGCAATTGATTATTATCAGATTTGAGGACATTTTTTTAGCTTTTAACTCCAGCTTGAAGTCATGAAAATTCAACTTTAAAGAGTTATAACATTACCAGAAACCACTCCGCCGCAGAACAAAACGAAATTCTCATATTAAACTCAAATCCCATTTCGAAAAGAACGAAAGGTTAAAATAGTAACAGCCACAAATTTTAAAGTAAATTTTTCTCTAAGGTGCAGATATCCAAAATAAGAAAGAATAGTCTGATTGCAGCTCAACTCTCAGTTTGTTCCCTCAGCCTCCGGATAGAGCTCCTTACGGTCACAGCACTAGCAGTGTTCAACGTGTAGGCACCACCTGCCTTGACCTTTCCACAGTCTTTGCAGCCCCAAATACCCACAGCCTTCCTCTTCACTACAAACTTCCCACAAAATTCACAGAAATATTTGCTATGCTGACTGACTTCCATCTTCTTAATCTGCTTTCGCAGACTAGCACCATAACGGGTACCATACTTTCCAACAATACCTGCCTTCTTTGTTCTCTTGGTCATGATGGCTAGATTTGAAGGTACTCACTGACTGCGAAAGACAAGGAGCAGCTGATTGAGAGCGAGCAATTATTTGAGGGCTAAGGTTTGTAGATTTTAAGAAATGATTTTAGTTACCACTGGAACGAATGCTTGTTAGAATTGAGAAACTGATGGGCATTGAAGTCTAGATTGTCACGTTGAAAGTTATAGGTGCAATTATTTTTGGTTGGGGATGGTTTCAAACCTTTTAAACTCGTTGCCTAATTTACAAGAAATTTGCTTATTTGCAATTAGTTAATTCCAGCTAATGATTATTTTCAACTAATATTGATTGTAAATGATCTTTTAGTTGTAATAAATTAGTCACAAAAATCCATTTTTCTTGTAAATTAATTAATATTATACAATGACATCTTGGATGAGGCTTGGGTTTGAGGATACCATCACCACAAACTGATCGATTGTTCGTATTTATGTAGGCATGTGTAGAGGTTGAGCAAACCTTTTGAATTTTCTTCGTCGAGAATGCTTTACTTTCCATTACCCACATGGAACTTTCTCTTCTCGATGTTGACTTGAATATTCTAAAATTTTCAAACCTCCTCACGCGCTTATATTACTAGTCTTGCTTCTCAAAGGAGATCCTTCCATAAAATGGACCATTTTTTTAACGGTTCTAAGTCCTTTTTTTAAAAATCTTTTTGGGACTTTGATATGAAGTAAAATAACGTAACATTGCTTTGTTTCAATAGATGAATTTATTTATTTATTATTATTATTATTATTATTTTAGCGAACCAATTTTTCCAACTTAATGAAAAATTTTGGCTACTCAGGTAGTATTTCGATAAGAGTATTTTGGGGCTATTCTTTTCACATAAGGTTATAACTTTATTTTTTAGTTTTAATAGAAGGACCAATCTTGAAGCCAACTGTTTCCTTTTGACCTTCCCATTTTAGTTGCAATTCAATTTTCCTCGATAGTCATTTAGCGAAGCACACATTTGGTTCCTAAATGCAACGTCATTCATTATATCAGTTTTCTCTCAACCGGATGCTTACCAAAATAATAATAATAAAAATTCCAACTTGCACCACTTCATCTTTGGGACCACTCCATTATGACTACTCAACCTTTTCTACCCCACGAGCTTGGTGGAATAATTAATGTACAAGTCAAAGTCTTTCTTTGATAAAAATTCCAATTTGCACCACTTCATCTTTGGGACCACTCCATTATGACTACTCAACCGTTTCTACCCCACGAGCTTGGTGGAATAATTAATGTACAAGTCAAAGTCTTTCTTTGATCGTCATCAAATTTATTCCATTCTCATATACCCATAAACACTAAAAAAGCATATTTCCTTACCAGAAAATCCATGGAAGTTCTTCCCTCCCATAAGTTTCTTTCTCAAATCTGTCTTCTCTTACCTCTCCATATCACCTCACTTTTACTTCTCTCTTCGGCTTACTCTCCTCTTGATAATTACTTCATCAATTGTGGAGCACACTCCAACACCAACGTCGATACCCGAGTCTTCGTTGGCGATCGGGGTTTCTTAGTCGGAAAGGGAGAAGCTATCAAAAACAGCAACTCATTAGCAAGCACTTCACCTCTCTATCGAGTGGCAAGAATATTTCGACACCAGGCTTCATATAAGTTCAACATCAACCAGTATGGTACATATGTTATACGCCTTCATTTCTTTGTTTTCATGTCACTGTATACTGATCGTTCTATTCCTCGATTCAATGTTTCGATTTCTGGGCTTTCACTTTTGACGAACTATAGCTTCCAAAATGTTACTAATTCTCCGAAGATTGAGGAATTCTTGCTGACCATCCCAAAAGGTGAAATTAAAATCAATTTTGTACCCTACGAGCCATCTTCGGCTTTCGTGAATGCCATAGAAGTCGTTCTTGGCCCCGACAGCCTCATCCCTGATAAGGCCCCTCACATTACATCTCAAGGAGCTAAGAGTAACTACGGTGGTTTGAGCATGAAGGTTCTTCATAAAATCCATAGGATCGACGTTGGAGGTTCTGCATCCAAGCTCGATGAGTTATGGAGGAATTGGGATTCAGATGATAAATACCTATACCCAAAAGATGCCACATATCAATACAAATTTGAAACGCCTTTTGACCAGGCCAGAAGGATCCCCAAGTATATTGCCCCAGCTTTTGTGTTTCAGACAATCAGACGATTGAATATAAGCAACAACTCCAGTTTACCAAAGATAAGTTGGAGTTTTCCTGTCAATAAGAATTCTAACAACTTTCTTCGAGTCCATGTCTCTAGCATAATAAGTGAAAGTACACTTAATGACTGGTGGTTCAATCTCTCTATCAATAGAAATTTTAGCAAGGAGATGAATCCTTATGGTATAACAGAGAGGATTGGCGTGGATCCATTTCACATCGATTTTGTGGTTGATTCAGATGGCTTGGGATTTGTGAATGCTAGTATCATAATTGGCCAAATGGAGGGCTCTGGGATATATAATGCCCTTTTGACTGGGTTGGAGATTCTGGAGGTAGTGAATGAGTCGGGTTTCATTCCTCCTAGGGAAATTGTAGTAGGGAAAAAGAAACTTTCCCCTGCTATAATTGGTTCTGCATGTATTGGGGCGTTTTTCATTTTGGTAATATTGGTGGTGTTGGGTTTGAAATTCAGGAAACCAAGGCATGATCAGATTTTGGGAGGGTTTAGTTCGAAAAATAGGTTGACTCAAAGAGGTCCTAATGCTTCCCTTGTTGATCCTACTCTAAAGCTTAGTTTAAGGGTACCTTTTTCTGAAATACTGGGTGCAACGAGGAACTTCAATGCCGAGTTATTGATTGGTGAGGGTGGATTCGGGAAAGTCTACAAAGGAACTCTTAAAAATGGCACCAAAGTGGCTGTGAAACGAAGTGATCCACGACATGGACAGGGTCTAGAGGAATTCCAAACGGAGATCATGGTGTTGTCTCGGATTCATCATCGCCATCTTGTTTCTCTGATTGGATATTGCGATGAACATCGTGAGATGATATTGGTTTACGAGTTCATGGAAAATGGGATTTTGAGAGACCACCTCTATCATTTAGATGACAATTTCAGGAAGGCAACTTCAGTGTCTAAATTATCTTGGGAGCAAAGACTAAAAATTTGCATCGGTGCAGCAAAGGGCCTACACTATCTACACACTGGCCCGTCTGGAGGAATCATTCACCGTGACATGAAGCCAACAAACATTCTACTTGATAAACATTATGTGGCTAAAGTCGCCGACTTCGGAATTTCAAAATCTGGCCTTCCCGATCAAGACAACTTCACCATGGGTGTAAAGGGTAGCTTTGGTTATCTTGATCCAGAATACATTAAAACCCTACACTTGACAGAGAAATCTGATGTATACTCCTTTGGAGTTGTACTTCTTGAAGTTCTTTGTGCTAGACCAGCTATCATACCGTCATCTCGGCTGGATGAGGTGAACTTAGCAGAATGGGGGATGCTGTGGCAAAAGAAAGGCCAACTCGAGAAGATTATTGATCCGATGCTTGTTGGTAACATTAAGCCAAGTTCATTGAGAATATTTGGTGATACTGCAGAAATGTGTTTGAAGGCATTTAGTATTGAGAGGCCGACTATGCAGGATGTGTTATATTACCTAAATTATGCACTGCAGCTTCAAGAAACTGGGATGCCCAAAGAGCCATTTGAAGACAGCATGACGACTACCATAACTTCATTGGAGTTGCAGTTTCCGGTTGTTTTGAACTTTCCTGCTCATGAAGATGATGATGCACCCAATAGAGGGGATGATAGTTCTAATACAGAGGTTAGTGAAGCCTAAGTCCATTGGTTTGGGTAAGTACTGTGCATTAACACCTGAATTCATAGCAATGAGTTTTATTAATGGTTGTTTCAAGGCACGTTAAAGCGCCGCTTTCTTTAAAACAATATTCGCTACCACCAGTCACGGTATGCATACAGATTACAAGTGAATTTACCTCCAAGATATAATGAAGTCTAGAATAAGTTTGTTTGTTTAACTGCGTTATGTACATACAAAATTAGACCTAAATGCCTTGAGATTCTACTATTCAACTAAAAGATTAGAAAACTATTCTCTGCAGAATAAATAGATCTTAATAACAAGTTTTGAAAAAATGAAAATTATTGGAAGAGAGAGAATTTTAAAATTGCCTTATAAGATGGTTCAATTGGTAAGCTAATGTGTCTATTATAAGTGACCAAAAGATGTAAATTAAAAGTTATTACATTTTCTTTTGTTGAAATCGATTCCCAACATGTATATATATTATACTTGCTACCAAGTAACATGGATTGTACAAGGTCCAATGGTTGTGTGCACGTTCACCTACCAAATTGCATTGGTTCGGATCTACCCAACACGTCCTTCAAGAAAATTTTTCATCAAGAGCACTTGGGCTCGTGGGCTGCCCAAATCCAAAATATATGATAAAATGTAAAAAGTGTATATATGGAAGCTCTTATTCACAAGTATGCGGTAAAAATGATATATAATTTTTTTTTTTAAGTATAAACCTATATGTTGTATTCATGTACTGACTGAATTACACAGTTTATCAAAGTTTACACAGTTAACAATCTCCTGAGGATGGTCCTCCATCCAAACTCTCTCCTCATGTACATTTAAAGCAATTTTTGCAAGGCTATGTGCCACACTATTACGATTTCTGTTAACATATAACACCGACCAATACCTTCTATTTTTCTGCATGTGAATGAACATTGTTCAATTAAATCACAAGTTATAATATTAAGCAAAAACTATGCTATTTATCAATTTAAATCACAACTAAGATTTATGCATATTAATCATTTTTTCATCTAAAACCAATAATAATGTAATAAAATAAATAAAATATATTAGTTCTAAATGTATAAAATATGCAATATTTTTAGCTCAATCAAAAGATTTTAATTAAATCCCCACCATTGCAGCAACTTCAGGAAAGTTGATTAACTTTCCATGTGAAAAATTTTAAATATTACGTATATTAAATTATGTCTGTGGAAAAGTCTATGTACAAAAAAGAAAAACTCTCCTCTCTCTACATTTCCTAAAGAAACTGTCTAGATCTTTTAATCTTGAAGCGTGGAATTTTCAAAGAGACTCTAGTAGCCTCCTAAGTGACGTAGAAGTGCAAACAATAAAGTGACATGGTGATAAAGTATTAGAAATGTATAATTAAGTTGCTGAAGTGGGTGATTTATTTCATCAAAGAAGAGTTGAGCACTTAATTGTGTATCAAATTCTAGTAATGGATTTCAAATTAATTAATGCCAATAATTTGCACACAAAAGTTTCATATTTGCCCTTAAAATAATAAACACTTATATTATGCTTATTGGTTGCAAGTCATTTTTGGAAAATAAAAATGAAAAGCTTCATGCGGCATGGAAAGACTTGCTTCATTTCCTTAAGCCAACATTTCCTTAGGCAATAAAGGAGCAAGGCATTTTTGGAAAGAAAGAGGAAAAGCCTCAACAGCTAAGTCAGAGGCTATAGAGAAAGAGTGGGACATGAACCAAAGGGAAGGAAAACAATTATGGGCTGAGGTGAGGCCAAGGAGGGCATGTGGGACAGATGTGAGAGAGAGAGAGAGAGAGAGATTACCATCATATCTGGAGAGGACCCAGGGCACCCAACTAGGCAACAACGATGGCTCAAGGAATCAAACCTAGAGTATTCTGGCTAATGCACAAATTAAGGGGGGCCGAGGTGCAGTACCAGGGATATAAAAAGAAAAGAAATTGTGCTGCAAATGGGGCAGTTTTTCTAGAAGGATTCTAGCGGCATAAACTAGTGTTTTCGGCTTTGGGCATTTCATATATGAGCGATATTTCTTATTTTTATTTTCACTTCTAAAAGGATGATGCAAAGCTAAATTTTCGTAGCTTGGTTTGTGGGATAAGGCTTGATTTGTTTGGCTTTTAGGTTAATGAAATTTATGTTGGTTTAAACGTTGTTTTTACTTTGTTATTAGCCTTAAATTGATTTGAAATTAGATAGCAACTCTTGTTCTTGCTTTGTTGTAGACGTAAAACACAACAAAGGCTTGAAAATTTATCAAGGCTCCTTTTGGTTAGATGTTACTATGTGTTTGGCTAGTAATGTAGTGAATGTTTTAAAGAAATATTGCAAATTTGAATGTAAACTCTCCATCTTCCAATTATCAATTCATTGACTAGATTGATAGTTGAGAAAATTTACTAAAAACCAAATCAAAGAAAGACGTATCCGTAGCCCAAGTGTTTGATAAATTGCTTCTTAGATTTTTCCTTTTGAAATCTTTAGTATGTTCTAACTTCATTTTGCTACCTTTAATTTTATATTTTGTTTATCTTATATTCAAGATTTTTTACATGTTAAGTGGTAAGAATGGACTTGATACCTCATCATTTAGATTTGGACTCAAATGTAGATATGTTTATAGCTTACTTTCGTAATTAGATTGCACAAATCCTTACATATACTCTTTTTTATATAACCATACAATGTTCAAAAAGAATTTACATAGCATTTTTTAAGGTTTTGTTAACACCTTTTGTCCCTGTGGAATAAGATCCTAGATTTATCGTTGATATAACTTAGCACGTTTACATTTGGAAGAACACATTTAGAATCATGTCAAGTTTTTGACACTGTTGCTAGGGACAATTAATGTTAATTGAAACAATTTTTTGTTTGAGAGAGTTGAGGTGGCATAATGTTGTAAACCTATTTACAGTTTTGGCGATACCTAAACTTTTTTTTTTTAGTTGATTATTCTCTTAATTTTACAAAGTCTTTTTACTGTTGTATATGTCTAGTTGGGCTCGAAGTCATTCTAGTCATCTTATTAGGAATTGTAACAGCACACTCTGATTCAACATCTTTCGATTCAGCATATGATTTAGCATCTGTATCTATTCTTGAGTTCACACTTGAAACTGAAATCAATATGGGTGATAATGAGCATTCCGAGAGGGAGATTATTTTTTCTTAGGGAATACTTGCATCCTATTCGAACTAGTGCACCGTCATGCATCATCCAACTTCTAAATGCCAAAAATTTTAATTTCAAACCCAACATGATGCCTTTGCTTCCACATTTCTTTGGTATGTAGTCTGAAAATCCTTATTTACATATCAAAGAATTTGAGGAAGTATGTTCTATATTTTTTTATCGTACATGCACGGGAGAAGTCATTGGGCTTAAATCGTTCCCATTTTCTTTAGAAGATAAAACTAAAATATGGTTGAACTCACTTAGATCTCAATCCATAGACACTTGGCAAGAGATGCAAACAGAATTTTTGAAAAAGTTTTTTCCAAGACATAGAACAAATGCTTTAAAAAGAGAGATCATGAATTTTTCTCAAAAAGATATTGAAGCTTTTTATCAATATTGGGAAAGGTTCATAGATTTATTAAATTCATGCTCGATTAGTTTTTTTTTTTTTTAAGAGTTTGACACTTAAAATGCGCCAATTTGTTGAAACTATGTGTAATTGGGAGTTTTTCAATAAAGAACCAAAAGAAGTATACGAGTATTTTGATTATTTGGCTGAGAATGCCCAATCTTGGGATACTGCCAATGCTTATGACATATCTAAGGGTATTGAGTCTAATGGTGGCAAGTTTAATTTGAAAAAGGATGATGACATGCATGCTAGAATAACATTGTTGTCCGAAAAAATTAATGTCATTGGAATGAAAAAGATTAATGACGTGCAAGTTATTCCTAAACTGCCTGAAAAATGTGAAATTTGTGAAGAGCTAAGACATTCCACTAATGAATGTCCCACTATCCCTGCATTTAGAAAGGTGTTATTAGATCAAACAAGTGTTGTATATTTGATTTCTAAACCATATGCTAGCACTTATTCTAACACTTATACTTTAGGTTGGAGGGACCATCCAAACTTTAGTTGGAAGAGTGAACAAAATGCTCTTCAAGGACCTACATTTCATGGGGAATCTCAATACACAAGCCAACCTGCCCTAGTTCAAAAAAGGAGACTCGAAGAATCTGTCCAGCAATTGGCTAATACATTGCAGCAATTCTTGCAAGGAAAATCAACGATTAATAATCAAAATTCTCAAGCTATAAATGACATAAGGAGCACACTCACTAGGCTAACTACCACATTGAGCATTCAATAGAAAGGAAAATTTCATGCACAACCACAACCGAACCCTCAAGTTCAACCTCAACAAGTTCAAGAAGCAACTGAGTGTTCCAACATCAAACCATTGAAAGCCATCACAACCTTAAGGAGTGGCCGAGTGGTAGACATTCCTGCTCAAGGGGCAAACAAGGTAAATAAGGCTGGTAAGGTTTCTAATTCAGCTTAAATTGCTGATGGAGAAAATGAGACTAATGTAGAGGTAAATCTCTGCTTTGATCCAACACATTTCCCTCAAAGACTTGTTCCTTTACATAAAGATAAAAATCATTCTGACATTTTGGGAATATTTAAGCAAGTTAAGATCAACATGCTTTTGCTAAATTTCATTCAACAAATTCCTACATATGCTAAGTTTTTAAAGGACTTGAACACTGTTAAGAGGAAACTAAATGTCCAAAACAAGGCCTTCTTAACTAAACAGGTCAACACCATTATACAAAACAATACCCCACCAAAGTATAAAGATCCAAGGTCTTCCACAATTGCTTGTGTAATAGGTAGCTCAAAAATTGGGGTTCAAGTGTGAATTTGTTGCCTTGTACCATATATGAACAGTCAGGATTAGGAGAATTGAAACCAACGTCAATTATTTTGTAATTGGCTAACCGTTCCATTAAGATGCCCTAAAGGTATTAATGAAGATGTTGTAGTTCATATTAATAAATTTTTTTATTGGTAGATTTTGTGGTGTTTGAAATGGATGTTAGTTGAAGTGTTGAGACAGCATAAGGGAACTATTGGCTAAACCATAGCAGACATTAAAGGTATAAATCCCTTTATTTGCACTCATAGAATTTATCTAGAAGAAAATGTAAAAACTTCTAGGGAAATGCAAAGGCAATTGAGCCCTACCAAGAAAGAAATTGTTAAAAATGAGGTTTTGAAATTACTTGATGTTGGTATCACTTATCCTATCTTGGATAGCAAGTGAGTGAGTCCAACTCAAATAGTTCCAAAAAAATCTAGTTTGACAATTATGAAAAATGATCATGATGAGTTGATTCTTATGATAACAACCACTAAATGGAGTATGTGAATTGATTATAAGAAGTTAAACGCAGCCACTAGGAAAATCATTTTCCCTTGCCCTTTCTTGATCAAATTTTGGAAAGAGTGGTTGGTCATGCTTTCTACTATTTTCTAAATGGTTTTTTGGGTTACTATCATATTGAAATAGACTTAGAGAACAAGGAAAATTCACACATCCTTTTGGCACTTTTGCATTTAGACAAATGCCCTTTGAATTATGTAATGCACCAGCTACTTTCTAACAATACATGTTAAGCATTTTCGGTGATATGATTGAAAATATTTTGGAAGTGTTTATAGATTTTTTTTTTTTTTTTTTTGGCAACACTTTTGATGATTGTTTAACTAACTTACAAGCTATGTTGGCTAGGTGTGAAGAAAAAAATCTGCTCCTCAATTGGAAGAAGTTCCATTTCATCGTTCAAAAATGGATAGTCCTTGGGCATATCATTTCAGCTAGGGGAAATGAGGTTGATAGGGCCAAGATTGATCTGATTTCTAAGCTACCTGCACCGAAAACAATAAAGGATGTTAGATCATTCTTAGGTCATGCTGGTTTCTATAAGAGATTTGTCAAAGATTTTAACTCCATTTCTAAACTTTTGTGTCACTTACTCATGCTTGACACTATTTTTAATTAGATAGTTGAACACCAAAATGCTTTTGACCAACTTAAAAATTTGCTTACCACAGTCCTTATTATGCAACCCCCTGATTGGTCCATTCCCTTTGAAATTATGTGTGACGCCAGTGATTTTACTATAAGGGTTGTGCTTGGACAACAGCGGAATAGTTGTCCTTTTATCATATATTATACAAGTAAAACTTTAAATAGAGCCCCAAAGAACTATTCCACAACTGAAAAAGAATTACCTACTGTTGTTTTTGCGTTGGAAAAATTTCAAACTTACATACTTGATTCTCCTATGGTGATTATCACTGACCATGCAGCTTTGAAATATCTCTTGACAAAGAAAGATGCTAAACCACACCTCATGCGATCTCCTTCAAGGGTTTGACATCACCATCAAGGACAAAAAGGGTGTAAAGAATGTGGTTGTTGACCATCTCTCCTGAATCCAATGCACAGAAACTGAACTCTCTTCTTCTATATCTAACTCTTTTCCTAATGATCAGCTTATGTCTATTAATGTTTTACCATGGTATGCTAACATTGTAAACTTTTTTTGTGACAGATCAGACTCCATCACATTGGACCAAGAATTAAAGCGGTTCAAAACTGAGGTTAAGTATTTTTTTTACGATGACCCTTATTTGTTTAAGTATTGTTCAGATCAAATCATTCGAAAATGTGTCCCAAATGATGAAATATTTGTTGTGTTAAATGCTTGTCATACCAAGGCATGTGTTGGCTATTTTTCTGCTCATAAGACGGTAACTAAGATTTTGCAATGTGGTTTGTATTGTCCTACCATGTTTATGGATGTATTTAATTTTTGTAAATCTTGCGAACCATGTCAGAAATTGGATGGAATAATTAAAAGAAACACGATGCCTTTGCAACTTGTTTTGGTGCTAGAAGTTTTTGATTATTGGGGCATTGACTTTATGGGGCCCTTTCCTCCTCTTGATCATTTATGCATTCTAGTTTCTATCGACTACGTGTCTAAATGGATTGAAACTAATCCTTGCAAAACATATGACCATCAAGTTGTGCTTAAGTTTTTAAAAGAAAACATTTTCTCTCGTTTTGGCTTGCCTAAGGCTATCATAAGTGACAATAGCACCCATTTTTGTAACAAATCATTTGCTGCCCTCCTACACAAGTATGACATCCACCAAAAGGTTTCTACCCCACATCACCTTCAAACAAGTGGTAAAGTTGAACTTGCTAATAAGGAAATTAAAACCATTTTGAAAAAAAAAAAAAAATTGTGAATCCTAACTTTAAGGATTGGACTTTGAGATTGCCCGATGCATTGTGGGCATATAGGACTACATATAAAACTATTATTGGTATGTCCCCTTATCAGTTAGTCTATGATAAGGCTTGTCACCTTTTTATTGAACTTGAACATTGTGCCTTCTGGGCCTTCAAGAAATTTAATTTTGATCTTGACCAGCTGGATCTTTAAGAAAACTACACCTTTCTGAATTAGAGGAACTCAGGAGGGATGCTTATGATAATTCTAAGTTGTCCAAGGAACGCATGAAGTCTTTCCATTATAAACATATTCAAAGAAAATTATTTGAATCTAATCAGCAAGTTTTACTCTACAATTCTCGACTTCATTTATTCCCTGGCAAGTTAAGATCTCGATGGAGTGGCCCCTATCTGATTAAAACAGTCTTTACTCATGATGCTATTGAGGTTGTTAATTCTCAAAATGGAAATGCTTTCAAAGTAAGGGCCTGTTTAGGGTTGCGATAGGAGTCTTAAAAAGTATTTAAATATTCTTAAAAACTGTTTAATGAAAAAATTAAGTCGTCTGGGTGTTACATATTAAAGTACTTTTAATATCAAATAAGCTAAAAAGTATGTTTGATGCTTTTTCTCAAACGTGTTTTTCCGTATAATGCGGAACGTAATTCGAATTTTAAAAAAATTGTCAATGGACAAAAAATATCCATACAACTTTAAGATAATTACAACTTTCAAATTTTTAATGATATAATCATAATTTTTAAAAATTCAAATAATCATAATTTCTACCTCAAAAAGTATTTTTTAATTTATTTCCATACAAAAGTAACATGTTTGAAAGTGTTTTAAACATATAGTTACCAAACAGTAAATAACTTTTTAATAGTAGAATTTATTACTAAAGTTATAAGTTATAAGCTATATTTCCCACCACAATCCCAAACATACACTAAATGGCCAAAGACACAAACATTTTCTGAAAATTTTTTTACCCAAAGCCACCACCAGTCTTTTGCAAGATCCTACTTACCCTGCTGTTGCTTAGTACTTCTCTTTGGTTTTTTTTTTTTTTTTGGTTTTGCATATTTTTGTTTAACTGGATAACGTATAAACTTATGTGGAGAATTAACATCTGATTTACATTAGCTCCAATACTCTAAAACCAATGAATCGGATCTATAGCATAGATTTTTTAATTAAGTGATTTTGAAGTAAAGTTGAATCTATTTGCTCTCGTGATCACTTTATTTACTGAAGACTAGCAAAAAACTAGTTGGGGGGTGTGATAAAGTGTTAGAAATGTATAATTAAGTTGTTTAAGTGAGTGATTTATTTCATCAAAGAAGAGTTGAGCACTTAATTAGACATCAAATTCTAGTAGTGGATTCCAAATCAATTGATGCCAATATTTTACACACAAAAGTTCTATATTTGCTCTTAAAATAATAAACACTTATATTATGCTTATTGGCTATAGGGCATTTTTGGAAAGTAAGAGGAAAAGCCTCATACAGCATAGAGAGACTTGTTTCATTTCCTTCAGTTGGCAAGTCTTTGGGAAATAAAGGAGCAGGGCATTTTTAGAAAGAAAGAGGAAAAGCCTCAATAGCTAAGTCAAAGGCCATGGAGAAAGAGTGGGATGTGAACCAAGGGGAAGGAAATTAGTTATAGGCTTATGTGAGGCCAAGGGGGGCATGTGCGACAAGAGAGAGAGAGAGAGAGAGAGAGAGAGAGAGAGAGAGAGGTTATCATCGTATTTGGAGGGGACCCAACTAGACAGCAACAATAGCTCAAGGAATCAAACCCAGAGTACTCTAGCTAATGCACAAATTAAGAGGGGCCAAGGTGCAGTACCAAGGGATATAAAAAGAAAAGAAATTGCACTGCATAGGTGGCAGCTTTTCTGGAAGGATTCTCAAAGCAAAAACTGGTGTTTTCAGCACTGGGCATTTCTTCCATGAGCGATGGTTCTTCTTGTTTTCATTTTCACTTCTAAAAAGAGGATGCAAAGCTAAATTTTTGGTAGCTTGAGTTTTGGGATAAGGCTTGATTTGTTTTGGCTTTTAGGTTAATGAAATTGTTGTTGGTTTAAACGTTATTTTTACTCTGTTACTAGCCTTAAATTGATTTAAAATTAGATAGCAGCTCTTGTTCTTACTTTGTTGTAGATGTAAGAGGCACAACAAAGGCTTGAAAATTTATCAAGGCTCCTTTCAGTTAGATGTTATTACGTGTTTGGCTAGTAATGCAATGAAGGTTTTAAAGAGATAATGTAGATTTGAACGTAAACTCTCCATCTTCCGATTATCAATTACTTGACTGGATTGATAGTTGAGAAATTTTACTAAAAACCGAATCAAAGAGAGACCTATCCACAGCCCAAGTATTTAATAAATTACTTCTTAGATTTTTCCTTTTGAAATATTAAATATTTTCTGATTTCATTTTGCTGCCTTCAGTTTCATATTTTGTTTGTCTTATTTTTAAAATTCTTTACATGTTAAATAATAGGAATAGACTTGATACTTCATCATTTAGATTTGGACTCAAATGTAAATATATTTACAGCTTGCTTTTGTAATTAGATTACACAAATTCTTACATATACTCTGTTTTTATATAACCATACAAAGTTAAAAAGGAATTTACATAGCATTTTTCAAGGTTGTGTTAACACCCTTTTGTCCTTATGAAATATGATCCTGAATTTATACTTGATATAACTTGACACTTCTATCCTTAGAAGACCACATTTAAAATCACGTCCCGTGGACTATAAGACGAAGACGAGCGAAAATCTAGCCTAGTGAGAATTCCACTCCTTAATGTAATTCAAATAAACCTTATTTAACACCTATTATATGGGACAAAATGTTTAAAGAATAAAACTTGGCTTAAAGTTCTTCGCAATATAAGTAGAAAATAAAACCAAACGGATAAATATAACTTTCTGTCTGTTTGAAAAAGAAATAAAGAAATAAATCTGTCAAACTTGGGCAGAAAAATTCAGCAATTGGAATTCTGTTAGTAGAACAGAAAAAAAACCCACCTCCAGTTCACAAACCTGGAAAGCATGCATTAAACATGTAAACTTTCTAGGAAATGTATCATGAGACTAGAAAATTCAAGAAAAAGAACCTGCATCCCCATTTGATCTCCTTTTTCCTATATCATGTTTGAATATCTGTCTAATATTATGAAAAATTCCCATAAAAGGGTGTATCTCTATAACAAAAATCTATAAGCAAAAACAGCTCATATCCTCTTAACAAAAATTAGCACACCCTGGTCCTGTCCTCTCTCTCAGAAGAAAACCGAGTTTGATCTAACAGAGCGACACATCCAAGGAGAAAACATCTCCATCAAATCCTGAATCAACTCCCTCATGCCCGTCGAATTCATCAAGACCCAACAGCTTCTCAATTGGAAGTTCTTCATCCAACACAAAGACTTCCTTTTCAATCGGTAGTTTATCGTTTGATTCAAAACCATCTTCTTTTGGTTTTAGAATGTCATCTTCCATTTCTAAGGGCACAATTTTCATGGCGTTTTTGGTTGTTTTGCTCAATCTTGAAGGCACAGTTTTGATCCTGCGGACATCATTGGACCTGTCTTGTTGCTCCAACTCTAGTGTCTTTGAAGCTGTTCGTCTTGAGCTAAATTCAAGCCTTCTCCCACAACCTCTAGGTTCAACCCTTTTAGCATGCAGTTCTACTCCAACAGATTTGGAAGGAGATATGATGTCCTTTCGAGGCGAAGTAGAAAACCAAATCCAAGGCTCCTGAGACCTCAAATCGAATTTCCGTTCAAAGGGCCAAAAAATTGGTTCATCAGAATTGAAATCTTCCAGAGTAGCTTCAGAAACATGCTCAGTTGAAGTGCTACCGTACGGTGATTTTTCATCTCGAATGTCCCTGAGAGAAGAAACACTAGAACTAGATGACACAACATCTGAAAACAAACTGTTCTTGTAAGACGGGCTAGGAAAATCAGATTGCAAGTAAACCAACTCCAGAGTTTTATCTGAAATCAAGTCAGAATCTTCACCATCAAGATTTACCAAAGAGGGCGGGAAACCCGTTCTGTTCGGGTAGAAAATTTGAGAAGATTCATCGGGCATGCTGCTAGGAGGAGTTGAAGAGTTGTCACGACTTTTGGGTTCCTCACAGGACCGCCATTCAACATTCTCAGAACAGCTTACATTTGCATCACTCAGAGTCGAGCTCAGTAGCCATGTAACTACCTTCCCTCCATTCAAATCATTCTTGGTAGTCTTCTCTGCATCTAGGATGGGATTCTCAAGAGTTGAACATGGAGAAAACAGCCTATTTTCCTCAAAACCTGACCAAGGGGTTGTGCAATCTGAAGACAACCACATACACTCCCTATCGTCATGGAAAATTTCCTTGGCCAACTGTTTATCAAGATCAATATCCTCTTCTACAGAATATTGGAGAAAAGGAGAAGCAGCAGCCTCCTTTCTGGATTTACAGATAGGACCCATCTTTTCAATGCGTGATCTAATGGGTTTGTTGCGAGTGCCAGTTGAAGATATTCTAGCATGTCCATCTTCTATACGATCAATGCTATTCTTTTTCTTGGAGGACAAAGGAGAGTCACTCTTCACAATAACCCCAGAACTTGGTTTTCTAGTGAAGCTCCTTCTGTTGGAGTTTTCAGTCATTGCCACTGTATCATTGGATTAACCGTTACATGTTAAGGGCAAGCAACAAGTTAAGGGCAAGCAAAAAGAATTCTTTTGAAACTCAGAGAGAGAGAGAGAGAGCTAGGGAGTAGAAAAGGTAGGAAACCTGACAGGACCGGCGACCATTGAATGGTTCCAAATAGAAGTCAATAAATAGCAATAGCGTAAGAGAAAAAGAAACTAACAAAAGGAAGATCCAACTGAGTCTAAAATAAGATAGCACAAAAGAGATGACTAGGTCTAAAAATATTAAAATTAATCAAGTCGAAGCAAATACATTGACTATTAATGTATTTTTCATCTTTAATTTTATAGAAAATACTAGTAGAGTTCCTCAAACTTATCTCTCTATCTTACTACTCATGCATTTTAATTCTTTTAATTTATTTTTTTTTACTTAATGGTTAAGGAAATTATTATTAATTAAATTGTATATTTTTTTTATTTTTTTAATAATTAAAGATGTTAAAAAAATATTTTAAAAAATGATAAAAAAAAAAAATCTCCAATATTTATGCTAGCGGTACGCCTGGCAGTAAGTGATGAGCGGCCTCACTAGCACCTTCCTAATTTTATCATCCTCAATCATATCAGTTGATGTGACGCACTTTAAGTAGCTTCAAAGATCAGTCATTTAAACAAAAAATCACTTAAATTACAACACATTAGCTAGTGTGATTTCGAATGACAAATTCACTGTGAAGAACAGTATCTCCCTAATAATAATTTGACATGCTAATGAGTTAGATTAGAAGAGCCATCACAGTTTTTGGCGACCAAGTCAAAAGTTCAAAGAATGTAAAATCAGTAATCTAAACATGAAAGAAGTTTCAACATGGAATATTATTCAAACCAGAAAATAAAGCATAGAATTTCAAGTCCAGCAATGGACAACTCAACTACCATTATATAATTTATGAGAAAATGAAATCATGAACTTCAGTTCCAAGCCAAGTCTATTACTGAATAAAAAAGAAGGGTATTTAAAAGTAATATAGGCTAACACATTTGCGCATTCAAATGAGGAAAAGTATGAATCAAAGGGATGCAATCAAGCCACAATCAACATGCTCAGGAGAATTTATTCAAATGCCTTTCCACTACATTACTATTAATGTTGTTATCCCATCCATATAATGAAATCACCATTGAGTTTAATGGCAATATGTATAAATATAAAAATAAAATATACCCTGATAATATATTTAAAAAAATCTAAAGCCCTCAACGAAATTGATAGTAATTTTCTTCTATATATATTTTTATTAAAATAACCGTAGAGATAGATGACATTAGAACTTCATTTTAGAATTCGAGTTTTTTAAATTCAAAATTTAGAATGTTGGTGACAATTGAGACGGAGATGTTCATGGAGAGTAATTATGATTATCCCAATTTCTAAAAGAGTTACGTGTAAAGCACATCATCTACATCGTTTAAATTATAAAATTTGATTTATAATATTTAAAAGAGTAATGTTACGTACAGTCGTAGAGTGTGCAAATACCGTGCAGTCGTTTTAAAAAAAAATGAAATTCACTATTAAAAACTTAATTTTTTATGTGAATCTATATTTATTCATTTTTTTTAAAGTGATTGCGCAGCACTTGCACATTCACATCCGCAACTATTATTTCTCTACCCAAAAAATAAAACAAATCATCTTATTATCAGCCATTTATCACAAATTTAAAAAAACTTTACTCTTTTTCATTTGTTTTTCGCTCAAATTAGCAACTAATGGAAAAGCGCACTTTGCCTAGTAGTTTTATATATATTTTGTTTCTCAAAATATAAAAACTAATGCATTAGACTCTCTAACTATTAAAACCTAATAATTATAAAATTAAAATGGATGAAAAATAAGCAGCGCGATTAAGATATGCATGTCAACTTTTGTTATTTAAGACTCAAATTATAAAATCTCTTATTATTCTACAAACTAAAATATGAGTTTATAGGCATATAACAGAGAAAACATTGGCAGGCCGGCTAAATCAGGGTAAGCCTTGATCCCCTCAAACCCCCTTAAAAGTCTACCTTAGGAAATAAATAAACTCTAAAAAATTTGTTAATTAAAACCTTAATAACTAAATTTTTTAATTAATGGTGTATTATTATGTGATTAACATTAGTTAATTAATTATCTTTAGGTTCCATTTTGACCATAGAATTTCCTTTCTTTATAAGATAACTCATCTTATTTAATATAATAAAATTATGGAAAGTGATTTCTAAAAATTCTACCCATTTTATGCAAGTAAAAGCATATATAGGAGGATTAGCCAAGTTCTTTTATATATAAGGTTTGTACTTCTTCGTCTTTTTTGTGTGGACTTTTAAATGATCACTGTTGGCATCCTAACTTACCACAATTTTAAAACTTATACATTGTGTTAAGTTTTGATCGGAAGATTATATGTCGGATATCCTATTTTCATCGATGGATCTTATCTACAAACGCAAATTCAGTAACTCGGGGGTTCTAATTGTCTGTTTTGATGGTTTTGGAATGTCAATTTTATGCAATTCGTCTTTATTTTTAACTTGTTATTAAGAAATTATACTTTTGTAACGTTGATTTTAAGTTAGTTGCTTCTTATTTCAATCACTTGGTATCATTGCAAGAACCCATTGACATAATTTGATTTGAAAAATTAAGTTTAAAATTTGAATTTTACAAATTCAATTATAACATTTAAATGATGTGTGATGTAAATGCCTTAGAATAACATTTATCACCTAGGTCTCATACTTCTAGGCTATGTTTAAATGTTGAGTTTAGTTGAAATGAGTTGAATTGTGAATAGTAATGAGTTGAGATGGTGAAGTAAGTTTTGTTAAATCTACCCAAGATGAATTTAGATGTATTTTATTACTAAAATGAATTTAGATATATTTAAAAAGGTTGTGAATCCCGCATATAAAAAGATCTTGAGTTGAAAAAAAAATTGTAGATCTTAAGTGTAAAGAGGTCTTGAATTGAATGATATTTAGTGATTTAAAAATTATGTATTTAGATGTTAAACTAGACTTAAATTTAAATTCAACTCAAATATATTGATATAAGTCCATATTCCGAATGAGACCTGGTGTAATTATGAGTTGATAATGCTACGAAAAACGGTACAGACACGATAATTTTATATAACTTTTTGACAATTCTTTTTCAAATTGAAGACATTTTTATATCGTAAAACACATTATTGTTTTACACAAACGACTTGAATTTAAAGCAGAGTTGTAAAAAAATTGTGTAAGTGTTGCGTTTTTTACCACGAGATTCTAACTTTAAAAATCCCGGCAATTTAAAAGAGAGTTATAAAATAGTTGTAAAAATAATTATATATTTATCATTTCTCTTGTGTTATTAGTAACTGCCTTTTGCTAAATATGGCATTCTTAAAAGTAAAAGCAATTTCATAAAAATGAAGATAATTAGGCCAACATGACAATTACTGTGTAGAAATTAGTAAAGAATACATGCATGAAAACGAAACAGTGTCAGTGTCAATTTAGGTCAGGAGTTGAGATACTTTGGAAGTTCATGTTCCTTAGAAATGAGTTAACATTTTGGTTGGGACAAGGATAAGTTGTCTCTTGATGAAGTGAAGTTCTTGTTTTGTTAGAGGTTTTAGGTTGAGAATTAACTAGTCTTTTATTTTAATCATAGAAGTTTTAATACAGCCACAAATTAAGAGATTACACAAAAGTAAATTCACAAACTGACGTAATTTCATGTGATACGTTAGATTTATTTTACCATAAAAATAACTTTACAATCTGATGTATCATATGAAATCACGTCAATTTATAAATTTTTATTTGTGTAATCTCTTTATGGCTATAGCACTTCTATTTTAATCAAACTTCTTATATAATCTATATAATCATGTGTTGTGAAAAAATATAAATTTTATATTTGTAAGTTGATATAGAGTACATCCTTCGTAACACTGATACAATAAGATTTAGTTTTTAAGAAAATTTAATTTTTAACTTCTTTTACAAATTACGTCTTGTTATATCAGTAGTACAGAGGACATGTTTTTCATACCTAATTGCAAATAGAAAATCAAACAATAATTAAGAACTTCAAGATCGAGAATCTGAAAACTCGCAATATTAATCGCCTTAGGATATATGTTTGATCTCCCTTCTACAGGTGTCAGCATCGTTATAAAAACAAGAAGAAATATTGCCAAACACTGGGGAAGGGCTTATAAAAGAAGAGTAAACAGAGTGTAATCTGATGGCATTGGCATCCAAATTCTTAGACCAAAGATTACAGAAATAAGCAAAATCTTCACAAGTTTAAGAAAGGAAAGTATCCAAAACTATGTAAAAATTTCAACATGTTCATCAAAATAACCTTTAAAAAAAAGGAAATTTTAGTACTTTTAGTGTAGTAAACCTTCACAACATCCAAACAGATAAAACGAAAACAAGAAGAAGTGTACCTTTTTGGCTCTTTAATCATTCAACCAGTGGGGGGAGCAAAGAAAGAACCCTAGAGAGAGAGAGAGAGAGAGAGGTTTAGGGGCTAAGATGATTCAAAAATCCAAAGGAGTACGAGCGTTCATATAAATATTTGGAGCAAAATACAAAGAACGGCTCGTATCTGGTCTGTAATCTATCTGTACTTCCAAAAATAAAAAGGCTTGCCATATAGATTATTCATTATAGAGCGCCGCTCACTTGGCGGGAAAACAAAATTAAAGAAAAAAATCATATTTATTGCGTAATATAAAGTCTATTGAAAATAGATTTATTGTAAAACCAATTTAAGAAATTTTCACATTTTATTATTTGATTCCCAAATTAATAATATTGAAAATCATTTTTTGATTCTGAACAATTTGATTATGCCTCATTATTTAATACCTAATATGGAGGCATAAAATGCAAAAAAAAAAAAGAAAATTATAAATGTTATTCTCACAAAAATAAGGAAATATAGAACTTATATAAAAAATAAAAGATTACAAACTAATAATAAACCCACAAAATTTGTAAAAATATATATATATATATATATTTATATATAATAGAAGGAAAAACAGATTATTTCTTACAAGTGTGGTATAAATTAGGCCACATAAATCCAATTGTAAAATTAAACAACAAATTAATGAAGAATTAGAGGTACCACAGGAAATTAAAAGAGAAATTATTGAATCCTATTATAACATCTCTAAGTGATGATGAAACTAACTCTTTTGAAGAAATTTATTAATTAAATTAACCTAACTAGTACTTCAGGCCAACCATCTCATACAGATTCAGAAGAAAATGAAGTAGTAGTTCATAATTTCATATATGCTATTGCTTAAATAAAGAAAATTATATATGTAATAAAATTCTTGGATGCCATTTGGATAGTAAGCTGAATTGAAAATTAAATAAATATTGTTAAAATATTATTTTTTTAATATTATTATTATTTTAAAATTTAAAAAAAAATTGAATTGTTTATTATATTTTGTGTAAAAATTTATAAAAATTATAAAGATAAAATTAGATGAGATGAAACACTTTCGTTATACAAATGGGGCCTAATGTTTTATCGAAGCATGAAGACATTATTCTAGAACTAATAGACAAAATAAATTATTAGAAGAAAGAAAAGAATATTGACAAAATTTAAATATACTTTTTGTTTAAAAAAACAAGAAGAAACATTGCCAAACGCTGAGGAAGGGTATAGAATAAAAGACACAGTGCAATATGATAAAATTGGCATCCAAATTCTTTAACCAAAGATTAAAGAATTACGCAAAAGCTTGACAAATTTAAAAAACGAAAAGACCCAAAACTATCAATATGTTCATCAAAATAACCCCAAAATAGAACCCCAAAAAAAAAAAAAAAATTAGAAATGATAGTATAGGCATAGTAACCTTTCAGTATGTTAAGAATGCATATGCTTTATCCACGTGTGTCCAGAGAGTGAGTTAGTTTGTCTATTAATGTATTAGCAAATAAGAGTTATGTGTAACTTTGTATATAAAGCAGTCTTGTAAGAACACTTTATTCAATACATACAAATTCCTACTCTTTGGAAATTAGAGGTCTTGATATTATTGATACGGTATCAGAGAAGCCTGTTTTGGTTGTTTATGTTCTGGCTCAACACTCTCTCATAATCAATCTAAATTTTTACCAAGAGCTGTGAAGTCTGTTTTTCTAGGATATCCCTTTGGTGTTAAGGGATATAAACTATTAAATCTAGACACTCAGACTTATTACATTTCTCAAAAGAAAAATTCTAAATATAAGCCCATACACCAAACACCATCCATTTTTTTAATTTTTTTTTTAATTTTTTTCTTTTATCAAATGTTCGTTATATGAATAATGAATAGAAAAATTGAATTAGTTTAAAAAGAATAAATCTAAAAAAAATTTAAAAATAAAAAAAGTGAGGTGTGTGGTGTATGGGGCTTATGAGTAGCAATGCTTTTCTCAAAATGTAGTATTCCATGAAAATGTTTTTCCTTTTGATGCTTTTTCATCAACACCTTCTTTACCTTCAAATCCTTTTTCTTCTATCTCTAATAACAATTCTGTTAATTGTTTTCTCTCATTTCTTGCTCCCAACTCCAGTTTACCTCTGCCTAACTCAGTTTTAGAAAATTCTGCACCTAACTCAATTTCAGAAAATTCTACACCTAATTCAGTTTCAGAAAGTTCTCAAGTTTGCACTTTGAAAATCCACTCAATCCAAACATCCTCCCACATATCTCCAATCATATCATTGTCGACAGGCTAGCTTGAAATCAGCTCCTTCCAATGATCATCAAGCTACTGGTTCTTCTCCCTCGAATATTGCTTATCCTCTTAGCAGTTTTTTGTCCTATAACAAACTATCTCCTTCTCATAATCTTTTGCCCTTGCTAACTCCATCTTGATTGAACCCAGGACATATTCTCAAATCATTTTGTATCCTGAATGGAGGGCTGCCATGCAATCAGAAATTTCAACCGTAGAAGCCAATGGTACATGGGACTTGGTTCCTTTGCCTACTGGTAAACCCAGTAGGTTGTAAATGGGTGTATAAGCTAAAACTCAAGTTTGATGGAGCTATGGAAAGATGCAAGGCTAGATTGGTGGCCAAGGGTTGCACACAAGTGGAAGGTTTTGATTACTATGAAACAATTAGTCCAATGGCTAAACTTACCACTGTTCGAATTTTTTTGTCTATAGCTGCTGTCCAAAATTGGTCCATTATTCAACTAGATGTGAATAATGTTTTCTTGAATGGTGATCTTTAAGAAGAGTTTTACATGGCTCTCCCATTTGATTTTGACAGCAGAGGGGAGTTGAATTTGGTTTGCAAACTCAAGAAGTCTTTCTATGGCTTGAAACAAGCTTCAAGACAATGGTTTGCCAAATTTTCTTCAACTTTATTGGCTATTGGTTTCACTCAATCAAAGTCAGATTATTCTCTCTCCAGCAAGCAAAACGGTTCTTCAATCATCATACTGTTGGTTTATGTTAATGATATACTAATTGCAAGCAATGATGTTTCAGTTGTGGACTCTTTGAAAGAACATCTTAATACTCATTTTATGTTGAAGGATTTAGGACCCCTGAAATACTTTTTGGGTCTAGAGGCTGCAAGATCCTCCAAGGGGATCCATCTTTGCGAAAGAAAGTATTCCTTAGAGATCATAGAAGATTGTGGATTGTTTGGTTGTAAGCCTACTTGCTCATCAATGGAGCAAAATCTAGTTTTAAGTGCAGCAAGTGGTGATGAATTAGAAGATTCCTCTCAATACAGAAGATTGATTGGGAGGTTAATATACTTAACCATTACAAGGCCAGACATAACTTTCTCAGTACAAAGGTTAAGCCAGTTCATGCATAAGCCTAGAAAATCATACATGGCAGCAACTCATAGAGTAGTTCAGTATGTCAAAAACTCTATTGGTCTAGGCTTGTTTTTCTCTTCTACTTCAATTGATCTATAGCTCAAGATCTACACAGACTCCAAGTGGGCAGCATGCCCCGATACCAAGAGATTTGTGACTGGCTATACTGTTTCTTGGGTGATAATCTTGTTAGTTAGAAATCAAAGAAACAACATATCATCCCTATATCCTCTGCTTGGCAGCCATTGTTTGTGAAATTTGGCAGCCGCTATTTGTAAAATATAGCAGATTATAGAGATATGGCAGCTTCTGTTTGTGAAATAGTTTGGCTGAAAAACTTGTTGGTAGATTTTGGTGTTGTGCATTCTCAACTTGTCCTAATGTACTGTGATAGTCAAGCTAATATCCATATATCTTCGAATCCAGTATATCACAAAAGAACAAAGCACATAAAATTAGACTGTCACATTGTGAGAGAAAAACTACAAGCTAGGGTCATAAAGCTTTTTTCACGTGGAATCTAGTCATCAGATAGACATTTTAACTTAGGCATTTGGTTTGTATAAGTTTAATCATCTCATTGGCAAGATGGGACTAGTGAATATATATAGTTCATCTTGAGGGAGAGTATTAAGAATGCATATGCTTTATCCACGTGTACAAAGTGAGTTAGTTTGTCTATTAATGTATTAGCTAATCAGAGTTATGTGTAACTTTGTATATAAAGCGGTCTTGTAACAACACTTTATTCAATACATACAAATTCCTACTCTTTGGAAATTAGACGTCTCGATATTATTGATACACTATATCCAAACTGATAAAACGAAAACAAGAAGAAGAAAAAGTTTACCTTTATGGCTATTCAATTCGACCAGTGGGAGCAAAGAATGAGAAACCTAGAGATACGCGAGAGACATGGAGTTTTAGGGGTGAAGATGATTCAGAAATCTAAAGGATCAGTACGAGAATTCATATAAATATTTGGAGCAAGATACAGAGAATGACTCTTCTCTTGTCTTTAGAGTTCGCGGGACAAAAATATTAATTAAAATAAAATCACTTTTATTGTGTAATATATTACGTACAATTGTAAAGTATGCAAATTTTGTATAGTTATTTTGAAAAAAAGTGTGGTCCATTATTAAAAAATTAATTTTCTTTTCATGTGGATATCGTATTTATTCACTTTTTTTAAATGATTGTACGTTGATTGTATACTCACGACTACAAATATCATTTTTCTATAAATTTACTAAAAATGAAATTCTAAAATATTGTATTGAAAACGCATAATTTAATATTATTTGGTAGGACCTAATAACCTATGGAAAGTTAAGTGAATTTATTTAAGAGTTTATAAACTACTTGTAACTTGTGAGTTTGGCATTTCAATGTATTATTTATTATGACACTCGTCATGGTTATAAACGAGATTCAAACACCCATATTTTTTCATAATTGTGGGACTTATTTTAGTGATGGGTTAAGTCGATCAAAAAATAGAATCACATGTAGATTTCTTTGAATATATATATATATATATATAGTATAATGTTGTATACTACACTTTCATCTCACTTTCATTTTATTATATAAAATGTAACACTTTTATCATCTTAAATCATCGTTTATTTTTTTCAAAAAATAATGGATGAAGAGTAATGTCACTGAATAACCGACAATCATCAAAACCCAACACGTTCTCATATCCCCACTCAACATAGATAAGAAATTTTAATTTTAAATTTAGCAAATTAAGTCTTGTCATGATCAATAAAATGTGTATGTATATATATATATATATATATGTTCCCACCTCTTAAAGCCAAACCAAAAACTCAACCTATCGTCTAGTCTCAAACTTTACCGCCCCAACCAACAATCTTGGTTGCCTCGTACTTACAAAATCCCATGAATGCATAACAAACCGCAACACCCATCGTAGTCATGACAAGTGCAAAGAATACCCACTAAGCACCAACCCTCTTGAGAAACATCCAAAAGATTAAGAAATCCGGGAGAAATTATGAATAAATGTCTTGCAGGATTTTCTTTTAAGGGGGCCGAATATAATTTTTTATACCAAACTAATATATATATATATATATTTCTAAAAAGTAGCAAGTGACTAGACCTTCAAATTGTTACACAAAACCATGCTTTACTATTTTTGTATGTTAATTTTTAAAAGCATAATATAACTCAAAGCATATTAAAAAAATCTCAAAAAAATAATCCATGCTGTAATTTTTTAAAGATCAATAAAAACTGAAGGCTTCAATGTTAACACATGCCAGTGATGAAAATGGTATTGCCCCCCTGCATGCAGTGTAACAACCAGGAAGAGAGGACCTAAACTTGAAATAAATGGAAGTAATTTGGAAAGATTTTGGGTGGAACAACATGAAGTATTTACTTTTAGATGAATATGGGGTAAGGTAGAGCAAACATTCAAGATATATAGATATTTGGCAATGGAGAACGCTTTTGGTAAACACATTTATGTCGCATTTACCCGCTAGCTACTCCCTCATCTGACCACTTGCCCTCTTCACCTAAGCATCTTTGGCTCGTTAGCCAACCTCCCAAAAGCTTTAAAATTTGAGCAATATTAGTTATTTAAGATTCACAGCTGCCTCCGGTCCTACTATAGTTACAGCCTGACAATATCCTTTCAAGACTCCACTGCATATGTCCTCCTCGCAAAAATAAAGATAGACAAAAGCACACTAAGGATTGGGACAAATCAATTTGCTTACATCTCAAAATCAATATCTTCTCCAAGTACTTCTGAAACTAACGAATTACATCAATGTACAAGCTGTTCCCACCCTTGCAAATCAATGTACAAGCTGCTCCCACCCTTGCAAATCATTATTGGCGATGTATTTCACACACCTGCCTCAAGCTCTTCAACTGCAAGTTGTTTAAGGAGATCTATGGCCCAGGGTGACAGTAGGGATCTTCATTCTGACATCTAAGTTAGTCTTTTTGTATGTCTTGAATTATAAAGAGAGTTATGAAAGAGTTTGTACCTATCTCACTCTTTATTTTTATGGCTATATGTAACCCATTCAGAGGTTGTTGTAGGTTCTCCTACTCTAGGTGACCTGACAGCTCTTTCTTCTATGGAAGCATGTCACAGCATTTAATGTTGTAACCCCTTTGGCTTCCGGATCAGCAAGGCCTGACAAAGGTACATCTCTTGAGAGGACAACTTCCCACATTAAATATAATAACTCCTCCTTATATGACTTGATCACTAACCTGGCCAATCGAAGACTATCACCCGATTGTCAAGGTGTCCCTTCATAATGTGTTCCCTTGCCAAGGTTACTTGAATTGCCATCTTTGTTCGTTATTTTTTCCTTGATGAGCAAGCTCTCGCCTTCGTCAAATAGATCCTTTGGGGCCCGACCCTTATTCTCATTTTTAAGTATAGGTTATTTAATCTTATCAAGCCTCGTGCTAGTTAGTTGGCCCAATGGGACTGGGCCCTTTCTTTAGGGTAGGAAATGGGGCCTAACAATTACCCCACAAATTCCTGTCGTATGCATGTAACAGGAATTTCATCCTTTTCTTTCCTATCTTTTCTTCTTTCTTCTTATCTTTTATATATTTTTCCCCTCTTGGTAGTCGATTTGAATTCTGTGAACTAGGATCGATTTTCGGTTGTAGACAACAAGTGGAGTTTTCCTCTTTGGGTCAAATCTTCATCTATCAACCATCATTGTCATTCCTTTAACCTTTCACGTTGCTTCCGTACACATCACTTCTTTAATTTTCTCTAATTCTTTCATCTAATGCTTTCCACATAAACACTAGCGGCTCTCATTTTGACCCCTTGCGCAAGTCCCCAGATGGGCCCAATAGTATGGGTTCTCCCAAGTTGAGAGGTTTGAGGGAAGTTATCAGTCTGCAACCACTACCCCAACGAACTTGGACTCGATGAGGGATTTGTATGGGATCCCAGACTCAATTGACTTGACTCCTCCCGGCATCCCCCATGGCACGATTAACTTAGAGAGGTTCACAAGGCAATTCGCCTTGTATGTGACCATGTTTTCAATAGGGTTACAACTCCTTTTTTGCCACCTCGTCTATGAGGTCCTAAACTTTTTGGGGTAGGCTCCATCCCAACTTCTTCCTAATGTTTGGAGGATTTTTCTTTCTTTCTATGTGGCAATGTTAGAGCCCACGGGTGATGAGTACCTAAATCTTATGACTCATGACTTCGTCCACACTCATGGAATTCAACCATGATAGGGGAACCAATGTAGCTTTCAGTTGTGGATAGGCTCCCGAGTGGCACGTTTAAAGCCTCTGTTTTCCTAATCCAAGGATTGGCACAAGAAGTTTTTCTTTATGTCTAGTTTTGGTTAGGAGTATATTGCGAACAAAGCCAACAGCCATCATGTATTTCCATTCCAAGCCATCTAGAGTCACATCCTAGAAAGTCATGAATTCAACATGGTCCTCTCTAGGAAGGAAAAGGGTCGCTTAGATTTTGTCTATTACTGACTTACAGAGAATCCTAAGGCGACTTGGTCTGATGAGCTCCTTACTAAAGAGAACATAGACCATTTTTGTCTCCTTGGACCGATCATGATATATCATCCATCCTACCTTTAGCGCAGAGGAAACTCCTCCACCTCGTAGTTAGAAAAGACCCCATGTTGTTCCTTTGAGTCAAAAAGGGAAGAAAGCTTGCCCTGACCGTATTGCTCATGATCCAGTTGAATTCCATGGCGTGCCAACACCTGGCCATAGCATCGTCGATCCAAAAGGTGGTTCCAAGAGGTCTCAGGTGTGCACTCCCTCCTTGCACAGAGCTTGTGGGTCAATTTAGGCTTTGTTGCCCAGCTTCAATTGTTTGACAAAGATCCTTCGCCGAGGGGAGGAGGACATCAATACAGTATTGGGCCGTGGTGCCACTGGCGCTTGTGGTTCTAACAAGGTTCAGGGTAGGCCACCCACCGATAGCACCATTGTCGGTGGGGAAATTGCGTCTATGTCACCATAACCACGCATCCTATCCTCCCTTGGTGCCTGGATGCAAGCCCAATCCCTCTTTTCAAGTTTCAATCATCAGGCAAAAATCTTTGAGCAAGGGGACAGGACAACCATGAGTTGCTAGGCCCTGAGTTTTTTACGCCCATCTCAAGCGAAATTCCTAGTCCACTTGCAAGGGGTGCCATTTGAGAAGTTCCATAATTGATATCGAGTGATCTTGCAAGGTGCAAGGAGATGATGAGGAAGCCTATTCCCCTCTCATTCAGCGTTCCTTCTTTGGTGGCCTTAAGGTAATAGCTGTCACCCTTTTTCGGTCTTGCCTATGCTTTCTGGGGGCAAGGCTCGAGATGTTTCTCCGGGGTCACAGTTAACTCTAGTGGGTGATCCTTTGAGCCTCCGTCTCCATAGGGAGAAATCGGTCATTCCCCTTTCTCTATCCAATTTCTCGTTATAGAGCAGGGAGGTTTCCTAGTCACTTTCGTCTGAAGATACCCCTTATCTGCATCCCCTCGTGAGACCGCAAGGGGTGACATTGGAAGGATGGAGGGTCAGCCCGTGATTGTGGTAGGCGTGGTTTTTACTTCGCTCCTTTCCTCAAATTCTCCATCGGGTCATCTAGGAAGGGCGAGCAATCTTTTGCCTAGTCTTGCTAGTGGGGGACCTAGCCCTTTAGAGCTGCTAGGCCCTGCTCGACGAGGAGTTTTGGCACCTACCCTACCAGCCAAGGACTCTAAGGATCCAGCTTTGCTTCATACTGTGGCTAACCTTGAGCGCTTCCTTTCTATAGCATGTCCTCTCACTTTCCACCTATGGACTCTGCAGGTGGTTCACTCACTAGCAACTCGGCTCATTCACCACCAAGACTGATTGGAGAAGCAAGTTCTTTCTTCTTATTCCTTCATAGAGAGAGCTAAACAAGCCCTCGAGACGGTGGGGGTCAAAAGGGAGAGGTTGGAAGCCGCCTGTTCTGAGCTAGTCACCCTTATTTACTATCAAGAGATGGAGTTGGACAGTCCTCATCAAGAGCTGCTGGACGTGCAGGAGAAGTCGAAGAGGAATTTTCTTGAAGCAGGTGGATTGGGAGAGGAGTGACACTTCGAGCAATCATGGTAATAGGTTGGAGGAGAAGCTGGGAAGGGTAATGGCTATCAGATCAATGCAAGGCTAGGGAAATGTATCTTTTGTGCATACCTTGTTTAAGTAAGTGAATTCTTTGAATATTCACTATTTAATGTTGGAGTTCTTTACCAACACGACATTGGAAAATCACTTTGGATAGTGGGCCTCTCGGATGAAAAGTGCAGCTAGAAGGCGCAAAACTTCCTCAATGGTCACAACGTACTTAACCATGCTAAAACCCCTTCGTTTTTGTCAGATCTTCTCGGCCTCAAGGTCTACACAAAGACAGTGTTCTATTATTTCAACGCTAATGCCAGGCATAGCCTCGTGGCTCCAAGAGAATATGTCTCGGTGTTCAATTAGGAGCTGTTCTAACTGCTATATGATCTCAAGATCCATTTGAATCCCAATCCTTGCCATCATTCCGGGTCGATCTTGATCTAAAACTATCAACTCTAAAGGATTGTTGGCTCCTCCCTACTTTAACCATTGCTCGTCCCATGTTTCAATTTCCTACTTGATGAGTTGGAGCAGTGGGAGAAGGGGCTCCATTAGGCTAGGATGTTTCTACCACACACACGTCCTCCCTCCCCCCCCCCCCCTCCCCCGGGGGACCTTTGAGCTATTAAATGTAGTATTCCCTAGCTAGCACCTGCTTGCCACTGACCTCCTCATTACCTACCTCCATTAGGAATCTCATCTTTAAATGATAGGTGGAGGTGATAGCTTGCAGGCCAGAGTACATCACCCCAGCATTCTTGAAGCCAAGGGACATCCCTCGATAATAGTATAGATCTTGATTAGTGATAAACAAAGTTTTCTCTTGGTTTCTGTAATCTACTGGAATATGATTATAGAGAATACATGTCCATGAAACTTAGCATTCGATTGCCTGCCCTGGAATCAACTATCATATCGATATAGGGTAGTGGAAAGCTATATCGATATAGGGTAGCGGAAAGCTATCTTCAGGGCATGCCTTGTTTAGGTAAGTGAAGTCCATGCAAATTCTCCATTTACAGTTGGTTTCTTTAACAACACAGAATTGGAGAGCCACTACGGATAATGGGCCTATGAAACCTGTGACCAGGAGGTGCTCAACTTCCTCTGCGATCGCATTGTACTTATCAATTCTGAAACTCTTTTTGTTTTTGTCAGATCTTCTTGGCCTCAAGGTCTACACAAAGACAATGCTCTATTATTTTAGCATCGTTTCCAGGCATAGCCTCGTGAGCCGTGGCTCTAAGAAAATACTTCCCAGTGTTCAATCAGGAACTGTTCCAACTGCTGTCTGATCTCGGGCTTCATTTGAGTCCCAATCCATGCCATCATTCCTGGTTGGTCTTGATCTAAAACTATCAACTCTAAAGGATCGTTGGCTTCTCCCTGCTTTAGGCGTTGCTCATTCCATGTTTCAATTCCCTGCTCGATGAGTTGAAGCAGTGGGGGAGGGAGAGGCTAGGATGTTTCAGCCACACACAGATCATTTCCCCCATCTTTGAACTCTTGCATGTAGCATTTCCTAGCCAGCACCTACTCACTACGGACCTCGTCGTTACCCATCTCCATTGGGAATATCATCTTCAAATGATAGGTTGAAGCGACAGCATGTAGGCTCTGGTACGTCAATCTAATGTTCTTCAAGCCAATGAAAATCACTTGGTGACATTATAGACCTTGATCAATGATAAACACAGTTTTCTTGGTTGCTCTAATCCATTAAAATCTAGTTATAGCCAGAGTACACATCCACGAAGGTTAGCATTCGATTGCCAACTGTGGAATTGACTATCAAATCTATGCGAGACAATGGAAGCTATCTTTCAAGCATGGCTTGTTTAGGAAAGTGAACTTCATGCACATTCTCCATTTACCGTTGGGTTTCTTTACCAACATGACATTGGAAAGCCACTCTAGATAGTAGGCCTCTCAAATGAAACCCACAGTCGGAAGACACTCAACTTCCACCGCAATTGTAGCATACTTATCCATGCTAAAACTCCTTTATTTTTCGGGCGTAGCCTCATGTCTCTAGGTGAATGCATTCCGGTGTTCGATCAAGAGTTGTTCCAATTGCTGTCAGATCTCGAGCACCATTCGAGTCCCAATTCATGCCATCATTCTCAGTTGGTCTTGGTCTAAGACTATCAAATCTAAATGATTGTTGGCTTCTCCCTGAATTAGGCATTGCCCATCTATTGTTTCGATTCCATGCTCAATAATTTGGGGCAGTGGGGGAGGGGAAACTTCGCTAGGCTAGGATGTTTCTGCCATGCACATTTCCTTTCCCCCATCTTAGAGAGTTTTACCTTCAGATTATCGATGGAGTTGATAGCATGTTGGCTGTTCAGGGCTGGTTGTCTGATGATCGTTCTATACAACAAGTGAACTTTAACCACTAGGAAGTCCATCATAGTTGTAGCGATGCAGAACATTGTTCCAATAGATATAGGCAATGCGATAGCAACGATGGGGTGTACCGTCTCCCCCAATAAGCCCTTCATGGCAATCGGTGTTGGGCGTAGCCTACTTCAATCTATTCCTTACGAAAGTGACCCAGAACAAGACATCCGTCAAACTCCCATTGTCTTTCAAAACCCTTTACTCTCCTAGTATTATCTTGTGTGATCCTCCTCCACATTGGGCTCTCACTTCTCTAAGGTTTCCTAACCTACTCCTGTCATATTTTTATCGACTACTTTAGTTGGGGCTCTTGTCAAGTGACTAACCTCTCTAGCTCTCTGATATTTCCGTTTGTACCCTTCTCATTGGTGTTAGGCACAATAACAATGAGTGTCTCGTCCATTAGTGTCTATCATCGTCTCCTCATAGTCGTCGTCTGTCACTCTCTGATTGCATGCTTAAAGTTGAATGCGTTGTCCTTAAATTTTGTCTTGCCAATGAGGCATTTCCTCCCTTCCTTTTCGGCCTTTTTCTGGCCTTTTCCTCCATTTCATGGCCCTTGTCATTCTTCCTTTTTTGACATTTTGTTCGCTTATTTTATCTCGAATATCTTGGAGGTAGTTAATGTCTAAGTGTCCTCCGCATTAACAAAGTCATCAGTCCTGTCCATGAATTCTTATAGGGATGTCGGTGTTTTCCACACCAATTTTTCCATAAAGGGCTTCTAGGCCAGATCCCTCCCAAAAGTGCAGCGAGCATGATTTTTCTATCCTAATTTTTTTTTTGTCATTCGTTACTTGTTGAACCTCACCAAGTATGCCTTACTCTCCTCCTCCTGCTACTTCATGGTGAGAAGGTACGCGAATGGTCTCCTTTTCCTCCTACTAGCCATGAATTATATCAAGAACTGCCTGAGTTCATTAAAGCTACTAATGAAGCTTGGTAGTAAAGCCCTGAACCATCCCCTAACCACCTTTTTAAAAGTCAAAGGGAAGGTTTGGCATGCAATCTCTCCTGGAAATCTATGTAGCATCATGTGGGATTTGAACTTCTTTAGGTACTCCACAGGGTCTTTTAAACCATCATACAATTCGTTCAGTAGGACTTTGAACTTCGGAGAAAGGGGAACTACCATGACTGCCTCATTATATGCCAAGTTCGTACTACTAATTAAGCTATCCACAGAGAATGGCGTGCTATTTTCTTGGCCATCTCCTCATGCTTATCTATAAGGTTGTGCATATCATTGTAATTTGTGCTTTTCTTCCTCATGGCTTGGAGCTGCACCACCTTCGCCCTACGACCCTTCTCCATTTTGCTCCTTGTAACTCGACACTACACCTTCATCAAGTCCTGTGTCTCTACACCTCAAGAACTCATTTTCCCTTTGCAAGGTTTCCATTTTTTATGTCACCCTTGTAAGCCTCTCTTCCCTTTCTGCGAACCTTCTCTCCATCGTTTATCTCGTTTGCTCGCATATTGCAGTGGCCTCCTCGACCAGGGTCGCTTGAGAGTATGGTCTCAAAGGCACATGAAAGACACATTGCAACAAATCAATAGGAAAATGTTCCCATAGATAGCGCAAAATGTTGGTGACGTGTTTCTCACACCTACATTGAGCTCTTCACTTGCAAGCTATTTAAGGAGATCTATGGCCCTAGGCAACAGCGATTGCCACTCCGATGTCTAAATTAGTCTTTTTGTATATATTGAATTCTAGCGAGAGTTAGGAAAGAGTTTGTACATGTCTCACACATTTTTTTTCTTGCTATATGTATCACATTCAGAGGCTGGTGTAACTTCTCCTACTCTTGGTGACCTGACAGTTCTTTCCTCTACATAAGCATGTCGTGGCATTTAATGCAGTAACCCCTCTAGCTTTCCAAATCAGATAGGCTTGCCACAGGCACGTCTCTTGAGAAGACAGCTTCCCACATTTAATGTAGTAACCCTTTCTAATTTTGAGATATGGGAGGCCATTCTAATATGACTTGATCACTGACCTGGCTAGCCGAAGCATGCCGGTAGGTTGCCAAGGTGTCCCTTCATACTGTGGTGCCTTGCCAGGGTGCCGAATGGTCATTTTCATTCACTATTTTTCCCTTGACAGGCCGACTCTCACCTCCATCAAATGGATCCTTTTGGGGGTCGCCCCTTGCTCTCATTTTCATATATAGGTTATTTAATCTCGCCGAACCTCATGTGGGTCTATTGGCCCAATGGGACCGAGCCCTTTCTCTAGGGTAGGAAATAGGGCCTCACAATCATCTTGAAGAAGTCTCTTTATATGTTACTTCACAAGAACAATTGCAAAGATATCATGATCAAGTGCCTTATTGTATTTGGTGAGAACAGCTAGGGTTTCTTTTCCTTAAGAAACCTATGAAAGTGAATTGGATATCCTAGGATCGAGCTGGGTTTGGAAATGGGAATAACTATACTACAACTTTTGCTCCTGACCCACCTAGCACCAACACCCATATACATTATATATATGCTTTTAACACATAGCTCCAAATGGTGTGTTCATGCTCATGGCCATGATTGGCAATTATAAAATAAGTTTCACTTGGTCAACAAAATCTTCTATTTTTATTAATTTCTTTTATTTAATTTGTCTGTTTAAAGTTACTTAGATATTGTAACCATAGAGTACTTTTTATACCTAATAATTGACCCCTGCATGCAGCTTTCTAGAAGTGTATTAATGCGCTCCGCCGCCAATCATATATATATATATATATTTTGTCAGTTAGTTTGCCAAACTCAAAGAATTCTTCTAAGAGAAGTTGAAAAAAGCCTAAAAAGAGTCATCGCGCGGGTCCATACATCCACCCAAAAACTAGTTCTTATCTCGGATGGGGTTGCTTTGCGCAATAAACCACGTCATATAAGCATCATGCATATAATAATATTATGGCTCTCCGCCGTAGGATTGGCCTTCATTTGATCAATTTAAAATATGAGTAATGCTACATATAATTATTGAGTGTGTAAATATTACGTAATCGATTTGAAAAATAGCGGGATCCATAATTAAAAAGTTAATTTTTTTTTTCATATGAGTTCCATATTAATTCACTTTTTTTAAAAGAGACTGAGCGGTGCTTATATAACCACGACTACAAATATCATTTCTCAAAATATATATAATTTGGAATGATCATCTTGCAAACTAGCTATCTAAGTGCATTTTTACCAGACATGTGTCACTCTCAAAATTCAATTTCCGAATAGAAAAATCTATTTAGAAATCTTATTTTTAACACAACCAGCACACTACTGATTTGGAAGTTTTCCACATCATTAATGCCAAAATATGATTGATGTTTTTATTTTTCTAAAGTTGTAATGGGTGGTGGTGTGCTAACACATACACCTGTTTCTGTGTAACAAAACTCAAAAATAAATATACGCATGATCTAACTGATCTAACTGCTAAGTAGTATGATCATGCTAGATTATTTTTTCTGGTCCATTAAACTTTCACCTAATTATAAAACCCAGGCATCTTTTGTTGTATCCATATGATCAGTTTATCCTTTTCATTGAAAACTATCGCGCATTAATTTCAATCAATATATATATAAATATATATAAACGTTTAAAAAATACCTTAAATTCAAACAGAATAGACTTAAAGATAATTTTATCTGTACGTTCATATATAATCCTCGTTCATGTACTTTGTTCATAGTAAAAAAAACATATATTATGATGTCAAGATCCAAAAGAGCGGTCTCGTGGCGCCATTATAAAGAATAAAGATACTCTAAATTTCATTTAAAGTGAAAGAGTATTCATGATTTAAGTTGGCATTACATGAAATGCTAAATCCGAATTCAGTGACTCATGAAGTACCACTCCATATCATGCGTATCGTACAATCCTCCTATACATGTTTTTCTAATCAATTTTGGAGACGCAGCAGTGACTACTGAAGCATGCAGTACCGATCCATGCATGTATATCATGTATCATTCACTGCTACATGGACAACTCTTCAATTCACTCAAAAATGATACTCCTTATATATACACGCTAGCTTTTGATGATCTGTCGCTTTCATGTCTTCCGAAGCCAATCACAGAAAAGCTAAATCCAAAAGCCAATTCAAGAATATTAACGTAAATACATGCATCGCGGCAGCTGGCCGGGTGCATCGATGAAGTATGACCATCATGTGGGGGTAATTAAAAAAGCTACAATTAGCAGCCCCACATGTTCCACTTGCACATAAAACCGTAGGAATAAAATTCATTGAACCTACAATCAATTTGAAAACTCACTCAAAAAAGTCAAAACCAAGTCAATGGAAAATCTAGACTTGTTAAAAAACTTATTTTAAAAACTTAGATTATAGAAAATCTAGACCCATTGAAGAACTTATCTCAAGAACTCAGATTATAGGAAAAGACGCTACAAAGGTTGTGATTTATCTTTAATAAATTCAAAAGTTTATTCAAAAATAAGAGAAGATAAAATGAACTCATAATAAAAAATATTCATCAAATTTCATAAACTTTTTGAACAGTGTGGCTACAGTAGTTTAAATAAGCAATCCCTAATTAAAAATACCCCAAAAACCCTAGGCGCCCCACATGAGATCTTTCCCAAAAATACCCTAACTGAAATTATCTCCAAGTTATCCTATATGGCCGGCGCGCCCCCTAGTAATTCATAACATACAAAGTTCTCTTAAAATTCTAGTTCAACAAAATAAAACATATGTGGGTTAAGTATCCTCAAGTCTAATTATTCTAGACTAATTCTTATAGCTAATAAAATAAGTCCTTTTAATAAAATAAACAAGTCCAAGACCTTCCATTTTGTACTCTTCATTGTCTTGCATCAAATGGATCAAAACTAGTTTTCCTTCTTTTAAACTCATGTTGAATGTTGGAGTCTTGTTAGGTTTGTTCCAAGTGAATTGCACACATCCTTGCGTACCTTCCTTGACCTTCCTACCTCTTGACCTTGTAGTTGGTCCATTTAGAACTTGTAAATGATATTTAAGACTTGGTCCACCTTAGTGCACATCACTAATTCAAGAATATTAACATATATACATCCATCGTGGCAGCTGGGTGCATCGATGAAGTATTAGCATCATGTGGGGGTAATTAAAAAAGCTACAATTAGCAGCCCCACATGTTCCACTTGCACATGAGAGGTTCAATGCATTGTACACAAATTAGCAAGCATGTGTCTCTGAGCATTACCCCGCATGCAGGCCCCCCATTTAGATATATTCGCCACCATCTCCTTCCATCCCTTCTCTCACAGCTCCAAACCAAAATGCATGCAATCTTCCCTTCTCAGCATATTCATTGAACTCAATTTTCCCATCCTCTGATAAATATAGGATTTCAACTCCTTTCTTCTTCAAACCTCTCTCTCGACATCTCATTCTCTACCAAAATGGTTTTTGCCAGCTTCAGTGAAGAGATCTATCTATCGTTTGCAATCTCGATACTGGTGTTTTTCTATCTCGTTCTGGTAGTCTTGGAGTCTCCATGGAGCAATAGTGGTGGAGTTTGTATCTTGCCCCTGGATTGCTGCTTTCCAACACTTAGGGTTGCAGAAAAGATGTCAACAGTGAGTGATTCCAAAGGGAAGCCGAGAACTGGAGTACTCTATGGGAATCTGCAGTAAAAGAGAGATGTAATATATATATTTTCTAGGCTACATGTGAGAATTCTTGGGTCTTTCACTCTTTCTTATTGTCAATGCTAATTTAGTGAAGCAGCAGCAAATTAGTACCATTCATTCCCTCGATTTTATTTTATTTTTTAAAATTTCATTTTCTTCTTTCAAGGGTTAGTCTAATTAGTTCAACTTTTGCATGCAGATACTGGATTTTGTATTCTTGGTGTTTTTCTTTCCCTGCACCTTCTTGATTTCGGGACTCTTGCTTAGGAATTCAGTTCTCAAGAATTCATCATGTGGGATTGATCGAGTTCTTGGGATCTAAATTTAGATTGTATCTACAACTATAAGCATCCGGCCCGGAGCTATATTAACGTACGATCTGACAATTAATACTGATAACTCATGCGACTGAGAGCTCAAATTTGTAGTGCTTAACTGTGAGTTACAAGATATCAATTGTGATCGATCATTAATCCACCTATCAAACATTATTGTCACCGAAAGCGAAACAATAGCATGAAATGTTCTCCATATGTTTTCCATATTGACCCAAGTATACATACATACATACATACATACATACATGTGTGTGTGTTAAGTTCTTCTTCTGGTTCAGAAGTTTTTGGCTCCTAATTTTCAGTGAGACTTAGGTTGGGTAATATCTTCCTTTTTGGTACAGTTCTCAACGCGATCTTATAGCCAAATCATGAATATAGCTCAGAAGGGATTGGTTATAAATTCTGCAACATATAATGGAAGCCCCATGCCATCACATGCATGGCTAGGGATCAGATCCAAAGATATATAAATATAAACTAGATATAAACTAGAGAGTTGGATGCATGGAGAGCAGGTGTTATTTATTTAATTATTTTTGTATAATTTATATGTCAGCATTTGAAAGGCTGGTGGCATAATCATGTCATCGATCTGCAGAACATATGAGTAAAATGCTCAATCAATTAAATATCAAGAGTAATACTGTGGACGTGTTTCACACACCTTTCTAATCTGCAACCAGAGAAAGGAAATTGGCTTGGATTTGGGCCTATGTCGCCTCTGATACCTAAATCAGTAGAGTTTGACTGTGCTCCAATGGTTGGTATCTTAGCTCATGTACCTTGGGTGCGTACCTTGCTCAATATTTATACAAGGCTTGTTGTCTTAGCTTGGTAATTCCCTCAATCTTTTGCATTTGGTGCTTCCTTCTTTTTGTGTGCGCTATCAGCATTTAAGCTTCTCTTGAATTGTTTTTCCGATATACGTTACCAACCTGCATTATCTCCTATAGAAAAAATATTTATAACCGTAAATTATGCAATCGCTATATAACCACTTTGAAAAAAGAAATAAAATATGTGATTCACATAAAAAAAAAAAATTAATTTTTTAATAATAGATCTCACTCTTTTTCAAAATAATTATGTAGTATTTACACATTTTATGATTGTACCTAAAATTACTCTATCCCCTATTAAGGCTATACCAATTTGGAAGGACTTAGTAACGCCTCAATGTGCGCCCCATGTCTCCTGAACCGGCGAGTCCCTTTTATCTTCAACTTCGGTTCCTCGAATGGGCGCATGGGCTTAGCCAAGGCCGCTGCATACCATGTAGGGCTCGTCTATCTTCCAGGGTTAGGAAGGGGAAGGACCCAACAAGTAATATTCCTCTTTATTATTGAATTTCCCATCAATTTATAATAATATCATTCTCAATCACACCAATTAATACAACCTATTTTATAAATTCATCATTCAAACACAAAACAATTTTTAAATTTAAATTTTCGACTTTTTCATATAATTATTACCTAAATCATTATAATTTTTACAAATTTCAAAACAAAACACAAAAATCAATACTACTCTTTCAAAATTCAAAATAAAAAAATATTAAAAAATTATTTTCTAACAAATTTTTTAATTTTATAATATTTTTATTCAACTTTCTCTCTCTCCTTACCGAAAATTCAAGATAATATCTTAACTCAAATCATTTCACTGGTATTCGCAGAACCACCTAAAGAGTCATGCTATCAGGAATGGCAAATTCAATTAACACAAGAATTTCTTCAAACTTGTATTCAACATGGTCTATTTCAATGCACAATATGTATCTACATGTAAACTACAAGTACTGATCTAGCCTTCCTTGATCAAGAGAAACCATCATAGTTATATATATCTTATAGCCTTATCAAATAAATTGCACAATTTACAACACAATACAATTTGTGACTAAATGACAGAGAATAATTAGTCATCCCATGAAACATATGTAGCAAAAGATTTGGTTAAGATATGCCATATTCCAACAAAGTAGTAAAAAAGAGATATGTCCGAATTGGACATTCATTAATCTTGAAAAAATAAATGAAATACATAAGCTCCATTGATTTCTAGAATATATCTTTATATATATAAAGTGGCTATCTAACGGAATTTTATTGGTTTAACGGTTTTTGTTGTTTTACCGTTAAAATTAACGCCGTTAGTTACATGAATAAATTAAAGTGGCTCTCTTTTCTTAAAAATTCTTAATTTTTTAATCTCTCTCCCCAATCACTTATGAATAAATTCATAATTATTAAAATTCATGCAGCATGCATGATCCTGTAACCTATGCATTGATGATCATTTATTTATGAGGTATATTAGATATCTATATATATATATATATATATTCTATTATATATATCTATATAAATTATATAAATATATATTCTATATTCTATTATATATATATGATCTTTTATATAAATTATAATTTATATATCAATTTATTTATGTGATTTAAAATTTTTATTCATTCCTTATATAAACAAAGAGAAATGTAAAATAATTAAGTTTAAATATATTTACCAACTACATTTACGAATACAATTATCCTAATAAAATATTATTTATTATCAATTTAAATTCATTATGAAACATTAAAATCAAATAATAATATCTTATAAAAACCTTAGTATTTTATTTCTTTATAAAAATTATGTTACTTTTTAAAAATAATCGCTTTATTAAATTAAGAAAACGTGCTATGCACGTTCCTTTACTGTTAATAGTTTATCTCCTGTGCTGCACATATTTGTTTCAAGATTCATTTTTTTTTTTATAAATTCTAAATGCTTTAAAACTGATTTAAGTCTATCTTACTATTTGATGTTAGAATTTATATATTTTTTTTCTAAAAATATTACATTATTATTCAAAATTTTTTTCTTAATAAAAATAATATTTCTATACACTGGACGAACGTTCCTTGGATGTTGCCCAACTACTAGTATATATATATATATATAATTTTAACAAATTCCATGCACGTTCCCCTTGCGTTACATGCCATTTTCCAAAAATCAAGGACAGTTTATGCCATAATGCGATTAAAACCCAGTTTCACTATTAATGATATATTGTTTCGATCAACTAATCGAATTTTGGTAGATAAAACATTTTACTTTCAGTTGTGTGGGCCTTTCAACAAACAGTTACATCGCAATTCTCCGACCCAACTCAGCGGACTGTCCGTGAGAATTAAGACTGTTCAAGAAAATTCTAATGCATATTGAATATTGAGTGAAAGCCAGAAATAGAAGTATATAGACGAAATACATGTATCAGTGGAATCAAATTGAGTTTGAAGTTAACGACGCAAGCTCACGTAAGAACAACTCTGCATTTAAAAAGAAAAAAGAGAAAAATGATATTTGCAATAGTTTACAAGTACCGCGCAATCACTTTAATAAAAATAAATAAATATAAAACCCACATAAAAAAATGAATTAATTTTTTAACAGTAAACCTTACTCTTTTTTTAAAAGACTACAACACTTCACTCCATATAACATAACTCATCTAAAGGGAGAAAGCAAGACAAAAAGTAATAGAAAGAAAATGGAGCCAAAAGAACAAACAGATGGGTACTATTATAGACATGAACAAGTTCCATCGTCACAGCTCACACCTGAATATAAATAAAACATAATACATTACCAGCAACAATATATTTTTGTGGGGTACAAAGAAAGCACAAACGGTGCTGGTTTAAACCCACATTAGACGAGCATATATAGAAGCCCATTTTTGCCCTTATTTATTTAAAATCGATTGCATTAAAAAAATAAAAATAAAAATAAAATAAAATAAAATTTAAAAATTAAAAGGGAACAGAAAGGAAAGGCAAAAGTTCCTGAACAAGAGAAATTATTTGCCTTCACTTTACTCGATGTGGAACCATTTACCAGATCAGCAACAAAAGCAAGTTGCAGAACTCCCCCCCTAATTTTGTCAATTTATAGAGGAAACCTATATACAGATCAATAGTTTATAGCGTTCAATACAACACACCTGACACGTACAAGGCTATTGTTTTTTAACCCTTTTCTTTCACACACCCATTCAATAGCCTCAGAAACCGGAGCCACCAAAGACTTCCACACCAGCTACACCCCTCAAATTTAGCTTTGGTTCTCAGCTTCTTTGAGGGGTCTACCGTCCATAATTGTCTTTGTACAAATTTCACCGTCGCTGCTGGTTGCACATCTCACATCTGGTGGCAGACTTGACATTGGCGTACGTACATTGATCACAAGACCAGTAAATGTTATCGTCAGCACTTTTGCTCGAACCAGTGGTGGTTCGAGTTGGCCCTTTAACCCTTCCGCCTCGTCCCTTGCTGGAGGCCCCATTTTTTGTGCTCGTAGTCTTGCTGCAAGACCCATTGGTGCCCACATCTGACAAACCGTTCTCTAATGCCCTAACCAGATTCTCAAAGTAATTCCTGGTCACACTGTTTCAATTACACAGATGAAATTGAATCAGATAAGACTCTTGACATTAACAAGCCTGATAATTGCATAGCGAACTAATTTCAGTGCTAAGGGCCAGGGTACATGCATGCAAACATCAAAATAGACAACACAGAAGTAATAACAAACGTGAATTCGACATTCGTTTTTTTTCTTTTCTTTTTTTTGCTAAGTAATGAAGTTGAAAGAATTCATTCAAAAAGTGACTCGTGAGAAGAATAAAAGCAATGCGACAATCAAAGATCTATTCCACATAAGAAACAAACAACCTTCTTAACAAGAAGAAGGGAAAAAAAAAAAAAAAACCCCAAAGAAAAACCTAACCGAAAAAAAGGAACTAAAGGAAAAGGTCCAATCCCATCAGCAGATATCACACCGCAAAACTTTCAGACTTTACATACTTCTATACCTCTAGCATGTTAGCATTTATCATAGAGTTTCTTCTAATACAAAATCCAAGCATATAAAAGATCAAAGGAAACGGGAAACTTCGCATAAAAGATATTTATGACAAATGACAGAGACAGTTGCCACTTGCCACTTTCCACATTGGGATACTTCAACCTTCTAAAGCCCTCACAAATTTTCCTTTTTATACATGCTTTGGAAACCGCATTAATAGAACAGGAGCAAAATCAGAAATAAACAAATAAAGAAGAAAATTGGGAAATCGTCCAGAAAATATTGGGGGATCATGAAGCAATAAAATGACAACAAATAGAAGGGATAACCCGTGGACAACTTTTTTGTCTCTCACTTTCTCTTGTAGTAACAGAAACTTAAAAGAGAACAATAAACTCAGCATAGAACAGACTTCTTTTTTTATAAGTAATAATAAGAACAAACTAAAACAATGCGGATATATGATGAAGTTCCAAATTGCTAAATATGAGATGTGAGTTCTAGAGATGATCACATATGCATCAAAGGAATATCAATACCTTATAGTGGCTCCATTTGTTTCAATAAAAGTACTTATGATCACATATGCATCAAAGGAATATCAATACCTTATAGTGGCTCCATTTGTTTCAATAAAAGTACTTATGAATACAGAACCAAGCAGAAAAATAGCTTCAAGTGTGCAAAGAATTAAAATGTTCCTACTTCTGCCAATGTTTTATACACAATAACTACCTGGTCAGTCCAGCTAGCTTTGTACGGAAATCATTGAAATCATTTGATGATTTGCTCTCAGCATTTAAAAACTGTTGTAGTTCCTTCTCTGCACATTGATGAAGCCTTTCCAAACCAGACTCTGCCTCACCTGAAGATAAGATTGTTACACGTGTGAAGACTACTCACAAATACAGCTTGCATTCAATTCTTTAACATTTCAAGCAAAATATCTATATACCTTGCAAGTACTCAAAAAACTGTTTCTTAGCATGCTCATGCTCAGGTAGGTAATAGCCATATGCATAAGTCCATTTCAGCACTCGCCTACATTCAACTATCTGCAAGCATGCCACATAAAGGCCATAATATGTATATTGTCAGCATTTCAAACCATTTTTTATTTTCTTTTATAATTAAAAGTAAAACTTTATTAATAGAAAAGGCATAGCCCAAGTACACAGGGAGTATACAGAGAATATGCCTAAGTACCACTAAGCACTAGTCAGGGATACAAGCAAATTACAAAAACTGTCCTCATTACAAATAATGAGCGAAGCCCATGAAATGAGTATATAATAAAAGAATCTCTTCAGCTCTTCCAAGGAACGCTCCCAGTCTTCAAAGCAAGCATTTCAAACGAATTGGAAGAAGAAGACTGAAATGTTCTAATTACAGAGTCAAATTTTGTGCTAATTTGCTTTCATATGCTGATCATTTTTCCCAATTGAAAAGATTAACAAGAAGAACAAGTAAAGAATTATATGGGGTCCGATTAAGTACTTGAAAGTGAAACAGCAATTGCACCCCTGAATAATGAAGTGCAGAAAAAGTTGTAGACTGTCTGAGGTTCCCTTATTTTTAATTTACCAAGAGAAAGCATCCAAATCAAAACACTTAAAGCCAGCTCAGCAATAAGTGTTTTTCTTTTCTTTTGTCATCAGCTAGGTTGTCACACTGATGAAAATACTCGTTTACATGGTAATTTCCTATAAACCAAGCTTGAGCAACAGCAGGCTAGTTGCTTGACAGGTATGGTTTGCAAGGAATGAGCCCAAATACATTAGTACATAACCATATTCAGAACACGGTCCACTTAAGTTATGTTAGGATAAATACCCCATCAAATGAGCTATGATACCCCATATGATAAGCGAGGGTAGATGGTGTATGCGATCCCACATTACTTGAGAATGAGAAGTTCTTGCTCTTTGTAATGTTCCAATGGGACTCCAATTGTATCATTGACTGTCTTTTTGGAGTATAGGTCAAGTGGTTTGAGCCTTCCATTAGAGTGTTACTACAAATAGTATTAGAGCCTTCCCAACCATAAATAATTTGAGACTTGAGCCGTGCCACCTACGATGGACGGGCACAACGAGGACATCGGGAATTTGGTTTTTTTTTTTTTTGGGGGGGGGGGGGGGGGGGGGGGGGGGGGGGGGGGGGGGGGGGGGGGGGGGGGGGGGGGGGGGGGGGGGGGGGGGGGTGTGATATCACATATGATAAGTGAGGGTAGGTGATGTGTGGGATCCCACATTGCTTAGGAAGGAGAAGATCTTGCTTTTTATAATGTTCCAATGGGGCATATTTTTTAGAACACTTTGTAGCAAGGCCATTGCTGTGGATTTTAATGGCATGGCCATGCATGATTTTCTTATCTCTAATGTGCCTACCTAGTTAGGGCATTAGTGTTGTAATACTGGCTTTGCCATTGATCAATACAATTTGTTTATTTATCAAAAAAAAAATAATGTTCCAATGGGGCTCCAATTATATCATTGACTAGTCTTTTTGGAGTATAAGTCAAGTGGTTTAGGCCATATATTCGGGCATTACACGAATATTGTTTAATACTCATGGCTGTCATTCTGATGAAAATACTCATTTACATGGTAATTTCCTAGCAAACAAGCTTCAGCAACAGCAGGCTTGTTGCTTGATGGGTATAGTTTGCAGAGAATGAGCTCAAAAACATACGTTATGTTAGGACAAATACCCCATCAGATGAGTATTGTTTAATACTGATCCATGCTGCGCATATAAATAAAAATACAACTCTTAAGAGGTGGAGGTATTATTACTATGCCCAAAGTACCAAGTACTTGAAATGGCAAAATTATGCTTAACCCCTGAACTACCACCCCTTTTGCAATGTGACCTCCAGACTACAAATTTCAGTGCTTAGCAACCCAATTGAAATTTCAGCTGCAATATGCACCCTCTAGGGCAAGAAATAACCCAACAGCCAAATTCCTAAAACTGAAATGTTTAAATTATCCGCACCCAAAAACTTATCAAAAAAAAATTATCCACACCCAAAACAGAAGGCAACTATGCATTTATGGGCACTTTGGAAATTTCAATTTTAGGTAAGGGCAAATTGAACATTTCAGGCTCTAGAGGGTGCACATTGCAACTAAAGTTTCGAATTGAGATGTCCTGAGCCCAAATTAATCACTTGAAGGTCACTCTGCAAAGGGATGGTAGTTCATGAGGTTAAGAGCAATTTCTTCAATCTGAAATAAAGAGGGAGGTGAAATGAGCTTCATAATGTTTCTCCCTGATCATCCTGCTTTGGTTTGATGTATCAGTATTTTAAAACTGGGGATCAAATCACAAAATATTTAGATCTTCATATAATCAGTTCACATGCATTATATGGCTTATCGGCATGTGTATTTCCACATATTTAGTTGATATAGAATAAGAAATAGTCCTACAATTGTAAATGCACCTAGCAGTGAGCAAAGAAGTTACCTGCATCCAGGCCTCTATAATGAACTTGAGCTGTGACTCAGGTGTGCACTGTAGGTCACTAAGCTTCTCAAGCTGCAAAAACCAAGTAATTCAACCCAGTCATTAAACGACCTCCAGAAGCAGTTATAGTACCAAAAGGCTGCTCAAAGGTCATAAGAAAGGAATAATCTGGATTGGACATTGGTTGAATAGTAGTGCAATGGGTTGAGTTAAGATGTTTTATTGGATTTTGGGAAATGAGAGAGAAAAGGTTGAATAAAAATATTATAAAATTAAAATATTGTTAAAATATAATTTTTTTAATATTATTTTGGTTTTAGAATTTCAAAAAGTCGAATTGTTTTTTGTATTTTGTTTGGAAGTTTGGGAAAGTTGTAATAATTAGGTAATGATTAGATGAAAAAGTTGAAAATTTGAAATTGAAAAGTGTTTGTATTTGAGTGATGTTTGGGAAGGAGATGAGGTAAGATGGCTTCCCAAACAGTGCCCAACTTAAACAGTTCTTATCACATAATTTTCCATTCTCCAGTGCTTTTTCTTCAAGGATGACTCCAGTGTTCACTCCATGGCATGTTTTGTAGAACACCACCAAAAGAAAACCAGCATAATTTCTTTAAAATGTTTTTAATTCTTATCCAAGTAGAATACAAATACACACAAAAAAAGTCACATAAATTTTCTTTTTAGTTGGACACAGACTGCCATGCATTAACCAAGTTCTCAATATTGAAAATATATTAAAAAGAAAGCATCTAAAAATGTTTCAATAAAAAATAGCATACACAAACTCATCAACACCCGCCCACTTTATAATCCCCCAAATAAAGACAGATATGTGTGCACGCGCGTGTGTGTGTGTTGGTATATATTTATATCAATGCATATATTCCCGCCCACTTTATAATCCCCCAAATAAAGACAGATGTGTGTGTGTGTGTGTGTTGGTATATATTTATATCAATGCATATATTGAGAGAGAGAGAGAGAGAGAGAGAGAGAGAGAGAGAGATTACATGCACAGTTTGCATTTGATGTAAATCTGCCAAAGCTTTTTGCCTCGACTGCCAGAAAGAACATAAAAATTGCAGATTATACTTAAAAAACAAATTTAAATTCAGGAATAAAAGCATGTTCACTTTGCACACAACATTTTGAATACAAGGATAACAAAAAGCTGAGGAAAACAACCAAACAATTTCGAATGACATGATACCACTTTTTTTTAGTAACTGCAACAAGGTAGTTTCTGTCAAAAATGATCTATACCTTTTCACTACAAAAAAACATTGAAATAATAACCACCAAAACTTTTTTCAGGAAAAATTAACAATACATTGCTATGTAGAGTCTTTGATTAACAAAGAACACGCCTAAACGAATAAACTGACAGAGAGCTCTGAACATCTCAAAAATCATAGTTGATAATTTGGTTTGAAAATAATAAAGCTTTTTACCGCCCACACTACACAAGCTTTATAGCAACAGTTGCTTTTTTAGGTTAGGAGTTGTCATCAACACTATCATCAATTTCCCCCCTCTACTTTCCTTTTTAAGTTGATCTAATTTTAAGCCACAAGAAAACTTCATTCAGACCCCATTAACGGCTAGATATAAAATACCCCAAAGTATCTCTTAGGACCTCTTTACAACCCCTTGAACCAGACTTCTATACCATATTGTTATGCCTTCCAACACTGAATTCACTCGTATTTTTATAACTTCTCTCAGCCAGTATACCGTTGTCTAACCTCCCGAATTCCCTGAAGCAACTAGAGAGAAAAATCCTCAAAATTCTTTGCTTCCATTTCAACCTCTGAAATGGGTCAAGACAAAGTCAATTTTGTCCTATTTGCCCTCATAATTCTTCGAGTGACCTTCCTATTGTAACACTCCAATTCCACAGGCAGTTTACTAGGTAAAACATGGCTTTATAACTTATTTCTGGGAAGCTTCAAATTGACTAGTTTTTGAAGTTACAGCACAGATGTGGCTAGCGCTTTCCCTGGGCCATAACATTTTCAAACCAAGAACCTCTCTCTATTGAGTCGGACCATCTTTTCCTGTGCTAAATGACCATAATTGGGTTTGAAATAGAGTTCATGTCAATAAATACTATACACTTTGGAATTTTAAAAGTTGGGAATACTTCTTCCCTCTATAACACTTCATCCTATTTCCTCTGTATCTCTCATTTATTATAATTAGTAATTGAGGAAAACCTTTCAAACAAGTCCACAATCAGTTCATAAACAGAATAAAAAAATAAAAAATAAAAAATAAACAATTTTTTCGTGCACTTTGTGAGGGTGTGCAACTAGCTAATTTAAAGGCTGAAATAGACATGAAAGAATAGACAATAAAAAGTGGTAAAAAGGGTGGTAAACTTCGATACATAGACAAAAACTTAATAAGTTCTAAAGAAATTTCTAGCAATCGGCTATTTATCCCAACCAGGGAGGAGAAAACAAGCAATAACCAACCAAACAGATATAAGGATCCATTGCACAAGATATTAAACAGAGATAAATTTGAGAAATTTGCACATACCAATTGATTGCTTGCCCAACGTTCATAATAATGAGTGTATCTCTCCAACGAATTCTTTGCCATTTCTCTTCTTCTCTCAGCCTCATCATACTAAAATGTAGCAATATGAAATTATCAAAGGTAGGAAAGAAAAGATTAGCTAATCGCAGTTGAAATCATAAATATTATCAGTACCAGGACCACTATGCAATCCATTGACTGAATGACCAAAAAGAGGTATTACGCCCACTTACCACTCCCTCTTGTTTGGCAACCTCATAACGATTACAAGCATAGAAGCCCCCTGTCCTCTCACCATGATCTTGCCATGCACCTAGGCACAGCCTGCATTGACAACAAATGAAGTTCAGGCAACTACATTAGACCACATGTCAGTGAAATCATTAAGTCATAACAGCAACAGATCTTTGAATGTGTAAACATTCATTATGACACTTACCAGCAAAATTCAAATTTACAGGGAGGTGTGCATGTCATATGCATGCACCCTTGGTTCTTTTCAATCGGCCGCTTGCATTTAGGACAGGGCTTGGAATTGGCTAGTATCCTGAGTTTCATTACATCAAAAGGTAACATTTTGCAGCAAAAGTTAAAAAAAATATCAACAATTGTGACACTATATATTAGAAAGCTATCTAAACAAACAAAAAAAAAAAAAAATGAAATAGAAAACAGGAAGTATATACATCTCCAACTGTAGAGAAAAGTGCAACACAAGCAAGCACTTCAAGTGGCAAGATGCACATCAAAAATAAGTTTTCTTATAGGCAATCAGGAAATTTCATTAAAGATAATAGGCATAACCCAAGTACACAAGTTGTATACATGAGTAATACCTCACTAGGATTTACAACCAAAACAAGAAAATCTTCGACACTTAGTCCATTAAAACCTGTCGCCACTGCCCAAAGGAACAATGTTTTGTTCCTTCCCAAAGGAACAATGTTTTGAAGAAGAAAGCTTTAAGCATGCCCAATTCTGCTCGACCCTCAAAGCTTCCATCATTTCTCTCCCTCCAAAAAGCTCCAACGCAAATAGAGTGGAGCCATCTTCCAGATTGGCACCACTTGTGAATTGCCTTGGAGACCTCTCTAACTCACTAGAAAGTCTATCAACTTTCTAGGCATGACCCATGCTAATCCCACTCACAAAAAAGTAAAAACAATCATCCCATAAGGTCCCAGCCCCCTCACAATATATAAGCAAATGAATCACTGTTTCACCATTCTTTTTACATATACAACACCAATCAACCACAATGATAGTGTTTCTTTAGATTGTCTATAGTGAGGATCTTTCCTAAGGAAGCTGTTCAGACAAAAAAACTACATTCAGGGGAGCTTTAGTCTTCCATGTATTACTCCACATAAAAGCAGCCATGCCTTGGCTAGTCAGAATCTGGAAGAACGATCAGATCATGAATTTTCCTTTCTTTAAGGGGCTCCAAATGATCTTGTCTGCATTTCCAACTGCTACTCGTGGGGAGTACAATAAGGTACAAAACTCAATATCAGCATCCAATTCCCAATCTTATGCTGCTATGAAGAAATCAACATTCCATTGAGGGCAGCCACTAGAGGATTTCCTGAGATCTGCTATTGAATCTTTCTTTGCCAGTGCAATCTCAAAAACAACTGGAAATATCTTTGAAGCTTCGATCTCCACACCGTGTCATGCCAAAATTTGACTCGAGAGACATCGCCAACCTCAATATACGAGTGTATCTAAAAAATCCCTCCCATACTCTTCTTATGTACTTCCACAACCCACCCCATGTGGTCCACGTACCTCATTTGAGCACCACCCATCCCTTGCTTCACCGTACTTCAAATCTATAGTGGTCTTCCATAAAGCTTCCCTTTCTTATTGTGGCGGGAGAACCACCCACCCCATGCTTATCATACTTTGAATCTATAATGGTCTTGCATACAGCACCCGTTTCTTATTGGTACCACCACAACCATTTCCCCAAAAGAACTTGGTTGAACATCACCAAGTTGCGAAAGATTGGAGTACATACCTTTGCCCAATTTACAAGAAAGAATTTAAACTCATCCCCGTCCCACTCCACAAGAAATTTCATTGTAGCTTCTCAATATGGTTAGCAACCTTTATTGGAAGTGGGAATAAAGATAAGAAGTATGCGGGTAGGTTAGAGAGAGCACTTCTGATCAAGGTAACTCTACCCCCTTTGGACAGGTATAAACCTCTTCCGGCTAACCAATCTTCACTCCATATTTTCAATCATCGCATCCCAAATACTCATCGCTTTGAAAGTAGCACCCAAAGGTCAAGGAATCCCATTGGCATATGAACATTCCCCACTGGAACAAGTTCAGACTTTGTTAAAATCACTTTCAAACTAGAGACAGCTTCAAAGCATAGCTCAAAAATAAGTTAAAAGCCTCATTTTTTAAATTACACAGCAAATGATCTAACAAAATTCCACAAGAAAAAGGTAAAACTCATTTTCATAACTCGTTGAAATCTCCATTCACATGAAGGGTAATTTTACTTCTTTAGAAGACATAATCAAATCAAGCCGAGTTCGAGTCTAACAGAGCCGAGCACAAGCTACCAATCAAGTAGTTTTAGCCCTACACTTATATCATATAAGCTCAACATGTCAGAAATTACACAAACCGACGTGCAAACCAAAATGAAGCAAACAAGAAAAAGGGCAGGAAAAATCAAAGCAGGAAAGAAAGCCTCTCCTCAAGAAGCCGAAAACCATAAACTAAGATTTGCACAAAGTTAGCAAATATTGTACACCTCCTTATTTAAAAATCCCAGAACAGGATGTAGCATGAAACTGCCAATTGTTAGAAGGAAAGCAAAGAAAGTAGATACAAATATCCTAAAGATAAATCCAGGAAGCATAGCCAAGAGTAGATTATAGATGCTAAAATATAATCTCTACCAGTTCATGTTTTCGGACTCGGCACTATTCTTCAAAATCCACTTTGAAACGGTACCACAGTCCACCGGCCGGTGAGCTTCCTCTGTACACTGCAGATCCACCAGAATGAGATTACTGATATCATACAGAATAATCCCTGCAGAAACTGGAATTATAAAATAATATTTACAAGCAAGCCAGATGAAACTTACATTCCAGCAAAAGCCAAATGAGCAGAGGCAATTAACATCATAGTTTCCATCACCAGCCTCAAAATCAACAGCATACTCACAACCTGGAGCAGGACACCACTTGGTCTAGCAAAAATGGAGTAGAAAAAACAATTATAAGAACTCAGGAAACAAGAAAGAAAGCAAGATAACATGACCGGATATACCCATCAAATGCTCCAACAAGCAAATATCATCTGGGATATATCCATCGAATGCTCTAATGAGCAAATCTCCTTTCATATACCCATTGAATGGGCTAAAGACCAAATGGTTGAGTAGATGACTAGACATTGGAACACCAATGTTACAAGTATCAATCATGGCCAATGCATGGTAATAGCCAGTCACTTCTCAAGAGTAATAGGTGCGAGCAAGAAATAATAGCATGCAAAGAATTCTAACCATTCAACAGAAAATCTAACATACAAAAAGTAGAGAATGACAGATAAAGAGCAGTAGAGCACAAGGGGGAAAGAGACTGGCCTGCTGCCATGCTTTAAAAATATATATGCTAAGAAAAAGCATTACCCACAGCAGTACGAGACATTAAAACCTTATAAATCGCATTTTCAAATTAATAAACTTAAGAAACATAGGAAGTGACAGCTGAAACCAATTCATTATAAAAATATACATAGGAAACTACAGATCATGACATGTACAAGAGACAAACTTGGGATAAAGAGAATTTTGTGATATCCATATAGAACCAAATTGGGAAAAAAAAAAAATGCAGCATCCTCCAAACCTTTTTTCTATTAATAAACCACAACACTTAGAGAGCACAAAAAGTCAGTTTCATCTTGGTCCAGAGTCCAATACTATGTTCGATATCAGACTTTTATTACCGTTAAGTTACAAATATCCCCAGTGGATCTTGAACTAATAACACCACCCTCTATCCTGTTTCTATGAGTAAGTTTAATGAAATCTACACCATATATCAATGTAAAGACCACTGTCTATAAACACGTATTCCATTTCTGAACAGAATGGTTTTTCTAAAAAATGCAGCTTAGAATCACATTATGAACTAATGATTGGTAAAAATCCATACATTGAAATCATAATGGCAGGGTCTCAATTACATTACATACCTTCTTACTGTCTTCAATATAAGACCGAAGAAGGTATCGTGAGTACCTCTCCTTGTCCTCATCAGAAGCCAATGAATTGATCATATCTTGACCAACAGCAGCACCACAAGATGGATCAGGACATCTCAGCATCAAACATCCTGGACCATCATTAATGGATGTCCTGATGTACCCTGCAAAGTAAAATACTCCAGAAATGAGTTACAAGCAAAATCCTCAAAACAAAAAGAGGGGAAGTATGAAAACATAATACAGTAGAGGATAATTGTATTCCTTTTCTCTAAGTGGGAAAAATAAGGCATGCATCCAATTAACAGCAAGTCATATATGGGATACACGTCATATACAATCATCACCTACAAAATACAAATAGCTATGATCATCGTGACACCACCACAGTTTCTCCTCAAATTGTTGATCATTGAGTTGGATGCCAGCCAGTACAAAACCTATTAAAACAGGACCATCTATTCCACCAAATATCACTTCAGCAATGTCACCAAGTGCAACCACCAAGTTAAAGCATGCTGACCACTCACATAAATGCAACCATCACCTCTGCCACCAAGTCAATCTTGATGAGAGCCATTGGGGAGCTACAAATTGTCTACCACAAATGCATCCTTAGGCCTAACAAGGTTGAATGGATTCGGGAAACCTCATTTCAGGAGCCGATCACCACACCAGAACTCTATTTGGATCCATTTGCCACCTCAGATCAGTGTACTAAGAGAACTCCCCCTAACCCCATCAGGCATTTTTTCACAACCCAATCCCACAGCTCTCATCCACCACATTAGAGCACCATCCACCGCCATGTACTACTATACTTCATCTATCACTAGCATAGCACCAAAGCAACTTTCACAAAAAGAACTTCATTAAATGTAATCAATATTCTGACGACCAAAACATTCATAGTATAAAATGATCTTGGGTTGTGGAAAATAATCAAGGAGGGGCCAAACTCCACCCCTTCCTCCCATAAAGGTTTGCAAGGTAGATCCCCTCCCCCTCTGCACCAACCCCAACATGCGAAGAGGCAGACAGGTAGGGCCTGTTTTTTCACTACTTTGTTTTTTAGGATCTGATGTGAGGATGACACCTGGAAATATCCTGTTGGTATAATGCAGGGTCTAACATGAGGTAACAAGGACTTCTCTGTACTTTATTTATTTGATTTTTATTTTTGGAACTGGTTTCGAAACCAAAATAAGAGTTGCAAATATCCAAAACATATATAGATGATGCAGATTTACAATAAATAAATAACCAAAAAAAAAACTACATCAAAATTAGAGTTTATCAGACAAACCTGCCCAGCATAAAGTACAAAACGGATGACCACAAGCAGCTGATTTAATGCCATCACGAGGAAGGGTTTCAAAACAAATGCCACATGCAAGCTGAAATGGATAACATGTGTATAATATTAGTAACTCATAGGCAGCAGAATTCAGAAAAGAAAGCCAGCCATAACCAACCCTAAATTTCACACTGAATGTTTTTACCTATCAAACAAAATTCACAATATAATGTCTACATAGCTTACTTCTCTAGCATTGGGAAATTGAAAAACTGGCTCCTCTAGCAACCCAACGGTTTTACGCACCCGTTCTTCATCAGCAAACCACGCATCATGTATGTTACTTACACTCCTGCAATGCCAACTTTCTTCAGAATACTAACATCAAACAATTGAAATCAAAAGCCCAATCTTATCAATTCCATACCCTAAGAGAAATTCATGTCATATGGGTGAGAAAAACGAAGAGATATTGGTTTACCAGTTAAAGTGCCGGAGTAAGATGCTTGAAGCAACTCGAGATATGGAAAGAACAGTGGATACTCTTGTGATATCATCCTCCTGATGTTGCCGTATATCAGATTCCTTTAAGATAGTATAGTTTTGCTGAAAAAATAAAAGAAAAAATATGTGAAATATGAAGAAAAAGACTAGAAACACCAAAACTAAGCAACTGCCATATAGCATCAAATTTCAAAAAAAAAAAAAACACCACTTAATTTCATGGAGATTTGTGTGAAAATAAGGCATCTTCCCAAGGCCAAAGCTCCTAGGAGATATGAATTTCCAACAATAACAATTTCAATCCTTCATCTTATTTCATGATCCACTTTCACTTTTGGACTTTAAAAAGAAATTTTAAGGTGGAGACCTACTCATCTAAGTTGAAGCTGTGAGTTTGGTAAGCAATTGCAAATATGACCTATTTATTTGACAAAAGAACCAAAGAACAGGTCCTAACTTCTAACAATAATGCATCAATAGAAGTGAAAGTAAAACTCCTTTTCCAACTTCAAGGTTTTATATTCAGAGTGTACAAAAGCTCCTTTTCCATGCTTTGTACAAAAGCTAATATCTGCATCTCTAGACACACGACTGCGCATATGTGACAATTTACATTTTATAGAGGTATAATTAAAATATAATTAAAGTAAAGGGGAAAATTGTAAAGTTGAAATAAAATGGTGATGTTTACAATTCTGTGCTTTCTTTGTAAGTTTAAATATGCTACTTAGTTATTTAAAAAACCAAAAACTCAACTAATGATTGGATAAGGCCAGATAGAATGGATGATTACGTTTTGTGCATTTTTTTGGAAAAAGGCTACGTATCATCTATATAATATACATAGATTTTGCACTAACTTTGTAGCGCCTCAATAGAAGGCCCAAGCCACATAGCCCATACTCCAAAAGGATTAGTCAATGATAAAATTGAAGCCTCATTGGATCATTATAAAGGGCAAGAATTCCTCATTCCCAAGCAATGTGGAATCTCATACACCACCTACCCTTACCACTTATCAGAATGGGGTATCACAATCTTCCCCCCTTATATTCTCAAGGTACTCGTCGGGCCAGTCCGTCGTAAGTAACACAGCTCAAGTACCACATTTCTAGTTGGAATAGGCTCTAATACCATTTGTAACGCCCCAATGGAAGAAGGCCCAAGTCACATGGCTCATACTCCAAAAGGAACAGTCAATGATACAATTGGAGCCACATAGGAATATTATAAAAAGCAAAAGCTTCTCATTCCCAAACAATGTGGGATCCCATACACCACCTACCCTTGTCACTTATCATAATGGGGTATCAAAAGTTGGTTTTCTAATTATGCTCCATTAGATGATATCAACATCAGATTCACAGGAATTACGATTATCAGAAAAAGAGCTTATTTTGCAATGAGCACAGAACAGTACCCTACTACCTATGAAAAAGGACAACTGCCTACCAAGCCCGTGAAATTAACAACCATAGAGTTTGTAGACCATAGCAAAAACTAGCCCACGGCCTCTAATGACATCAATAGAATATATATCTTCAATAGTAGTTTTAAACAACAACAAGGCCCTGAAATTAAAGAATATAAGATACAAAACCCTATAAAAGATGGCAAGAATAACAAGAACTGAAAGGGGGGTGGAGGGGAAGTAATCACTTTTCCACCTCCCAATCGTATTGCTCAAACAAATCAATTAGAAATACTGAAATCAGTTCTCCCGCTAGAAAAAAACCCTCACCCAATCAATCCTAGAGGACCTAGTCGCGAAGTGTTTTTCTTTCTCCTGTTTACCAAGTCGAGCTGAGCATTTCATGATTGGAAAACCCGCAATAACATAGCACACCGTATTCAGATTTTACCTTACTTTTCCTGCAGTTTAGTACGCAATCAAACGGCGCTTTCAGGAAACCAATATAACCCGAGCCACAAATGAGTTGAAAACCAAAAATCCTATGACCAAAGGATCAAGCTTTCCTTCCATTTTCCAAACTTTCTCAGCAAAAAAATAACAGAAAATCTACAAATATCCTATTATTCATTTAGCAAGCTCATATTTAAGCAACAGAAAATTCAGATGGAGAATTGAATTAACCTCAAGCCGCCGAGAATTGATATCAGCTGAATCATCCGCATCGTCTTCGACGAAGTCGAAATTGGCGTCTTCATCGTCATCGGCATCATCTTCATCGTCATAATTATAGTAATCGCTGCAAAAGTATTCCAGGGGGGTATACTCGGCCTCGCCGCTATCGAAGCCATCGTCGGGGGACTCGATGTCGTTGGCGTCGTGCATATCCTCTTCGGAGTCCATGGAGGAAGATCGCAAAGCAATAGGAGAAAGAGAGAGAAGGAGGAGAGGAGAGAATCGAAGGAGAATGAAGAGGGATTAGGGTGAGGAAGTGTTTGGTCGGAAAGAAAAGAAGAAGGAAAAATGAGGAAAAGGTAGCTGAAAAGGTGAGAGTGTTTGATTGGTTCAGGGTTTGGTTATGGGGCTGTCTTTCGCTCTTTCTTTAATGCGTAATGCAAATGGGCATGAAAAAAGCAAAAATAAAATAAAAAAGAGTAGAAATTGGTACTTGCCTCCAGTTAAAGGCAGCCAACTTACCCAAACGTGGTATTGCACTTGGAAAAGTTACTTCATTTAGAAACTTGGCATGGAATAGAGCGATTGTTATTGTAATTTTTAAATATTTTGAATAATATTATATATAATTATAGAATAAGTAAGCGTCGTATAATTATTTTTAAAAGAATTAAAATTTATTATTAAAAAAATTAATTGATTTTTATATAAATTATATATTTATTCACTTTTTTCAAATTAATTAAACGACGCTTACGCATTTACAATTATATTTATTATTTCTTTTTTTATTTATAGGAATTTATTTTTCTTCCCAAATTACAAGTGTTCTCTCAAGATAAACTTGATTACAAATGTTTATAGTTTCATCCCAATACGATTAATTATAATAATATAGTTGGTAACTTATTTTAGTCCTAAAACGTTGTATTATTAAATTTACTTATGCAACATCTTATGATTATGATAAAGCAAGAGGAATTGAAATCTCAAGAATTTGATCGATTCTTGATCACGAGAGATAGATAGACATATGAAATATGTTTTATAACATTTATTGAGCATTTAATTTTATCTAAAAAAATTATTCAAATAGTTATGAATATTGTAGTGTCTACTTTATGTACTACGTGTTTGTATTTTAGAACAAGTAGCATTGAGTTGGTAGATGAAGATAATGGGCAAGAATCTCATTTCTTGAGCATCTTGCCATGGAGGTATCAAATCGCTAATACCACTCCCTTGATGATTACTGTATGTAAAAGAGATGGATGTTAGTGCTAAGAAGGTTTGTCAAGTAAAATCAATTTTAAAAGTAATGAATTGGAATCAAAATCAGGTTTCACTCTAAAATCTCGATTCTTGACTAATAAACGAAGTTTGAACACCGTCTAGCTTTTCAAAACATCACTTTCATAATACAAGGATTGAAGATTAATTGAGTGGGTCTACTTTTCGTGTTCTTGCTATAGGATCATCGTGAATAATCGAAGGCAAATATGGGAGCTTTTAGGCTCTTTAATTGATAATTTTGGAGATTTATAGTTATGTTTCGGTAATTTTAATTAGCTTATCTGCAATAATTTTGGGGATCCCCAATTATGTTTCGGAAAGTCAAAATGTTTTTATTTCAGGATGGTTAATAACTAAAAAGTACTACAGATATAAAGAGATTACATAAAAGTAAACTCACAAATTGATATAATTTTATGTAATTTGTTGAATCTATTTTATAATAAAAATAACTTTAAAATATGATGTGCCACATCAAGTCACGTCATTTTATGAATTTACTTATATATAATTTTTTTGTGACTAAAGTATTTCTCTTACTAGTATATCCTCTTAAATTATGAGACTGTGTATTAGTTAAATAAAAAAATGAGGAGCAAGAAAGGTTTCATGTTTATTAAATTGGGTATAAGTAAGACCTATAATTGTGTGAAATAGAGTTTTCTCAAGAGAGTCATGCTTAGAATGGGATTCCATTATCATTGGATGGATTTGTTGAAGGCTTGTATTTAATCTGTCAATTATTCAATACTTATCAATGGCGAATCTTAAGTTCAGATTCAGTCTAATGGAGGGGTTTACATCAGAGTGATTCTCTACCCCCTTATCTCTTTGTTCTTTGTAGTGAAGGTTTTTCATCCCTTATAAAGAAAGTAGAATTGAATAGGCATATCACGGGCATGGCAATAAGCAGGGGAGCACCTCAGCTTAGTCATCTCTTGTTTGCATATGAGAGTATTTTATTTTGTAATGCAAATTCAGTTGAAAATAATCACATGCAGACAATACTTTCAATGTATGCAGGTGCTTCTAGTCAAATGATAAATAAGAGAAAGATGAAAACCACTTTCAACAGAAACACTAGTCTTGATGAGCAGAGAAAGATCAAGGAGTCATGGGGTGTATACGTAGCTACAAGACATGATAAATATTTAGGTTTACCGGCTTTAATGGGTAAATCAAAGATAAATTCTTTTAGAATGATTAAAGAAAGAATTTAGCATAAATTACAAGCCTAGAAGGAAAAGTTGTTATCTCTACTAGGTCGTGAAATTTTGATTAAGGCAGGTTATTCATAAGTATACCGCGAGTTGTTTTAAGCTCCCAATTGGTTATCAAAATTCAAAATGTCTCATTTCAACTCATCATTGCAACTTTTTCAAATCATCATATAAAATATAATAAATAATTTAACTTTTTTAAATCTCAATACAAAATTAATATTAAAAAATTATATTATAACAATATTTTATTCATTATTATTTAAAATATCTCATCTCATCTCGTCTGTGTAACCAAAATGGGCAAAGGTCTCGTTTGAATACGCAGTTCTAATGAGATAAGATATTTTAAATAATAGTAAAAGTTTTTAAGTTAAGATAAGATGAAATAGTTTGTAAAAAACTGTATTTGAATAGCGAAATGAGATGAGATAGTTTTTAATTTTTAGAATTTAAAAAATGTATGGGTTTCACTGTTTTATAGAGTGCCTGAATTGTGCGCTATTCATGCACTATTTATGTCAGAATTGCACTGTTCACAAACTATTCATATCAGATTGATACTGTTCATATACTGTTCATGTACTATTCATATTAGTTTTCATTATTTAACTCCAAATCATGAGATATTTTCTTCTCTATTGGCTAACCAAATCGGGCCTTAGATTGCATAAAGCCACTTATTGGACTATTTTGTTTATCATTAATAGTTGTTAACCTGTTTAGCATATGTTCATAATTACATAACATTGAAGTAAGATGTTTTAACTGCAAAGGAAAAAATTATGAAATGTCAAACACCTCCTTAAGGTTATTATAAGCTGGATATATTGATGGGAGTATGTCTGGTTTGTTTTTACAAACCATTTTAATTCAACTCATCTTATCATTACAATATTCTTAAATTTGCATACAAAATAAAATAAATAATTTAACTTTTTTAAATTTCAAAATAAAAATAAAATAAACAATTAAACTTTTTCAAATCCTAAAATAAAAATAATATCAAAAAAATATATTTTAAAACTCCCTATAAGTGTACAATATTGCAAAAAAGGAGATTACAAGGTGGAAAGTGTTAGGGCTAGTTTTGGTATTAGAGTATTATGAGAATACTCAATTATTATTCATTATTTTAACATTACTTTTGACATATTTTTTATTACTATTCATTACTATTCAATAGTTTATTATTACTTTTTATTGTTATTCACAGAATATTTGAAATCAACTCACTACCCAAACGCAAATTAGCTCAATTTGGATTATAAAACTATATCAACATATCTCATCTCATCTCATCATTACAATTTTCATAAATTTCTACATAAAATACAATAAACATTTCAACTTTTTCAAATTTCAAAACAATAATAATATTAAAAAATAATATTCTAACAATATTTTATTCAACTTTTTAACTTTTATCTAAATCAATATCTTTTCATCTCACTATCCAAAGCCCCACCTCAATCTATTGTCTTTATAGCTAGTGAAGAAAATGAATTTTATTGAAAATTCTAAGAGTGGTGAATAACATGAGTTTTGAAAAAAGATTTGGAATATGAATCTACCAAGTAAAATTAAAAATTTTGCTTGGAAAGCCACCTCCCATTTTTTGCCGACAACATGTAACAAGAGGAACTCGTCTTAATATTATATGTGCCGTCTTGAGATTGTTTCACCACGTTTTGTTATATAAATGAAATGAGACAAGATAAAAATTAAAAATTAAATAAAATATAATTAGAATATAATTTTTATTTTAAATTTTAAAAAATTGAATTATTTATTTTATTTTATATAAGAGTTTAAAAATATTATAATAAATATAAAATGAGTTGAGATGGTTTGTGTAACCAAACGAAAGCCATGCCATTAGTTTTTGTCCTAAAATTAAGCCCTTTGGCATAAAAGTTTTAACATGGAGGTTGCTTGGATGCTAAATCAGTCTAATATTGGTTTGATGCTCTGGGATATGATGAAGTATGAAAATGCTGAGTTTATCTCAACTTTCCTAACTATTGCATGGGGAATGTGACACTATAGGAATCTTAGGCCTTGTTTGGATATACAGTTTTGATGAGATGAGATTTTTTGAATAGTAATAAAAGTTTTTTAATTAATATGAGATGAAATAATTTGTAAAAAAATGTATTTGAATAGTGAGATGAGATGAGATAGTTTTAAATTTTTTTATTTAAAAAATGTATGGGTCCCACTATTTTATAGAGTGCCCAAATTGTACACTGTTCATGTACTGTTCACACAATATTCATGTCAGAATTGCATTGTTCACACACTGTTTATGTACTGTTCATGCACTATTCATATCAATTTTCATTATTTATTTATTGTTAATTTAAGTGGATGTTTTCAAAACTTAAGAAATGAAATATTGTGTTTGGATAGCCAAAACTATTGTACGGTATAATTCCAAATCATTAGATGTTTTTATTTGTATTGGCTAACCAAATCGTGCCTTAGATTGCATAAAGCCACTTATTAGACTATTTTGTTGATCATTGATAATTGTTTAGCACGTGTTCATACTTACAGAACATTGAAGTTAGATGTTTTAACTGCAAAGGAAAAAATTCTGAAATGTCAAGCACCTCCTTAAGTATAAGCTGGAGTTTGATGGGAGTTTGTCTGATTTGTTTTCACAAATTATCTCAACTTAACTCATCTTATAATTACAAAATTCCTAAATCTGTATACAAAATAAAATAAATAATTCAAATAATTCAAATTTCAAAACAAAAATAAAATAAACAATTCAACTTTTTTAAATTAAAAAATAATAATATAAAAAAATATTTTAAAATTTTTTATTCACTTTTAATTTTAATCTCAACTCATCTCATCTCATATATGAAAACAAATGAACCAGTCAAGATTCACTTAAACTAGATCTGGTGCTATCTTACGAGATGCAAGAGGCATTGTTATTATGGCTATAAGTACAAATGAAGAAGTTGCTGCAAAGGTGGATGATATGGGTGTAAGAATATAAAACAAATAATAAAATTTATCTCTTCTTATCAGTTTAAATTTTTGAGACAAATGGTAATTTTACATGTTATCAGAACAAAGGTTTTGATTTCGAATCCTGATTCTATACTGTGCCCATTTAATTAAATGTTTTACGTGTTAAGTCTACTCATGGAGAAAGAAACTGGTTAATTTAAGAATATAATACAAATAATAAAATTTATCACTTTTCATCAATTTAAACTTTCGAAACAAGTAGTGATTTCACAATAGTGGCCATTGCAACACTTGGAGGGTTATAGATGGTGTGCAACGAGGGTTTATCAAAGATTACATTAGAATGCGATTCGTTATGGATTGTAGATTGTCTTAAGTGGAGATCCTATGCTCTCATCTCGTCAAGGCCCTATTCTAACAAAGATCAAATTCCTAATTCAAACTATTGATTCCTATGAAGTTACCATGTTGGTAGAAAAGGCAATGAAGCTACTAATGTAATTGCTATTTCTGCGAAATGTATCAATGATACTGCTGTATGGTGGAATACTCTCTCTGGTTTTACAAAGAACTCTAGTAAATGTTGCTATTTAATTGCCTTATTAGCAATGAAAATTCTATTATAAAAAAATTAAAAAAAAATAAAAAACAAAGTTTGAATGGTAGGACTTTTGGCCACTAGAATTACAGGACACTTTAAACAAAAGAGAATTAATATTCAAGATTCCTTCTATCGTGGTATGAATGTTCTCTTTAGTCTATAATTTTTACATTAATAAAAAAAGGTAAAAAAATTTTTTAACTTGAGAATTTTTGGTTTGTTTTTGACTAGTAGGCCACCAAAAAAGTGAGGATGATTTGTCAAATTCATTGCCCATTTATCAAAAAGTGACAAAACAAAGAGATGTTTTGTTTAGAGATGTAATCGATCTAATCCAGTTAGTCTTGAATGAGAATTTCAGACCGAACTAATTTTTTCGGTCCACCAAAAATTCAAATCAGACCAGGTCGCTTTGATTCGGTCCGATCGATCTTATTGGAGTATTAGGCCATTCTTTTTTTCTTTTTGTTTTTCAAGTTGTTGACAAAATTATATAAAATGGTTAAAAAATCAACTGAATGATATAATTTAAGTTGTCTAACTAGATATATATATACTTTACTAAGTAAGTGTTTTAGTTAAGTATAATAAATTAATAATGCCAATAGTATGTATACTATCAGCAATTAATAGTTAATGCTGTGTCTTAAAATTCTTAGCCTTTAATTTTTATATAATCTAAGCATAAATAATTAGATTAGAAAAGAATTATGTAATTACTTATAATTAGTTATAAGAAAATCACATAATTATTTACTTTTAATTTAAATAACTACTTAAGATAAAAATAATATAAAATTTTATTTGAAAACTTGTATATTAAATTTAGTTCGGTTCAGTCTAAGATGAAAAAATCCTATCAGTTTGGATTGAGATCGAGTCCCTTAATCAATTTGGTCCAAATCAATTGAGACTGATTAGTCCAGTGGATTTTCTCAGTCCGAATGAGAAATTTTACCCTCCTAGTTTTGTTGTAATTTTGCTCGAGTGTATAATTAAGTGATAGATAGTGTTTTTTAGATCAAATCAAAGAGAGAGGTATTACTAAACAAACCAATTTACAAGTGATCAATTTAGATAACAATCAAGTGGGAGTTGAAATCTTTATTCTTAATGCACAAAGCTTGAACCATTGGGAATTGTGTAACATTATGTACAAGTATTAAATATATAAGTTTCATACAAGTCCTTTGTAAAAAAATAGGCCTCACTAATAAATAAATGGTTTATTTACACTTTTTTTAGGTGGGGTCTATTTTTTTTACAAGGACTTGTATGAAATTTATCTATTTGGGACCTGTATAAGTCATTTCTTCATGTGTATCAAAGAAATTGAGACCTAATTTGTTTTTAATATATCATACAATATATTTTCATATTAAATAAGAAATATAATTAATTTGTTAGAAACTTATCTTCCCCAGTTTTTTGACTTCAGGTCTAGCAAGTGGGATGAAACATAAAATTCTCATTTTATTTCATCTTATCATTACATTTTTTTTTTCAAATTCTCAAATAAAATAAAATAAACAATTCAACTTTTTTAAATCTCAAAACAATAATAATATTAAAAAATAATATTTTAAACTTTCATCTAAAATTAAAAATCACCATTTCACTATGCAAATCTATCCCGAATCATGAAAAAAACTTTTTATGTTCAAGTTAATATATTATTTTCATATATTAATATTAACACCATTGAATGTTTCTTGTGCCACATTAATCAACGACAAGTAGAGTATTAAAAATTTTGGTTTAAAATAAACAATTACACATCTGGAAAATAATCCAAAAAAATAATAATAATCTTTGAATAACTTATATGACGGTTGTGATAATGACACATAAGATATTTCTCAATGTTTAGTAGTTTATATCACACCCATGATAAAATAATATTAAATTATCGTTGCATTAAAAATAATGTTTATGATCAAAATAAGGCTTCTTCTCTCTTCTTCATTATATAATTAATCATTTTTGTCACATCATAATATTATTAGTTACAAAATTAATTATTAAAAAATTAGGGGACCTATGGCCTCCAGCCGGACTTGATAGCAGCAGCAACAGCTGTATAAAATTCAAAAACTCATTTATCTTAAAAAGATTATTAATAGGAAATCCTAACTTTTAAGGAAAATCATTGACTTTCCGAAGTCAACAGATTAAATATATTTTAAGCTTTACAATAAACTAATTATGAAGAATCATAGAGTTCTAGAAAAATAAAAAGTTTTATCAAGAAAAATAAATTCGGTTGCTTTTGTGTATAGTTGAGATAAAAGTTAAACGTTAAATAAAATATTATTAAAATATATATTTTTTAATATTATTTTTATTCTAAGATTTGAAAATTTTAAATTTTTTATTTTATTTTATGTTAAAATTTAAAAAAGTTATAATGATTAAATTAACTGTGAAAATGCCTATCAAAAAGTAAATAATAATAATATAATGAAAACCTAATTATTCTTAGGTCTCATTTGAGTTAAAATGTTTTATTGAGTTTTAAGAAATGAAATATAAAAATATTATAAAGTTAAAATAATTTTATAATATAATTTTTGCTTTAAAGTCTGAAGAAGTTGAATTATTTTTTATATTTAGTTAAAAAGTTTGAAAAAATTATAATGATTAAATAATGATTAGATAAAAATGTTAAAAATTTAAACTTGAAAAATAATTATATTTAAGTGATGTTTGAAAAAAAAAAAAAATGAGATGGGTTCACAAACTATGCCTAAAACACCAAACTAGAAATAATTCAATTATATCTTCTTAATTTTTGTTTAAATATATGAGTTGTGGATTATAGCAGATGACTTGGGTTAAGCCTAATCTTAATTGGGATGAAACTTAATTTTTAAGCAAATATGTGCGTGGGGACATATATAAATATATATATATATATATATATATATATATATATATTAAACAAAGAGTATATTAAAAATATACATAAAAAATTTTTGAAAAATAAATATAATAGTAAAATATATGCAAACTATTATATACATTACACTAAGACATGTTTGGATTCAAAAATTATTTAATTTTATCTCATCATATTATTATAATTTTTTTAAATTTTTACAAAAAATATAATAAATAATTTAATTTTTTTAAATTCTAATTTAAATTTTTTAAATATTAAAATAATAATATTATTAAAAAATAATATTCTATTTAACTTTTATTTTTTATTAAAAAACATTTCATCTTGCCTATAAAACCAAATCAGTCCTAAAAGTTTTAAAATACTTGTTCAAACAATTAATTGAAAAAAAAAAAAAAAAAACAGAGGTAGGTGGCAAGGCAACACGTGGGCCCGTCTCTGCCTGCCTACTATTTTGCAAGTTTGCAGCCACATCTATCTCACATTTCAATACCTACCTTATATTAACGCTCTTGTCACTGTCCATTTTCAAACTTTATATTTTATTATGCTGTCATCTTTCTATCTGATTTTGAACTTTTAATTATAATTTATGAATATTATTTTTAATATATTTTCGGAGGCAAAACGTCTTTATACACTTCATTTAATGGGGATGTAAATTTTTTTAAATTTTAAAATAAAAATAAATTCTTTCCGCTAGATTTTTGTTATTTTTGTTATTTTATAAATAAAGATTTTAATCTTCTTTGATTGCTCTAATCTGTTGAGACCAATGCATCCTAGCTATTGCATCCAAACGTGTTAGATGTTACAATGGACTACACGTTAAATCACGCAAAAATTTAAAAGAAAAATCTCTACAATGGTCCTTGTCTTGGCTTTCAACTCAAACTTCTTTAGCTTAGAAACCATCGAATCAAGACTCCTACTTGTGGTCCCCATTTTTTTTTTTTTCCTTTCTTTTTCGTTTCTTTTTCATTTTATAGCTGCCATTCAATGCATTCAATATTTGTATATCTTCATTAATAAAAGATTGTGATTGCACAACTCAAATTCGGTGTTGCGGCCAACTTCTTCGGCCACTAATATTATATCAAAACTTTATATTTTTGTATATTTTTTATGCATTTTACTAATTATGATTGACTACATTATTTTTTTTAAATAATTAATTTAATCAATTATATTAATAAAATATTTAAAAAATATATAAAAGTGACTGTACGTAACAGAAGTCTTTACGCAGTTAGCCATACTATTGAAATCGGTGCATTTAAAAAAAATACACATATATAAATGCACTAATACTTTCTTGCATTGATCAAATACAGCGAACAACGTAGCATGTTACTTTAGGCAATAGACATGTCTGAAAAGTGTAATTGCACCATATTCAACACTTCAACTAACATCACTCCGTGATTGCTCTCAACCCTGAAAATTCTAGGCAGCCTCACACTTTTTCTATTCATGTTATAAATAAATCCATAGAGATGGCGCCAAAGATTCAAGTAGAGAGAGATTCTCTCAACTATTTGTTCAAGTTTGAAGGTCTCAAGTGAGATAGACGTACACATGAATTGAATCGTAAAATTTTTAATATTATTCATATAAATATTTGAGAAAATATTAATTGAACAATAAATGTTATAGGATTTACTTTACATGTCAATTTTTCTCCTATTTGAAACTTTCAAGTTCGGATAAAAATTTTAGGACATCTTAATCCATACAAGGCAACCTAGAATCCGTTCATCCCATCATGTATTTTTCACACAAAATACAATAAATAATTTAACTTTTCTATTTTTTAAAATAAAAATAATATTAAAAAAGAATATTTTAATAATATTTTTTTATAACTTTTATTGTGTTTCATCTTATTTTATCTGTGTAATCAAACAACCATTTTTTCATCGTATCCCCGGCTTCACTTTTGGAGCCACAGGGGCTATGGAAATTTCTCCCTTACATGGCTAATAATATTAGTCCTATAAGCAAATATGAAAAATTTTTCAATTGTTTACACATTTCGAACGAGACAATATGAGATGAGATATTTTGTTAAAAGTTAAATAAAATATTGTTATAATATAATTTTTATTTTAAATTTAAAAAAGTTAAATTATTTATTATATTTTATGTAAAATTTAAAAAAAATTGTAATCATTATATAAAATAAGATAAAATAAGATAATTTGGTTGAACCTCTATACTTCAAATAATATATCCTTAAAACAAAATTGCCAAATTAATATATACAAGACTATTAATATAGATTGGGCTTGCCGCCCGTATCTATAGTTGGACGTTGGATGGGCTCCAGTTCCTTAGCCCAAGAAACCACAAAACCACATGGATTGCTAGTGTTTGACAAAGATTGTGTCGAATAACTTAATAAATGAGTCTTAACCTTATAATCAGACTCAAAATGTAATTAATCAGCAGAATTATTTTTTGGTTTGATATTTCTTTTTTTTTGTCATAACATTATTGTTGTTGCCTATAATTCATAAAACCTTTTCGGAGATGATCGAGAAATAAGATTAAATGGAAATTTTATAAATAATAGTAAGATAATTTGTAAAAAGTAATTAGATAGTTGAGTTAAGTATTTATTGAATTTTAAGAAATGAGAGAAAAAAAGTTAAATAAAAAATATTATTATAGTATAATTTTTTATATATTTGAAAATTTTGAATTATTTTTTGTGTTTTATTTAAAATTTTGGAAAATTTATAATGATTAATTTTAAAAAAATATTGATTAATTTAAAAATATTTATATTTAAATAATATTTAGAAATTGAGATGTGATGAAATAAAAACTTTTCCAAACGTCTCCTAATATAAACAAACAGCGGGCCACCCACGAGGAGGGCCGATGGTGGCAACCCCTTGGGCAGTTCGATCTCATCACCCCAATGGAATGGCCCATCATTGGTCCCCCTCTATTTTTTTTTTTTTTTTAAGTTTTAAGGTTTTTTTTTTTTTTTTTTTTTTTCAGATTTTATTAGTTTCAAGTATTTTTTTTTATTTCATTTCTTTTTTCTAAAAATTTCAACTATTTAAAATTTTTTAAAATTAGTGGTCAGTTTTTTTCTTTTTTTTTTTGAAAGAAAAAACTTAGTTATTTTTAAATTCTTAAGTTTTATTTTATATGCACTATATTTTTAAATTGTCATTTTTTCTAACATTTTATGCTCATATGACATGTTGATTGTACCTTTTTTATCTTTGAAACGTGTCATTTTGTAACTGGCTATTATTATATAGTAAATAATGTATCACGTTTCCATGACTAAACTAATATTGTTACGACAGATGGATTTAAAAAAAATATATAAAAAATGACAGACCTACAAGTTTTTTTTTTTGTTTTTTAATAATGTTATAAAAACGTAATTTTTAAAAAAATTTTGTATGTCTATCATTTTTTAAATTTTTTTATATTGATGAGAGAAATAATATTTATAGTCATAAGTGTATAAGCGTCATGCTATTATTTTAAATAAAATAAATAAATATGAAATTTACATTAAAAAATTAATTTTTTAATAATAAACTTCACTATTATGACTGTATGGCACTTACATATTTTACGATTATATATAATATTATTTATTTTATAAAATAATTTATAAAAAATAACATCATTTTATATAAATACCTTGATTTTAAAAAATGATTGTACATATATCATTACTATTTTAAAATAGACACTTGACTACACAATCAACTTAAGACTTTTATAATCGCAAGTATCGGTTTATTAAAAAAAAAAAATGTCTAAACCCAATAGATCTAAATGGTAATTTTTCTTAGAGTGATTTATGCATAAAAATATGAGAACTTCTTAATTAAATTAGATAGCTTATATTTTTATATAAAACGGATTGAATGAATATTATTTGATTAAATTCAACATGATTTATTAATTAATGAGACTATATTGATAATGTGGTTTTATATATTTAATAAAAAAAAATCATATTTGTATTGGTGCATGTAATTGTAGTGGGCATACCTAATTTTGTAACATAGTGATTGAATCATGAAAGGAAAAATATAGTTGCAAGTATAGTTGTGCATTAATTTGTGTATTAATATGATGTGATTGGTCAAAAAATAGATTTTATTGAAAATAGTGTTAATTTAAATTTTAAGTATGAATAAATCAGTATTAATATACAGATTAGTACGTAATTGTGCTTGTATATAACAAACTCATCGTGAAAGAATTCATGTATAAAGGAAAATGCTTTGACCAAGCTGGTGACTCCCGCTAAGGGCCATTGTTAGTTTTTTTTATTAATTTATTAAATTTTTTTTTAATATTATTATAAATTTTTCTATTTTTTTAAAATATTGAAAAATATTACAAAATAATTTAATAAAAAAATAAAAAAAATTGTTTTGACTAGCGGTGACTCCCGCGGGAGCCACCAGCGGTGCTACAGGTACCGTCCATGTACAAAAGATGCCCATGGCCATCTTTTGACTTCTTAACCATTACGACTCACTGCACTTGGACAGGACAGTGAGAAAACTAATGCCACGTGTTGGGTCTTGGAAGTATGTGGTCACGCAGCCTGCGTACCGTACCAGGAACATATGAGCTGTCGGCTCTTTCTGCACCTTTTTTTATTGTTCTTTTAAGAGAACCGTCATGTCCATAAAAGATAATGCAAACTCACCAGCTGAGAGCTATTGTTGTAATTTTTTTAATAATTAAAAAAGTATTTTTTATTAATATTATAAATTTTTTTAAAAAAATAATATTTAAAAATATTAAAAAATAAAAAATATATTAAAATAAATTAAAAGTAGCTTGGAGGGGTGACCGTAATGCCTCCCGTGGAACTAACTTTATAAATTGATATAGATGTGGTTTTTTATTTTTATAAATTTTTTAAATTATCATATAAAATATTATAAATAATTTAATTTTTTAAATTTTAATTTAATTTTATTAGATCCCAAAATAATAATATTTTATTTAATTTTTAATTTTTATTTAAAATTATTTCATTTTATTTTACTATTCAAACGAATTCTTAATATATTATATTTATTTTATAATAAATTATTTTTTATAATTTAATATATCATATTTGAATTTATAAAATTATTTTATAGATGAATCATGAAACTTTATTTTACCATTTTCTACCATTTAAGACGTCATGTTGCACAATTCTTTTAAAAAAATATGGGCATATATGACATAACACTTATAGTAAATTCTATTTTTATTTTTAAATGAGTCGTGCAAAATTTCCTTGTATTAGAATTGTATTTAATAGAATTTTAAGAATATAAATAATATTATAATTTTAATATATATAAATTTTGTTCACTTTTTTTTATATTTAATATTTATATAAAAAATTATTTTTTTAATCATAAAACTTATTTTAAAAAATATATACCAAAATTACCAGTTACAAGTATGCCATGATACAAAGCAGTGTTAAATGTAGTATTAATTCTTAGAAATACACTCAATCTTAGCTATTACGTTTGGCCACGTATAATAAAATTGAGCGTGGAGACAGATTAAGGACTGTTCGGATAAAAAATACTATTAATTTATTTTATTTGGTTTATAATTTTTTACATATTTATATGAAATAAAATAAATAATTTAATTTTTTAAAAATTAAAACAAGAATAATATTAAAAATTAATATTTCTTTCAAATTTTTAATTTTCACTTAACATCATTTAAAGTGGATTTAAATATATTTAAAAAAAAGTGAATTTAAATAGTGAGAAGTATTGAAAAGGGGTGTAAATATTAATAAAAAGTAGTAAAAAATAATAATAAAATAATAATATATTTTTAAAATACCTCAAATACTCTGAATATAGGCTTTTCTATCTCATGTCAGTATAACCAGAGATGACAGAAGATAAAGAAACGTGGTCGGCCTCGTAAGTTAGCATGTTACGTGAACGTCTTACTGATTCGAGTTTAATCGAAGGGACACCCATCTCTTCAAACTGTCAAACCGCAAAAACTTCCATGTCCTTGTACGGCTTTAATCAAAATATTCCACCGACTTGGCTAGCCTACTTTGATTTTATTCGTTCTTCTTCTACCAAGCGAACTTCGATTCTACATCCTTAATTAGCGGAAAAAAAATGCCGCACGTTCAAACTAAAAAATCAGAATAATTCTATTTATTTTCATTACATCAAATATTATAAATAATTTTTTTTATATTTTTATTTATTTTCTCTTAATAAATATGTAATAATGAATTAAATTTTTCTACTCATTATTTGTATATTAGAGATTTAATAAAAAAAAATAAACAAAAATAAATATAGTATTACATATGACAATGAATATAATTTTTTTTTCAATTCTTCTAGGTATAGTCGCATTGTGTAATCGTGCGGGATTTGTCTGATATCTTTAATATAAAAAAATAGAAACAAGTGAAAATAAAAAGAAAGACCAAAGAGGCAAAAAATACAGATCTCGAATTCATGTGAAACTCTTCTCTAGTTGGGATTGGGTTTTCGTCTTTAGTGGTCTTCTCGAGCTCGCCTTTGTCTTCGTAGTCTTCAAGTGGATGTGTGCTCTCTCTTCAGTTGGATGTGTCCATAAGAAATTGGGTATGTCGTCTTGAAGTGGTCTTATGGAACCAAAAGAGCATATTACAAGAAACAAAAAATAAATTTATTGGAAAAGTCTGGAGAGGATTTGTAAAAGATGGAAAATGAAAAAGGCTAAGCTTCAAAGAGGGAAAAGGAAAATAAAAGAGGCAATGCTTCGTGGTCTTAGAAACGAGAGAGAGGTGAAGACGAAGGGATGGAGATAATAATGAAACTAAAATTTTATCTTGTTTTGCCCAACAACCGTAGTGACCCACATAATTAGTTTGCATAGATAATGAAGAATGCGTGGCATGATATCATTTTAGAGCGATTGCAATTACTTACTTTTCAAAGTTGCAACCACTAAAAAGGAAGAAAACCAGTTATATATGTATGCATGTTCCTAATAATTTAGTGCTTGAAATGATATCATGCCATGCTCCTCATTGTAATTGAAAGCCTAATCGAATCCAAGTTTATTCTTTAAAAGATCAGCCTAAATATTCAAAAGTAACGCATGCAGAAAATCACAATTTTCCTTTGCAGCTTAGTGGTCTTTGAAGGAAGAGAGAGGTATAGATAAAGGGAGAGAGAAATCAAAAGGAGGGGGAGAGTTTTTTTTGCTATTGTGGGTATTGTTATTCAAAGAGAAAGAAATGTGAAGACGAAAGGAGGGAGACTCTGGTCTTAGTCTTTGATGGGAGGGTGGAGACAAGTTTGAGGGAGAGTCTTAAGTTGGTGTTGTGAACTAATACGAAACGAAACGTTTTGTTGCAGGCATAAAACGGTGCGTTTCATTTTTCACATCAACGATAGTTTCATGTGGTCAAGCATGTGTTTAGCCTTTTCTTTTCTTTTTTTATTAAAATTTTATAAACAGAAAAACTATAATCTATGTGAGGGTACCTTTTCACGATTCGTGGACTAGCATGACTCTTATAAAACTCTCTTCGCGTGCGTTAATAATAAGCTAAAAGAATAAAAATAAAGAGAGAAAACGCGACAATTATAGTGATTGATAAGGTGAGATGTTAACGGGGATGAATTAAGTATGAAACTAAACAAATTGGGATAAGAAAAAGTCTACCCAGCCTTCGGTTTGTGGGTCGCAATCCACACTCTTGACGTGGAAAACCCGGTTCTTCACCTACGTCACGGTTTAGTTGCCCACTTCTCTCAGACTTCTCGCACTCGCCTCCTTGCTTCTCCCTTTTCTCATAACTAAGACAATAAGCCGACTGCCTCTTCTCCCAAATCTCCCGCACGCAGGCACCCACCCCAGCCAGCACCCCAGCAATAGATAACTCCCCCTCAACCCAGCCTCATTCACGTCTCTCACCCATGAAACCCTAGAAGATTTCTTCCTCACCTCTCACCCCAGCCCCTTTCTTCACTTCTCTCACCCTTGAAACCCTCGATCTCGCTCTCAAACTCCATACGGTGTGTTGAGCTCCGATTGCAAACTCCAGATGTCGAACACCAATGCTCAATCCGTACAGATCTGCCTCCTCACATCATGGTAACACACGTTAGGCATTTTTCCCAAAATAAATTATACCAATTGGAGAGGGTTTTCTTTTATGTGACTATATAGGCTGAGTATCGCTTCTTTTCTCTTTTGTTTTTCCAGGTTCTTATGGTTGTTGAGAAAAATGGAAAAATTTGGTGGTGGGTATTGTTGGAGCTAGGATTCGTGGTGATTTAAATGTGGAAAATGGAAAAGGTTTACCTTTAATAAAGTCTATCAATATATAGTCTGTAACGCACCCAATGGGTTGTTTGGTAGCTAAGAAACCAAAGAAAAATCCTGGTTACTGCAGGATGGAGCATATTAATTTTTTAATAAGTTAAGCCACGATCGAAAGAGGGTTGCTTAGATTATCACCATCATCAATAACATTTTCATTTGCTTTTTGTGAATGGAAAATATTTAATTTTAAGGTGGCCTGGATGTCTTCTTCCTTTTGTTGGTTTAGGCGAGAAATGAAGAAAATCTTGGTGACCGAAAACTTAGAGCTTAAAGTATATGTTGAATAGATGTAGGAGTTGATGAAAGTTCACATTTTAGAGGTCGGTGTAATTGTTTGGTCTGAAGAGTTAAACTAATCTTTGGGTGTTTTGTTTGGATACTTTGAAAGTGATGATATATTTTATCAATTTTGTAAATTAGATTGAATGCCAGCTTTAAAGAGTTTGGTATGATAAGATCTCTACATTTTTCAAGAGTGTTCATGTGTTTGGTATCTTGTAAATGGACTTTAAAACTCTGAGTTGTGACTTTAAAACTCTACATTTTTCGATTATATTCTTTTCATTGCATTCCTATTAATAAGTTTGGTCTATGAACAAGAGGGGAGCTGCTTTGTTGTGGATGTTCAGGTTTCTTATCGATTTATGCAGGAAATGCCAATTTTTTGGTGCTGATATATTATTGGCTTGAGTGTCTAGTTATAGGCAGAAGGATAAATTTTCAACCTTTATGTTTACCTTGTTCTTACCTTCTGGTTGACATTTGGTTCTTTTCCATTTTTTTTTTGATAAATAAATAAATTTTATTGATCAAAGAATGGCAAAAGCCTGTATTACAACTCTGATGTCCCACCTAAGTGAGCACATTAGAGGCAAGGAAGGGCCATGCCATTAAAATCTACAGCAATGACCCAACTACAAAGAGTTCTAAAAAACAAGAACTTAAGCTCCTCTATAGATCTTTCATTGTCTTCGAAAGTCCGCTCGTTACGCTCCCCCCACAAACTCCATAAGATGCAAATAGGGATCATCTTCCACATTGCTTTAATCGGTTGACTACCTCTTATGCTAGGCCAGCTGGCCAACGCTGCCTCCACAGTTTTCGGCATCACCCAAACCAGTGCCAATCGAGCAAACACGTCGTTCCATAGAGTCCTTGCTACATCACAATGTAACAGAAGATGATTTACCGACTCTCCCCCTTTTTTACACATACAACACCAGTCTGCGATAATGATCCTTCTTTTCCTTAGATTATCCGTGGTAAGGATCTTTCCCAGGGAGGCTGTCCAGACAAAGAAAGAGGCTTTTGGAGGTGCCTTGTGGTTCCAGATCTTTCTCCAAGGGAAGAGAGAGTTGGACTCTGGGGTGAGAGCCTTATAGAAAGACTTCACCGAAAAGATACATTTTCTTGCTGGAATCCACCACATGACATCTTCTTGCTGGCTGTTTACTCTTATGGAATAAATAAAACTGTAAAAATCTGCAATGCTGTTTACCTCCCAATCCTGAACTGCTCTACCAAAATTAATATTCCAAGTACTTCGCCCCCCCGACACCTCCATAGCATCCGCCACTGATAAATCCTTTACACTTGCCAATTGAAATAAAGAGGGATACAAATCTTTACACTTATTTCATTCTTTATATTGTTGGATACTGCTGCATGATCCATGGCCTGCTCAATTAATTGAGGCAATATAAAAAATTGCCAAACAAAGCATTGAAATTATTTCAATTTTTAGATTGATTCATCACCCTCTCTTGATAAGAGACTTCATAATTGTTGCAACTTATTTTTAAAATGTTAGTTCCATAGCATATACTGACAAGCAGCATGTAGCAAGAATGATTAAGAATGAGGGTTCAATTCATTCCTATTCATGCTAGAAGATGAGAAAAAGGGGGAGGGGTGAATGAAAGAAGAGTCAGAATATAAAACTCAGATATACAGAATTTTCCTTATTTCAACTATCATGAAATTCTACTTCATTAATTTGCTAAACATATCAATTTAACAAATTCATGCTACCATATATGTATAGGATGCCATGGATTCTCTGATGAGGGGAAGGACTGTTCTTATCATAGCACACAAGCTTTCAATAGTCAAAAGTGCAGAAGGTGTTGCTGTTATATCAGATGGTCAGATAGCTGAAAGCGGCACCCACAAGGAGCTACTCAGCCAGGATGGAATATACATTGCATCAGTAAGGAGACAATTACAAGCCCCAATTACTGCACTGTAGTTTAAAATTGTAGATAAAACTACAAGAAGTAGGAACATTCAAAATAATAGGTGAGGCCAAATTGTTTGAAATTCCAATGTTGGCTTCTCCTGCATGTTTGAAATGTAAAGAGATTGTTCGGATCGTAACATGTATGCTATATGCTGTATGCGAAGAATTATGACAACTTATTATTGTAAATCCATAGACACCATTAGTGGTGTAAAAAAAAAAAACGATAAACCGGTAAACCGGACCAGACCGGATTAAACCGATGGGATCGGTCCAGTCCCGAGGTTAGTTCGGTCCGGTACCGATTTTATTTTTCTTAAAACCGGTCAAAATCGGTCCGGTTCCAATTTTTCTTTTTTTAAAACCGGACCGGACCGGTTTATATATATTTTAATTTTTTATATATAATATATAACTATATATAGAATAGTTTTATATTATATAATAAATTACTAATTCATATAATATTAAATTTTAAAATCTTATATTATTTTGTTTATTGTATTAATAGTTATACTAATATTATATATTGCATATTAATAGTTATACTAATATTATATTACTATATATTATAATATACTATAATATATCATTATATTATATATTTAATATACTACAATATATTATCACTATAGTATAATATACTATATTATATATATTATATAATATATAATATAGTACATTAAAACCGGTCAAACCGGACCGAACTAGACCGGAAACCGATAAAACTGGAATACCGGTTTAGGAGGATAACTGGTACGTAATCGGTTTTGAAAAATGCAAAACCGGTACATACCGGTTCGGTCTTAAATTTTGTCCAAAACCGGACTAAATCGGATCGGTTACACCCCTAGACACCATCACCTATTTACACATGATAGGTGGTTATTTAAATGGTGAAATATTTACAAAGAAATTCCTATATTTAATCGGGTTTGAGATCATTTTCTTATTGAGCTAAAATGTGTAAATAACAGATAATTCAATTACATTTATTTCTATAAATGAGGCAATACAGAAGATAATGTAAACAGGCAAGCCAAACTTACCAACAATTAGTAACACCAATGCAAGAATACAATTTTGCAGCGGAAGACTTCTTTCATCATACAACACACACACACACACACACACTCACTCACTCTCTCTCTCTCTCTCTCTCTCTCTCTCTCTCTCTCTCTCTCTATATATATATATATATATATATATAGTTTTTTTTTTTTGTTTCTTTTGAAACTATGATTTTATTTAATAATTTGCCGAGATAGAGAGATGAGTCAGCAACCCCACTGAACCAAATAAAATCACAAGGCACTTGCCGGCTGGTTTTAACTTACAAGTATTGGAATCTAGCACCTACGATTATTGCTCATTAAAAAAAAAATTATTGGAGTTCTAGCACCTGAATCATCTTGGTATGGTGGGAGAGGTAAAACAGAATGTATTCAATCACTTTCAGCACCTAGCATAAGCAATACATTACAAGAAAAATTACTTTCATCAAATCTGTAGAAGTAATCCAAAACATGTACAAGAAAAATTACATCCATCAACTCTAACATTCAAAACTACATTCATCAACTCGCAAATAATTCTCCAACTAATCTATAACCCACAATTTGCCTACGCATTCACATCAATCTATTCTTAAAATCAAAATAATTACACCAAGGTTGGATACAATAATTCTTAAACCACCACAACAGCAAAATACCAAGTTTGGATATAACCTAATGCCAAACAGATAACACTACAAATTCAAACATCTCAAAATTCTTCAACTTCCAATTTGTCAGCTATAGTAACAAAGTTCCATAAAATATGCATTATCCAGTGAGCATCAATCCTCTCGTTGGAAAGCAGGCCTTTGAACTTCTAGAGTCTTTGCATGTTGAAGCTTCATCATACATGTATCAACAAAGGGAAAAAAGTCATGACAATAATACATATACTAACAACTACGTATGTAACTATAGCTACAACCCGCTAAAAAAAAAACTCATTTACTAATATATAACACTAATAACTAATCAAATTCACAGTGACTGATTTGCACTAAATTCCAAGTGGCATGTGCGACATATAACAATAGAAAATTAAAACATCGAATTCGGAGAGTAGCCATATTATTCTTTCATATGTATCAATCAAATTCGGAGAGCAACCCATATTTTTCTTTGTTCCATATTTGTGATCATTGTTATAATTTCTAATACCTTTTGTATCAATGCTGAATTGGTCTTTAATTTTGTGACAAAAAACCAAAGTAACATTCCAAGAATCTAATACCAAACATATCTAACAAATTTTTATCCAAAAAAAAAAAAGAATCTTCATTCTCACTTGCTCACTTTCACAAAATATAAAAGTACATCCATGAATTTTGTTCATAGAATTATACATTGCTCTCTATTTTACACTACACAATATAATTTATCTCCCTTGCTAAGCATTGAATCATATCTGCAATTTTAAGTGAATGAAAAATGAAAATAATCATGTCCTTGGCAACATAAGAATTCATGCTTTTTATTTACTTAAAAGACAAAATCAGCAACCATTAAAAGACAGATTTCTTCAAAGGATGGAACCACACAAATAGGTAAATATATATGAGCAATAGGTAACTCAAAGGAGCTATATTTGCATTGGACATATATCAAACACCAACACTTTACACAAGTTTAGACAGAAGCATAATACATGCCAAACACATCCATATGCAGTAAAAAAAATGTTGAAGATAATTTGCAGTTTTGGGTTTCTAGCTTAAATTGTGACGCCTCCAAATTCCGTTTGGGATCGGACGGACATTTGAAGCGTCGAGATATGCAACACAAGGTTACCTGTCCCCGTTCATGACATATAAGATGCAATGTTCCTAACATGCATCTAACATTATGCAATATTCGCAGCGGATAATTTTTTTCTTTAGTAATACTATGCACCAAATTGAAAATATCCCAAATGCTTAAAACATACTTCATACATAAAGACCCATTGAACAGATCACAACATTAGTCCAAAATGGTTATGATCCAAAAAGTACTAGAGATGCAACTCCATTGTACAAGTAGTAATTTGTGTTAACTACTATATTAACATTGACGTCGCACCGTCGCTTAGTCAATTGTGTCTAGTTGATCAGCTCCTGATTCTCCTTCAGGTCCTGTAACAAGATCTACCATTCAAGGGGAATGGTAGTTGGGACTACCAAAGTGAGATTTGATTACAAATCTCAGTAAGTTAACAAAAAACTTCCACACAAGCTAATGATGCATGGATGACAGTAAAAGCATAAATGCATAATCAAATTCATAAGTAATTAAAGCATAACTTGGCCTACAACATAGCATAATTGACATAACTTAAATTGAAACATAAACTGAACTTGACTTGTCATGAATTTGATCTGAAACTTGACTTAACATGAAAAATACATACTCCACAGTTGTTGTGGTCCCATGTATTCTACGTGTAAATACATACTCCACAGTTGTTGTGGCCCCATGTATTCTACACAAACTTGACTTAACATGAAAAATACATACTCTACAGTTGTTGTGGCCCCATGTATTCTACACAAACTTGACTTAACATGAAAAATACATACTCCACAGTTGTTGTGGCCCTATGTATTCTACGTGTAAATACATACTCCACAGTTGTTGTGGCCCCATGTATTCTACGGAAACTTGTACTTTAACTGCTTAAATACATATTCCACAGTTGTTGTGGCCCCATGTATTTTACGTGTCACAATTGTTGTGTCTCACGTAGTGTATGCGTCACAATTGCCGTGACCCCATACATAAGTAATCAAGATGAAACGTGACTGGAATACGAAATGACTGAAACCCTGACGTAACATAACGTGACTTGAACATAACTTGAAATGCATGACCAACTTGAGATATAAACATTTCGTAACATGGCATAACATATAATAGACAACATATTTAACGTGACATACTTGCAATAGTAAATATTACATGACTTGACATACATGTAATAGATGGTATACTTAGCATGACGTATATGTAAGATACAGTAATACATGACAGAATATATTATGTAACAGATAAAAATTGATGACATAATAAATTCTGTATAATAGACAATTACGTGATAACTTGGCATGTCATGACATATATGATAACACACATACATACACTGTAGTTCCTTTACTTAGCACACATACACAGTAGACTGCTAGTAAGTTAAAAGCTAACTTACCTCGATCTCCGCGTTTCTTATAAAACTTTAAGCACGATCACGACGAAAAAAGCTTCGAAATGGGCATGCAAAAGAACTCCTAAAAGCTGTCCGAGAGAGAGTGTTTGATATTCTTTTAATGGAAAGTATAAATGAAAATAATTTCGTGGAGAGAGGTGGCTGGAGATACTTATGGATGAGATATGGAAGAGATGAGACTGGAGTGAGAGTTTAAGTGTATGACTCTCTTACCTGAAGTGAGAGTTAAGTGTAGGACTCTCTTACTCGGAGTGAGAGTGGAGTGTAGGACTCTCTTACCTAATAATATCTACAAAAATCAATTCAAAATATTTTTACCCAATAATATCCACGAAATTAGTTTAAAATATTTTTATCTAATAATATCCACAAAATTAGTTTAAGATATTTTTATCTAATAATATCTACAGTTTTGAATAGATGTTTTGTTCGAAAATATGAAAAAATGTTATTACGCCATAAGACCTTAAATAACCCTCCGAGTCTAATGGCACAAACCATAATACATTTTGATACTTCTAACTATCTCCAATAATCAAAAACACACTTCTGATACCATAGTAAATAATAATACTAATTATGTAGTTAGACAAAAACCTATACGATTAATGGATTCGTGAAAACTTATGGGGTCTTCACGAGGTTTCTAAAGTTAATAGAAATTTCACAATTGAATTTCTAGCGGGCTGTTACAATCTCCCCTCCTAAAAAAAAGATTTCGTCCTTGAAATCGAAATAAGAAATAACAAGTTAAGGAATAGGTGTTGCTTACCAACTTGCTGTCTATCCCGTATATATTTACCTTTGAGATTATGTCATTCCTTAACTCTCTTACTTTAATCAACAATTATATTATACTTCTTTCCACAAGGTTGGCCAAGTTGTATCGACATACTCTCCAAACCTAAAACTTCAAGTAAATAATCTTCCGAAACTCTTCTTTAGAAAAATATTGGCGATATACTTTAAGTGTTCTTATAAATACCATAATTAGTAGAGAATTCATCAAAATTAAGCCGTTGACCTCTCTCTCTCTTTCTTTCTCTCTCTCTCTCTCTCTCTCTCTCTCTTTTTGTTTTTGTTTTTTTTTTAACAAAATCGGTGGCCCTCTGTTTTAGACCAGACAACTCTGATCCACACGATTTTTATAGGTCTTCTGTAGCTGTCAGGCGCCGCATAGCTATGACACTACTTTGCTCTTCTGTAGTTGTCAGGCGCCGTAGCTATGATACTACATTGTTCTTCTGTAGTTGTCAGACGCCGCATAGCTATGACACTACTTTGTTCTTATGTAGTTGTCAGGCACCGCAACTATGATACTGCATTGCTCTTGTCTCTTGTAGAGAAATGCTTCACGAGAGATGATTCGTCATAATTTTCTCTATAAAAGAATTATTCAGTTCATCTTCTTTCACATCTCATATTCTTCACTTTTCTGAAATTAATCTGCATTCTTACTCTGTAATCTCTTTCTGCTTACTCACTTTGCAATGGTTCAGCAATCTTCTCATTACCAAAACATGAGGTATTCTGCACCTCGTTCACCAGTTGTTTATACTTCTTCTGTAGGTGCTATAATGCAATCCAATAATGATCTGACTAATAAGTTAGATAATGAACTTATCTACGAGCTTGTGAGTCTCGGTACTCGATACTCATCAGCCATTGTCGCATATTCTCAGCGACTGCAATCCAGGACTGGTGGGGTTGACAAACTCCACGAGAATATTTCTACCCTTCAGAAGCTTCTTATGGAATTCAATATGAAGATATAAGCAGTAAAGCGAGAGAACAGAGATTTAAAATCTTTGCTTAACTCTTCTTTTCGAGTGGCTACTCCTTTAGATAGGAAAGACATGCAGATTTTTGAAGAGCAAGAGCGTTTAAAGATTGAGGCAAAAAGCCTCAAATTTCTGTAATTTTGTTTTATGATAATAAAATAATACTTCACAAATATTCATATTTGTGTTTCTATCTTCTGGTAGATGTTTTATGTGCTCCATTTTATTTCTTTCAGGAATTTTCATATATATGACATGATCCAATAACTCATATAAATATGCATTTAATCATGCATATCCAAACTCTCAGTAATCTTCAAGTTAATAAAAACCTCAAGGAGTTCTATTGGTCTAGGACTAACTTATTTCTTTATAATTACAACAATCAGTCATCTTCCTAGGTGGTCCTTCGATAACTGACCAGTTAATAACTTAAACTTGAGACTTTCTCTCTTATGATTGTCATAACTCTTCTATCCATCATGAGTTATCAATTATTCTAACTCTAAATGATTTGTTCCTAATGTTCACATAAATCTTCAAGACCAAGATTTTACTCCCCATATAATAGTTTTCAAAAGAAGATCGATCTATGTATCCATAAAGATAGTGTTTTGCCAGAAATCATTTACTGGCGGCGTGGTAATACTATTACTGGCGGCGTGGTAAGATATTTTTATCCAATAATATCTACAGTTTTGAACAGACGTTTTGTCCGAAAATATGAAAAAATGTTATTGCGCCATAAGACTTTAAATAACCATCTGAGTCTAATGGCACAAATCATAATACATTTTGACACTTCTAACTATCTCTAATAATCAAAAATACACTTCTGATACCATAGTAAATAATAATACTAACTATGTAGTTAGACAAAAACTTATACGATTAATGAATTCGTGAAAACTTATGGGATCTTCACGAGATTCCTAAAGTTAATAGAAATTTCACAATTGAATTTCTAGCAGGCTGTTACATAAATGGTGGAGGCACACCTACATACATACTGTGATGGGTTAAAAAAATATATCAAGGGTTTAGGCAGAGGATAGGATGGATAAAGAAATAGAGACTAGGTTTTTGTTAGTCCATTGCAAGGCTTAGAGGGTACATCACATTTTCCTCAGCGGAGAAGGAAACACAAGACATGAGAGTTGAAGAACCCACACAATTTAACAAGATATGTTTGACCTATTCAAGGAAACTATCAGCCATGGAAAAAAAAAAAAAACAGAAAAATCTAAATTCATCTTGGAATGAGACCGTGCTTATGAACCTCAGTGTTTTCCCCTTCCAACCAGTCCCAGCTAATAAATCTCACTCATTTCATATGTTATCAACAATCAAAAAATCAGTCGCATACATACAACATCAACAACTCAAAAACCCCACAAAATACAGATCAAACAAATATCAAATCGCAGATCCATAAACACAAAAACACACAATATGAGTAATGCTAGAAATGGAGAGATGAAACGAAAAGAGAAAAATAAAAACTTATAAAAATAAAAGCCTTTTCCTTTAATTTCTTACCCTTGTAAGACAACAAACGGTGGGTCTCGGCAACTACAATACCAACTGAGAATTGAACTCATGCGAAAACGATAAAGCTGGAGAAGCTGTACGGAAATGGTTAATCCAAAGAAAAAATTTTCTTACACAGTGCTAGAGTGATGAAGCCACACAGTGCGGGTAGATGGTCAATCCGACGAAAGGAGATGAGTGGAAGGAGTTTGGAAGAGAATGCGGTGGAAGGGAATGAAGAAGTGAAATAGCACGTGAGGGGAGATGAGAATTTAAAATCAACAAAAAGGACAAAAACGCACATTTTCAGATTTAAAAAAAAAAGTCACGTGAGTTAGAGTGCAGAGGTTGAGTTACAGGTAGGGGTGAGCATCGGCCGGTCCGGACCGGCAAAACCGACCGGACCGGCACTATTTGGACCGGACCGGACCGGACCGAATTGGGTCCGGTCCGGTCCGGTCCCATTTTTAAGGGACCGAAAAGATTCGGTCCGGTCCCGGTCCGGGAGTTTTTCACCCCGGACCGGACCGGACCGGACCGAATAAAAAAAAAAAAAATATTATTTATATATATTATTTATATAATAGTATTAGCATATTACTAATATATATAATAGTATACTATATGTATATATATTAAATATATTACAATATAATTACATAAATATTAAAAAAAATGTCATTAAATATTAGCATATTATATAAATATATAGTTATCACTATTACTATTATTACATATAGTTATTAGTTATAGTATAGTTATTATTACATATATTTATTAGTTATAGTATTATTACTAATAGACTAATAGTATTAGCATATTACTAATATATATATAATACTATATGTATATATATTAAATATATTACAATATAATTACATAAATATTAAAAAAAATGTCATTAGATAAAAAAAAAAAAAAAAAAAAAAAAAACCTTGGACCGGACCGGACCGAATAGGACCGGACCGGACCGGTCCTGATGGAGTTCGGTCCGGTCCAGGGTTGGAAAACCCTGGACCGAATAGGTCCGGTCCGGTCCACAAAACCTCCCCGGACCGGACCGGACCGGACCGAACTCACCCCTAGTTACAGGAGGAGGTTGTATAGAAGAACTCTTGGGATAAAGATCAAATGACGAATCACTCCAACGCGTCGCCGCAAGAAAACCAAACGACACGCCACCATGTCTGTCCTCTTTTCTAAACCGCTAGGAAACACGCGGCAAGCCTGGGGCCGCCCATTTCCCATGATCTGTCGGACAACGTCACCACAAAGTATATCGTTGTAGCACGTGTACTTCACGCGCGTAAACCTTTCTCCGTCTCCACCTATCTTCCCCCACCCCCCTCTCGTAACCATAAAAAAACTGCCAAACTGCCAAGCTGGCAAAGGAAATCCCATAAGCGAGTACGAGACATCTATCTACGCGCGGCGCCCTCGACAGCGAAGTCAGAGCTCTCTTATCCTTAATTGCCACGTTATCCTCATTACCTACAACAGAATACTGAAATAGTCCGGTGAGAGAATATTGAAAGATGATAAGTGCTGAAGTTCTTTATAATTATTTTTAAGAAAATAATAAATATAAAATTTATTTGAAAATAAATTAATTTTTTAATAATAAATTTTACTTTTTTCTTTTTTCAAAATGACTGATACTTACTTATAATTTAAATGTGATGAAATGACATATTTTATTAAATATAAAATAAAGTAATATTATTATATAATTTTATAAAATTAATTTTATTTTAAAATTAAAAAAATTAAATTATTTATTATATTTTATATAAAAATTTAAAAAATTATAATTACACGAGAGATGAGTTGAATTTTGACTGATCAAACGAGGCTTTTAAGATTTCCATTCCGTCTAGTCATCACTCTCTTTTTCACCTAATGCTCTCTTTCTCACGAGTTTCACGGGAAGCGAAAGGGAAACGAAGGAAAGAGAGAAGAAACTGAAGGAAAAATTATCACATTTTTCTCGATAAATCTTTTTAATAAGTATTGTCTATTAGTTTTCATCTATATCGAGAGCAAAAGCTTTGCACTTGCAGGATTCCGAGCTTCCTAGCCCTTAGAAATACTTGGCTTTACCCTCTCGTGGTTGCTTTTAGTTTCTCATTTCCTGCAATTTCAAGGCAGCGGCGGTTCCGTACAGCCCCCAAGTTCTGCAGCAGGATCGGCGCCTAACTTTCATCTCCGTCAATAATTTTGTTGATCTTGTACCAATCATTCTAGTTCTCGTCGTTTGGATCGCTGATTTTGTTGAAGTTGCAAGAGAAATAGAGATTCGTCAGGGGTAATAGGTCCGGGTTTTCAGCCTTTCAGTTCAGAACTCTGATCAATTTCTGAAATTTGTGACTGCACTTGTGGGAAGATTTTGGCGAAAATGACGATAGAGTCCTTGCCGGGGAGCTCTGGGTACTTGGACTTGTACCCGGAGAGGAAAATGTCTTATTTCAAGAACCTTTATGTGCTGGGATTGACTGTGACGGCCGGAATAGGTGGATTGCTCTTCGGCTACGACACAGGTGACCGAAATATTGATTGCACTATATGGCGTCTGCATGATCTTTCTAGAAAAACAAAAAAAAACAAAATTGTTTGAAAGATTAATTTACTTCTTTTTTTTTTTTTTAAAAGAAATGTATGCCTACCGTCGATCATACTGTGCATTGGTGGGCGTCCATGTTAAGTTTTGAGGAATTTGTGATTAGAGATTATACTTGCCTATGTTTACATTTTACTGTTCTTCGACAAATAGGAGAGAAGGGTTTCTGTGGTGATTGGTACTCTTTGCGGCATGACGATAGTAGCATCCCGCTCTAGCTATTAAGATGATTTGAGTATAACGCCTATTGGACCCATCAAATTTATCTTCAAAATTTGATAAAAAGTATAAATTTTTTATAAATCCAAAACTTTCATATCTATAATTTCACATTAGATTAGCCATTAGATTAATCAAAATAATAATATAATATTATTTTTTTAATAATAATATTTTTAATTTTTTTTCTTCATATTTTGTAATTATACTAACCATATGGACATTAATAGTTTAATTTAGTACTTAAATAATTGATTCCCAACTAATTTCGAATAAAATAAAATAAAACCATGATCCATTAAAATTAGAATAAAATATTAGTTTGAAGGTGGAATACTAGACCTTCAAATTTAAAGAAAGAGCAAGAAATACTATAGCTCAAAGCTTCTCAAATGCCCCTTTAATGAATCCAATACAGGTTCATTTTAAGTAAATTCATCAAATTTGAAGATGCATTGGCTTTTAATGAAACCAATGCTAGTGCTCGCGCATATTGATAGAAAGCATGATGAGTATAGTGATATCATAGCAAGACAGATATCATATTTTTATAGAGATGTGCTGTATAGATATCATACATTATATATACCAGCATAAATGTTCTACATACATGTGCTCGGATGTGATTTTTTTATTTTTTTGTTTTGGTCAAGTAAAACTAGGAGGTCGCAGCAAATATGCTTGTCTGTAATTTATTTTTGGCTTGACTGCAAAATTTTAATTATTTTTTTAAGTGAAATAAATGATTCACTGTAACATCCTATTTATTTTTATGGATATGTGCACATGCATATGTATGTATGATACCTTAATTCTCTTTCGATGGATAAATTTAAATGTTTGCTTTCATGCCTATCCAGTGATGAAGTTAGATATCCGGCTTCTGTGACGATTTTGTATATGTGTAATGTATGCATGTATTATACGTATACATTTTGGCTTTTGTTCTCCACATAATTCAATTTTGATGCCCTCTAAAGCCTCGTTTGGTTACAAAGATGAGATGAGAAATCAATGAATAATAGTGAGATAATTTGTGAATAATAGTGAAATAGTTTTTGTTAAGATTTTTAATGTTTAGAAAATGAGAGAGAAAAAGTTGAATAAAAAATTATAAAGTTGAAAGAGGGTTAGAATATAATTTTTTAATATTATTTTTATTTGGGGATTTGAAAAAGTTGAATTATTTTTTACCAAGCCCAAATCAAGTTAGAACAGTTTTTTCATATTTTTTAGAAAGGTCGAGATATTTTACAAATTTTATAGAAGGGCCCCAAAGAATTTTTTTTGTATCTTTATCCAGATTCCTCTGGGAACTTTTTTCAATTTTTTTGGGAGGGGAATCCCCAACTTGGCTCTGTCTCTATGGTAAACTGATATCAGATACTCACAAGTTTAGAGGTTGAGTCTTTCATCAGGGTTTATGCTGAAAGTAACTACCAATTATCATTATAAGAGCTCATTTTTCTGGCAAATATTTCTGGATATATACTTTTATCTTCTCTCTCATGACAATCTCTTTTTCTTATCTGTCATATGATATGATGCAACCTTAGGTTATTCAATCTCCTTAAGCAACTTGTTATGAATGATTTTCTAGTCTAGAACTAGAATTAGTTCATGTTTGGGAATCACAATTTTTCAAAAGTTTACCATACTCAACTAGACATCATTATTCCAAAACAAACTCAATCATCAAAACATGTTACCTCGATTTCTGTAACAAGCAAAAACTAAAATAAATTTCACAAAACTATAAAAGTCACAAAATTTTCTTCCCTTCATATTTTCAATGGGTCCCACCACTTTCTCAAATTTCAATGAAAACATCTCCATTGCAACTTTATCAATCCAAATTTATTTTTGATGGGTTGCACCACTTTTACAAGCCCCATAAACCCCATCTTTAAAAACTCTTTGAATATTTCCAAAATTCTCAAGAAAATATTACATGCATATATTCCCTTAGCGTCATTAGAGATTGTCATGCATTTTCTTTTCCTTAATTGGGAAATTTTCCTGTGATTGGGAAAACCTTTCAATTAGAGTTGTACTTTGGCCATCATAATTTCCTTTCAAGATTACCATATAGGATATAATCCAATGCCGATGGTGTTTGTTAATTGATCTTTGCTTGGCATCCTTGAATTATGCTTTACCTTTGTAATCCCCTTCCTATTTAAATCAGCATTCAAAGCTACTTTTTACCAAACTATAACACAAGGAATGAAGGATAAAAGATAGTAGTGAGGTTGGCAAAGAAGTATGTGCCACATAATTCCAAGGATGTTTCTCAGGATTAAAGTTCTCATTCTTGGTTTATTTTTTTTTTTAAATGTATGAATTTCATTTGAAATTTGCTATAGTATATCTTGGTTCTCTTTAGTTATTCAGGTTTTGATTTTCTTTATCGTTTGTTGCTTTTTGATCTTCGTGTAAATGTTACCTATTGTGAATGTTGATTGCAGGTGTGATATCTGGGGCTCTTCTGTATATTAAAGATGATTTTGAGGCGGTGAAAGAGAGCAGTTTCTTGCAGGTACCAGCTTCGCAGTGCTGTAATCTATATGAGTTAAGAAAATATGAATTTCTTGGTGTAGCACTTGGTTGGGTGTGGAAAAGGAGGAAACAAGAATGTGAGGATGTGTAGAAGTTTTATTAGTCCCCCGCCAGGATTGCTGTTGGTATATATGTGGAAGTGATAGCAGTGTAGTTGTATGTGTAGATGTTTTTTCGGTTGATTGAAGAATAGAGTTTGAGGCCAATCTTTTTAGTTGGAACATACGGAGCTTTACACTTGCTCTCTTTCTTCTTTCTTTCTTCTTCGCATTTCCTAACTGTAAAGCAAGCAGTTTATTGCAAACTGTTTTTTCTTGAGATATTCAGTGTTTTTGATGTGGCAGGAAACAATTGTCAGCATGGCATTGGTTGGTGCAATTATTGGAGCGGCAGCAGGGGGTTGGATAAATGATTATTATGGACGTAAGAAGGCTACTCTTATTGCAGATATAGTGTTTGCTCTTGGATCAGTTGTCATGGCTGCTGCACCAGATCCATATGTTCTTATATTGGGACGGCTTCTTGTTGGCCTGGGTGTTGGTGTAGCATCTGTCACTGCTCCTGTATATATTGCAGAAGCATCACCATCAGAAATAAGGGGAGGACTAGTGAGCACAAATGTTCTTATGATAACTGGTGGACAATTTATTTCCTACCTTGTAAATCTTGCTTTTACAGAGGTTAGGCTTAATTTTCATTTCCATTTTATTGTAACCATCATGCAGTATTTAATTATATGCATATTTCTGGATGGAAATATGTCTACCAACCAATAAAATGCTGTACTTAGTTTTTATAGGCTTGTAGAGATGCCAATTTCTTTCCTCAACCATTTGGATTCTCGAGAAGAGAGGAGCCGTGGTGGTCCCCCCCGGACCGCCCGGATACCACGAGTGATTTTTTGAGTGAACCTAAAGAAGCTGTAGTACTGATGATGCATGAAAAATTAAAAACATTGAACCCTGCTTATTCTTAGGTAAAACTTCAACCCATATATTAGACATAAATGAACTTGTATGAGGGTATAAACAGCTTCAGACCAAATCATTAAGAAGATTTCAAATTTATTTGCAGTTTTATGAAATTTAACTAGATATTAAATTGATAGATTGGTTCTTGTACCCTTTTTTTTTTCCTGATCGAGGGATCTTACTATTGAATTGTATGTTTGTGATATAATGCTTACGTTTTTTAGAACTCGTATAGGTAGCTGTATTCTTGGACCAAATGATTTAATTTGCACCCGGGTTTGCATAGAATCTGAAATAGCAGGTGAGGATTCTTTTGATTCAATAAGAGATTGAAGAACCACAAAATCGTACTCTAAGGAATTAGTAATTATAATCGTGAGATGTTGAGTTTTTGAATTTCCACTTTTCTTGGTTCGGCGTTTCTTCTTTGAAACCATCAGTGAGAGGAATAGCTGTTGTTGAAACTAATTCTCAAATGGGTTTTGAGTAATAAATTGCTGGGGTGATTATACTTCTTTTGACACCAAATTTATTGCAGGGATGTTACGTTCTTGCTTATTACAGATACTTTGCTGGAAGAAGTTCTGAATTTGCAGTGATGAAGGGGAAGCATCTAGATAGAATTTTGGGCTTTCTATTTTAAGATTTCGTACCGAGTAACATCACTGAAGGAATCTCTTTTGTTCTTTCCTGCTTAATTTAGATGATGCATGGTGCTATTGTTTTACAGTGCGTGTTGCTGTTTTTTTTTTTCCTTTCAACTGAAGTTGCATGCCACAGTAGTTGACACTATCTTCCCTGATTCTTGTGCCACGTCATTTATAATCTGTGACATCTGTTTGCTGGTTTATAAATTTTCAATTTTTATTTGGTTCTTTTGTGTCCTGTTTCTGGAAAAGACAATGAAATTGACTAAGAAATTACAGTTGGAAGTATGTTTTCAGAGACTTTTGTTGCTCATTTATATAAAATGAAAAAATAAGTAATAAACCTTTCAGAGAGAAGCTTCTTGTATATTTTGTGTGAAAAAATTTCATTCTTGAAGGAAAAAAGAAAAAGTTGATGTCGCTATTTCTGAATTTTAAGTTCCACTCTTGTAAAGGCAGAAGTTGTTCTTGTATCCTGTTGCCTGAGGTTATCTACTAGATTCTCAAGTACAGTAAAAGTGACAGTTGAAAGACTTAATAGTATTGCCCTTTACGAAGCTCCCCCCCACCCCTCTCCCCCACCAAAAAAAAAAAAAAATGTTGCTAGTAACTTACAATGAGTACAGTAGAATAGCAGTGGTTCTTGAATCTCTACACTTTAGATACTTTCGATTATAAAATGAATTCAGAGTTTCTTCCTTGCTACTTAGCTGGGGAACTTGGCCGTGAGCTTTTGATGTTATGGGGGGCTTGGGGAGGATCAGTTAATTGTTGGTTAGGTCGTGAGATGATTTTCAGTTTGTGAGCATTTTAGACACTTACATTTTCTTTTTGCAAAGGTTTTCATTACTTACATCAGGTTCTCTAACATGTTAATAATGCTTGGGCAGGTCCCTGGGACATGGCGATGGATGCTTGGAGTTTCAGGTATCCCAGCTGTCATTCAGTTCTCTCTTATGTTATTTATGCCAGAGTCCCCCCGATGGCTTTTTATGAAGGTACAGACCAAATAATCATGCGAAAGTTTCTTACAAGCTCAGTTTCCTGTATCAATAAATCATATTTACTTCTTGTATCTTACATTCAGGATGATAGATCCAAAGCTATTGACGTGCTTTCTAAAATTTACAACTTCGCTCGCCTAGAGGATGAAATTGACTACCTTACCGATCAATTAGAGCAAGAGCGCCAGAATCGGAGTAAAGTCAGATACTTGGATGTTTTTAAAACAAAAGAAATCAGGCTTGCGTTTCTGGCTGGGGCTGGACTACAGGTAAGACAATATGCTAGTAGAAAATATTCATGCTTCCATATATGCTTTTGTCATTGTGTTAGGATTAACATCCTATCGACATCCAGTCTACAAATACCAAGCTTGCAGGTTTTCGTCATCATTATATGTGATAAAGATGCAGGCTTGCTTTTCTTCCCCCATTTGCATAGAGGTCTCTTGCAGTCATAGTTATACATGACGGAACAAAATTTTTGAGTTCATACGAGCTCTTAATTAGGGGCATCTTCGAGAATTTAACAACAGCATATTTAGCGTTGAAAGATAAGTAAAAGGGTTATTACATTTTCTCCCATAACTCCCATTGAAAAGACAAAATTACCTTCAAGTACCATTACAAAGCTTCAACACACACACACACACAAACTGTCATCCCATTAGAAAAGACAAAATTACCTTCATGTAATATTAAAAAGCTTCACACACACAAATCTATTGTTTTTTTTTTTAATAATTTTATCTTTTGGATAAGTAAACAATAAAGTTACAAACAAATCTATTGTGGCTATTTTTAACAGATGGGGCCAATTAATGCCAAATTATTAAAATGGGTTATGCGTTGTATCGAGTCAAATTTATTGGGGTAATTAAGGATTGGGTGGTAGTTCATGGATGAAAATGTAATTAACGTGAAATAAAAATTGTCAATTTCCTATTATTTTTTCTTGATATGGTTGGTGAATTCATGGAAGAACTCACTTGACAACTTCACAATACCAGCATGTGCTTAACGGGCATGGATTTTTGGTTAAACTGCTGGAAAAGGTTTCTTCATACACATAACTGAACCTTTGCTGGTTGTTGGATACATGTTTGTTCATTTTTTTCACTTGTAGACACATTACACGTATCATGAAAATGCATTTGGACCTAGTTATGTGTACTTTTGTGTTCTCTTATAAATGTAGAAAGTATGGGACCTTTTACTGGTTGTTGGATACATGTTTGTTCATTTTTTTCACTTGTAGACACATTACATGTATCATGAAAATGCATTTGGACCTAGTTTTTTAATTTTTTGATAAGTTAACAAAGTATATTAATTAAAGAATAGGCAAAGCCATGTTCAGTACAAAGAATGCCCTAACTACGTAGGAGCAATGCATTTGGACCTAGTTATGTGTACTTTTGTGTTCTTTTATAAATGTAGAAATTATTGAACCTCTCTTCACTGTAGAAATTATGGCCATAGTGACAAAAAGTTGTATGCCAGGCATTTCAGCAGTTTACTGGTATCAACACAGTCATGTACTACAGCCCAACAATTGTCCAGATGGCTGGCTTTGAATCCAACCAGTTGGCTATTCTCCTGTCACTCATTGTTGCTGGTATGAATGCTGCTGGGACAATTCTAGGCATTTACCTTATCGACCATGTTGGACGGAAAAAGTTGGCCCTCACCAGCTTATCTGGTGTATTTGTATCCCTTCTTATCCTTTCTGGAGCATTTTTTGCTGAATCATCAAATTCTACAAATGCACTCTATGGATGGATTGCAGTTTTAGGGTTAGCCCTCTACATTGGTTTCTTCTCACCTGGAATGGGGCCCGTGCCTTGGACTGTGAACTCAGAGATATATCCTGAAGCCTATCGTGGAATGTGTGGGGGTATGGCAGCAACTGTGAATTGGATTTCGAATCTAATCGTTGCTCAGAGTTTTCTTTCACTTGCTGAAGCTGCCGGGACTGGGGCGACTTTCTTGATTCTTGCTGGCATAGCTGCAGTTGCATTCGTATTTGTGATTGCATATGTACCGGAAACAAAGGGATTGACATTTGAGGAAGTGGAGAAAATCTGGAAGGAGAGGGCTTGGGGCAGAGATGGACAAGATGCAGAAAGACTTCTTGAGCAGGGTAATGAATCCTAGGTATGGCGACCGTTCTGCTTGTTTTAATAGCAGTGGTCCTACCCTGTATCTTGTCAAAGACAACTCTAGTATTTAACCTTTTATATTCACATATATGGTTATGCATTAAAATGCTCTTATGACTTTGAATCTGTTCCTTGCAGCCTCTAGCCTTATATATTCTAGGGCACCATTGGCTGGGCAGATTTGCATTTAGGCACTTTTTGAGATATAAGCCAGAATGAAACTGCCCTGGGTTTGTGTTCTCTGTTTTTACATAAAACTGTGCATTGTTTCCAATGAGAGATGGTGTTACTAGAGAATCTAGATTGTCTTGTAAACCTGATTATAATTCCAGGTTATCTGAAACTGTTATGATAAATATATCTTTAGTTGCCCCACAAAACATCTTGCATTAGTGGATAATAATTCTTCACCATTGAGCATAAGAATTTAACTGTAATCAGGACTGGTGTTAATTTGGTCTTTTACACCAACATTAGCTTCAACACTGAATCAAACCCATCAAAAAATAAAAACAAAAGATATATAAATTCAAATTGATAAAAAGGGTGGTGGTTTCCTCCCTCCAAGGGGTGGTTCGTTCATGGCAGCTGGTAGCAACCCACCCCATTTGGGGCGCAACTAGCCACCGCATGGTTGATCTGCCACTCCATTTGGTGCGGGACCGCTACCCTAGCTTAACGTGAACATTAACAAAGCTTGTTAATAGACTCTTAATCAATTCTGTTAAGAAGGTAAATCTGCAATGATATTGATTTGAGTTGTGTATGTTCACAATAAATTATGTGTTAAGTACTCCCTGGACTACAATGGACTATAACCACTGAAATCAAGACAACACAATTGTAAGAGAAAGATTGAAAAATTGAGAAGCAATGGAAGAAAGGGAACAGCTCATTCATTCATAGCCATGGGTCTGTTCGAGGCAACCCTTCCTCCAAAAGTCTAGAATATTCTGATAATGTTTGTCTGAATGGCTCGTCCATTCCCTTCTCCTTACATGTAGTGCTAGCAGTGTAACAGAAATTGTCTTATATGAAATAAAGAGACAAAATGATGGTAAATGACAGAACTAAAAGAAAATGAGATAAGCATCACAGCATTCCCCAAATGCTGCGTTTCATATAAATGAAATGCAATGCTTCATCTAGGTTCGTGCATGCGGGTCTCCTATGTCTAATGATGCGTCTGGCTCCCCAAACGACGTCGTCCTGCAGCAGACAATTAAAGTGCTTCAGATCACTTCATCCCCTTCGATCTTCAGCTCCCTCGGTCCATGCTCAACCCTCTCGGTTACTCCCCCTGGTTGTCCTCCATCCTGCCGATCGGAGGGGTCCCTTACAATTCTCCCCTCTTAGAGCACCTTGCCCACAAGGTGCGGGTAGAGGTGCCTAAGCTTCCACAGATTTTCCTAGGTACTGTCTTCGGTGAGTAACCCATTCCATTTCACCAGGATCTTGGTGAGGGGTCTGTTCCTGTGGCGTCGCATGTAGCGATCAAGGATGCTCTCAGGCTCTGGAAGGACTTCCCCATGGGTATTGACGGGAGGAAGTGTCGACAGAGGCTGAACGTGGGCACCCACTTTTTTCTTCAAGCATGAAACGTGAAAGGTGGGGTGGATCCATGTAGTGGTGGGCAAATCCAGGCGGTACGCCACCGTTCCGATCCTCTTCATGGCTAGGAAAGGTCCGTACCATCTCGATGAAAGCTTTAGGTTGCGTTTGGTGGCTATGGATTTTTGCTGGTAGGGTTGTAGGCGCAGGTACACCCAGTCACCCTCTGAAAATTGTCTTTCCACTCGTTTCTTATCTGCATAATGTTTCATGCGATGCTGTGCTTGTTGTAAATTTTGCTTGAGTAATTGAAGGGTCTGTTCCCTTTTGCATAGTAATTGGTCAACTGAATCATTAGTTGATGTACCTGGCACATAAGAAAGGAGTGGGGGAGGGGGTAGCCATACACAGATTCAAAAGGGTGAGTTTAGTAGATGCATGATAAGACGTGTTATACCACCATTCGGCTAGGGTTAGCCACTATGTCCATTTAGTTGGTTTCTGTCCTGCATAGCACCTGAGATATCCCTCCAAACACTTGTTAAGAGCTTCAGTTTGGCCGTCACTCTGGGGATGATAGGCTGAGCTATAATTGACTGATGACCCTTGGAAGGTAAAAAGAGCCTTCCAAAACTACTCATAAAGACTGGGTCCCTGTCAGATACGATAGACTTAGGTAGTCCATGCTACTTAAACACATTATTCATGAACAATTCAGCCAGCGTGGAAGCCGTGTACGGGTGGCTCACGGGTATGAAATGCCCAAATTTGGTGAGGCAATCAACCACTACCAATATCACCTCAAACCCCTTTGACTTCGACAACCCTTCAATGAAGTCCATTGAAATGTCTGTCCATGGCTGCTGTGGAATGGGCAGGGGTTGTAGTAACCCTACTGGGTGAGTCGTCTCGTTCTTATTAGCTTGGCACACTAGGCATTCTTGCACCAGCTTCTTAATGTCGCGCTTCATGCCTTTCCATAGGAAATCCCTTTTGGCCCTTTGGTACGTTTTTAGGTACCCGGAATGCCCCGCTAAGGGGTCCGTGTGAATATAGTGCAAGATTTTGGTCTTAAAATCAGAGTCAAGAACAATTACAATTCTGCCCTTCTTGATCAACAAGCCCTGTTTTAACTGGAAGCCCTTTGGTGGGTTTGAGCTATTAGAAATTCTGGTAATTAGATCCACCATTTCCACTGTGTCTCTATAACTGGCTTTTAGATCCTCAATCCATTCAGGGTTAGGGAGAAAAATCATGGCCAGCACTCCCGCTGGGTTAAGCTGGTCTTCCAGCGGCTACCTTATTCTCTTTCCCTTTCTTATACGAAATGGTGAAGTCATAGCTGAGTAATTTGGTGAGCCATTTCTGCTGAGTTACCGTGGCCACTCTTTGCTCCAGAATATATTTCAAGGCTTGCTGGTCTGTCTTAATGATGAAGGACTAGCCCAATAAATAAGGTCTCCATTTCTGAATTGCTGTAACCACCGTGAAAAATTCCTTCTCATAGGTGGAAAGTAGTAGGGCCTTTCCTTTTAAAGCTTTGCTCATGAAGGCAATGGGCTGGTTGAATTGCATTAGAACAGCACCGACACCCTTTCCACTTGCATCACATTCAATAGTGAAAGGGTGTGAAAAATCTGGTAGCCTTAGGACTGGGGGCTCGGAAACAGCCTGTTGGAGCTCCCAAAAAGCCTTCTTTGCATCTTCAGTCCATATGAATGCATTTTTCTTAAGCAACTGGGTGAGTGGGGCTGCAATTAAGCCATAGTGTTTGATGAACTTAAGATAATAGCCCGTTAAGCCCAAAAACCCACGGAGAGATTTCAGGCTAGTGGGTGTTGGCCAATCCAGCATTGCTGCCACTTTCAAAGCATCAGCTTTAACTCCCTCTGAATTGATCACATGCCCCAAGCAGTTAATCTCTTGTAACCTGAATTTGCATTTTGACATATTAGCATAAAGTTTGTGGCTGTTCAGCACCTCCAAAACCTGATGAAGGTGACCCAAGTGTTCCTTCCAGGACCTGCTATAAACCAGAATGTTGTCGAAAAATATAAGCACAAATTGTCTCAAAAATGGACGAAATATGGTGTTCATAAGGCCCTGAAAAGTGGATGGGGCGTTGGTCAACCCAAAGGCATTACGAGGAGCTCGTAGTGACCCTCGTGTGTTCTAAAAGCTGTCTTAGATACGTCTTCCGGGGCGACTTTGATTTGGCGATAACCCAAGTGCAAATCCAGCTTAGAAAAAACTATTGAACCATATAATTCATCCAATAGCTCGTCAATGACAGGAATGAGAAACTTGTCCTTAACTGTCTCCATGTTCAATGCCCTATAATCCACACAAAGAAGCTAACTACCATCCGCCTTCCTTACTAACAAAACTGGTGATGAAAAAGGACTGTTACTGGGTCGTATTACCCCAGTAGAGAGTAATTCAGAAATGATTTTCTCTATCTCAGCCTTTGATAATGCGGGTAACGGTATGGTCTGGTTGAAATAGGTTGAGCGCCTTCTTTTAAGATGATTCTGTGGTCATGAGCTCTAAAGGGGGGTAACCCTTTAGGTGTCACAAAAACTTGCTGAAAGTCATCCAGAATCTCCTGAACCTCCTAAGGGACTGTAATAGGCTGGTTATCCAGCGTATTACATACCAGTTGTAATAATATTCCCCGCCCACGCCTTAAGGATTGTAAGAGGGCTTTATGACTACCCTCCAAAGATAACCCAGAAGGGCTCAGCCCCTTCAAACAAATTTTCTTCCCCTCATATTCGAACAACATTGTTAAAGTAGAAAAATCCCAAATAATAGGGCCCAACGTCATCAACCAACTCACTCCCAAGACAATGTTGCAAACCTGCAAAGATAAAACATAAAAAGAGGGGTTAATTTGTGTACCTTGCAGGTTGGTTCTCACACTACTGCAGTAACCTTCAGTTTGGATGATGTCGCCATTAGCTATTCGAACTTTCAGCTGTTGGGTTGTATCTACCTCGAGCTTCGCCTTCTCTGCTACTGATGTATCAATAAAGTTGTGAGTGCTCCCTGAATCGATTAGGATGACCACTTGTTGGACCGATTCTTCCTAGGAGCCGCCGCATGGTATTATTCCCTGGAGTGCCAAAAATGGCATTGAGTGATATCTTCGGTTCTTTTTCCACTGGTTCTAGTGGTGCTGTTGCTGAAGTTCCCCCCAACTTAGTTACACCCAGCGCATGTTCTTCTTCCAATACAGTCCCATCTACCTGGCCTTCCTCCTTGGCCTGCATTACATAGACTCTTGGGGCTTTGCATATGTGAGTTGGATTCCATTTTTCGTCGCAGTGATAGCAAAGGCCCTTCCGGTGCTTTTCATCCATTGCGGCTGATTGGATTTTTCTCTTGGGAGGAATGTAGCAAGAGTTTCTAGAAGTGGTGTCCCCCGGTTGGCCAAACAATTGAAAATTTCTAGTTTGGGCAAACCCAGATCTGGAAATGTTTCTTGCAGTTGAGAGGTATTCCTCTTGTATCTTGGCCAAGCCAAAAGCAGCGCCCATATTAATGGGGTTGAGCATCCGTATAGGTAAACAAATCTCATCCTTTAATCTGCTCATAAGGCAACTGAGCTTATGATGTTCGGACAAACCCCTTAAGCGATTTGACAAGGCTTCAAACTGTGATTTATAGGCAGCTACTGATGAGGTTTGTTTGAGGTGTGTGAGGGCCTCCATAGGGTCATCGTATGCTGTTGGTCCGAAATGCATTAGCAAAGATCTCACAAAAGTTTTCCATGATGTAAATTGGCCTGATTCAACACCATCTTGGTACCAAACCAAAGCCTTGCCCGCCATATTATGAGAGGCCATTAACAACCTTTGTGCAGGAGGTGTTTGATAAAAATCAAAATATTGTGTAGCTTTAAAAACCCAACCAGCTGGGTTATCCCCCTCAAAGTGGGGAAAATCCAAACAGACCCCCCTTGTATTTAAGCCCCTATTAAGAAAGTGGTCTTCCTCACGACCCATGAGGTGTCTATTGGCATGTTCATTCTGATGTTGGATTATTGTTCTTAGCATATCATTAAGTTGGGTCACTGTTTCATTTATTTGATCTAACCTGCCATTGACATCTTGCATGGCTGCTTCCTGTGACTCAACCTGCCGCTGGAGTGCATCTTGCTGCTGCCTGGAGCGTGTATTCTCTGCCATCAGGATGAAGGCTCTGGATACCAAATATTAAGTACTCCCTGGACTACAATGGACTATAACCACCGAAATCAAGACAACACAACTGTAAGAGAAAGACTGGAAAACCGATAAGCAATGGAAGAAAGGGAAAAACTCATTCATTCATAGCCATGGGTCTGTTCGAGGCAACCCTTCCTCCAAAAGTCTAGAATATTCTGATAATGTTTGTCTGAATGGCTCGTCCATTTCCTTCTCCTTACATGTAGTGCTAGCAGTGTAACAGAAATTGTCTTATATGAAATAAAGAGATAAAATGATGGTAAATGACAGAACTAAAAGAAATTGAGATAAGCATCACAGCATTGTATAAAGTTTACACAGATGGGGAAACTAATGAAATCCAATTGATGGTTCATTAAAATCATGGGAATGGAAAAACAAGAGAGCAAAATATTCAACATCAAGAAATATGCATGAACAAGAAATCCCAAGTAGTCAAAAATGCATAATGACCGAGTCCAATTCAAATTTTCCCTAGTCCAATGCAATGGAAGGAAAAGGATACGCTGAAACCTCCTTACCTTTTCCAAAGGATAATTCCAGCACCCTCCCCCATTCCTTCTTTTCTACCATCTTGAGACATTGTGAGTAGTGTCAACCAGCTCATCTCTGGTAGAGAGGCCAAATTGTTTGGAATATAAGGAAGCTAAAACATTTGCAAGGACATTGATCATCTTTCTTTTAATGTTCATTCTAAAGTCATGATTCTAAAAATTATAAAATGTGGTGTAAGTGAAAATAATATTCATGCCCAAAGTTGTGGTTGAAGCAAAAATAAAAGTCACAACCAAAGCTATTATAGAAATCATCATCATGCATGACTTAAAAGATTACATTGATATATTTCACTGACCATCGAAGAATCATATGTATTTTCCTATGTATAAAGTTTACACAGATTGGGAAACTAATAAAATCCAATTGATAGTTCATTAAAATCATGGGAATGGAAAAAGCAAGAGAGCAAAATATTCAGCATCAAGAAATATGCATGAACAAGAAATCCAAAGTAGTCAGAAATGCGTAATACCCGAGTCCAATTCAAATTTTTCCTAGTTAAACAAGTATGAGAGGAGGGGCTAATAAATCTCCAATTGCTTCCCTAATCCTCCATTTTTCCCCCTATCTAATCAAGAGGGTGAGGCAAGAATAAGAAGATGTTGAGCAAAATAAAAAATAAGATGGAGTCTAATAGAGAATTAATTTTCCTCTTATTTCTAAGTTTTCCTTACATGTTTGCATGGTAAATTTGTTGGGTGTGTACATGGCTAAAAGATCTTGAAGGAGAGCATCGCCAAAGTTTAATATTAGGTTCAAAAGGACATTTAGATGCTAAACTCGAGCTCCAACATGGAACTTACTACTAACAAATTTGCCTGAATGCATTACTAGTATTTTTTGAGCACAGCACATCAGATGACAAATTTTAAAGCAGAACAGGCACGGCAATAACTTACCTCTAAGTGATATAGTTTCGAGAAGCTTATCACGTAGTAGATCCAATATCATATCAGTTATTTACTACTTGTATTCTGACAAGATTCCGAAATCACCCTTTGCATGTAGACCAGTCGGCTCATGCTACCAAAAACCCTCCACAAAATCTCCCACCATCAAAACAACACAATCTTCATATCACACTTTACAAAATCTCTATGATCACAAAATCTCCACAAAATATCTCCAAAATGTACAAAAATCTCCATCATTACAGCACATCAAGATGTTCACACATCTAAAATAAAACAAATATAATTTAACATTTCAATCATGCATATTCAACATACTAAATAAAAAATTTGGAAAAGTCACAGGTAAGCAAAGACAAGAGGTAGAACAAGAAATAAAGACCTCATCTCCCGATGGCATTGATTGATGGACAATATTGTTTTGCTCAAGTTGAGCTCCCGGTATGTCACCCAATGGTGTTTCATCATCAAATATTTTCTTGCAGGTCTAAATTAGGAAACAAAATTAAAACAATAATTAGAATTTTATGGACTATCTAGTACATTAAAATTATTACCTGTTTTTTTTCTTTCTCTTTGTTGCCATCTTTTTCCATACTTGGGGGTCTCCCTTTCCCTTGGACCACGTGGGGGTTTAATATCTTTTTATCCTTATCAGCGACTACGTTCAGTCCGACCTTCATTAACTAATATTTCGACCTAAATGTTACATCGTCACCTTTCAAATCAAACTCATCAACTATTCGCAGGAATGCATTGACACGCTAATCATTTGGGGTATTTTTGTTGCTAATTTCATGCATCTTTTAACCACCATCTCATACCTCCATGCGTCTCCACTAGCTCGATAGTCATCATAACTACTTTGGATCAATGTGTATCTCCTCTTCTCTTCCTTCCTCCAACGATCTAATATATATTATCTGGTAGCACATTAATCCTCTTGAACTGAAAAACTCTAAGTCCATGTCTACATAAAATCCCCCCATCTCAAATAATGCACAAGTGCATTTTAACTTACACTCCTTTTCGTTATAGTAAAGTGTGTAGTGGACTGTTTTGATACAGTTATCAAAAGATATTTTATCCAATATATCAAAAGTTGAAATGCACCTTTGCTTGCTTACCAGTATGTAATTACAATACATTAGGCCCATCACCTCTTATTGGAACTCTTTAAACTTTCTATTTGTGTATACCTTTTATAAAACTGCTTCTCAAAGTTGAAAGGGAAAATATAGGGGATTGTTTGGTTGCTAGAGTTCAAGTCAGCTGTTATCTCCACCTCAACCTTCTTTCGTAGAGCATTATCGAATTGGTCGATAAATTCTTTCAATGTTGTACCGGAATGGACATATCAGTCAAAAAAAGCATTCATGCTTTCTAAACATTGTGTGGTGCTCATACCAGTCCAGAATACATCATTCAAGTAAACCGGAACCCAAAAAGTCCTTGCATTGTATAAGGATTAGAGCCAATTATTGCCTTTGAGATCATACTTATCAAGTAGTTGACCCCATCTCTCCTAAAATTTCGTGCAGGTCTGTGAATTATACAAAGTAGCATAAATGGAGGTCTTTAACCCTGTGTTGAATTGGGAGTGAGACCTAACTTCTTTGGAAGTTTGCGCATGATATGCCATAGACAATATCTATGGCGGGTTTCCAGAAATACAATTGCAGTTGCGTTCTTTATTGCCCAATCTTGGTCAGTTATGATGGCTTTGGGCGCTCGACCATTCATGCAATACAACCACATTTGAAACAACTAAATAAAGGTATGTGTATCCTAGTTTGACAGTGACCCCACCCCTAGTAGTATGGACTGCCCATGGTGGTTAACACCAACAAATGGAACAAAAAGCACCCCGTATTGGTTTGTTAGGTACGTTGTATTGAAGGTTACAACGTCTCCAAAATACTCATAGGTTGCTCGACTTCGTGCATAAGCCTAAAAGATATTCCGTAACCTTCCCTCATCATTAACGTCAATGTCAAAAATGAAACCATCATTTTGATTTCTCATTCTTTGGAAATACTCATTAAGTGCGTCATCACCTCCTTTACCCAACCTTAAATGTTTAGCCTTGCTAATGTAATTCCAACAATCTTTCTCTTGAAAATCTAGATTTTCAAATCCCTTTGCGTCTACGATAAGAGAATAATAATTCTTGTTCATTCAGATACCAGCTCTATCATTCAAGTCGAAAATCTTTTGACTGTATTCATCTAGATACTTGTGAGATCGCAAGAGTCTTGTCTTCTTGGGGCTCACAGTAATGTGGTTGTGAGTATTTTGAATGGTGATGACAACCCATTTGTCATTCTTGTTCAATGTCGCATTTATTTTTGCCTTACAATCAATTTTAGTTGTTGGCTGTGGCTTCAAGATATTACTACCCTTAGGTTGGAATTTTCTGCTATGGGCACACCTAATAGTAATATACACAGGCCTCCCATCATAATCTTTCTTTGTCCTCTATGTCCTTATACCAAATCCCTCTTGTTTGGCATATTGCTTATAGTAGGCCACAAGCTCTTTCTCACTCTCGAATTCAACCCATACTGAATCATCCGGGACAACAGTGGTACTCTCTAAATCATTATCTATGTTAAATAAAATTTCTAAAGATGGAAACATAAAGATGGAACATAGGGATGAATTAGCATCAATTCAATATTAGTGTCATAAAAGTCCAAGCAAATAAAAGTGTAATACCATCAGCAACATAAGAAAATGCACATCCAACATTTTCTTCAAATGTAGAAAATTCTAAAAATTCATGCCTAAATTCCTTTGGATTACTCGATGACGGAGGGTACTGCATATATCAACAAAATTATTAACCATGGGTGTTGTTAGGAAAAATTACAATGAGATAAAACAAATAAACATGTTAATTGTTGGATATTGGTTAAGAAATTAGGAGATGCAATACCTGGAAAACTTGCCAAAAGTCCTCTAGATTACTCAGCGAAGGGTAGGGCATATTTACATCAAATTGATGCTACAATTATGCAATTACTTAGATTGATGAGCACGTCAAACACACTTTATTAAAAACAAAATAGACATCAACATGCCTACTCACATGGTAGACGTTTGGATTTCTATATGTATTTTGAGGCGTCATTAATGATTGTGAAGTTGACGTCGAAGGCCTGGGTGCCATTGCATCTTCCTCTTCCTCCATCACACTAAACGTGAGAATGTCTTCATCCAGATTAAAGGCGAAGCACATGATGGCAAAAGAAAAAAAATGAACATTAAACTCTCACACTTAATACAGAATCTAAAATGTAAATAAAGAAAATGGTATAAATAGAACAGTGCATTTATGATCATCACAATTGATAGCGCATAGCTAGCTAGCTCTTTGTATAAAATCAGATCACATAACTAGTCATCAAAGGTGACCTTAGAGTCATCAAATGCCTGGAAATGTCAGATGATTTGGTGGTTTAAAGAGCGTTTTAAGACTCTTCTATTAATTTGTAAGCGATATGTGGCTGGGAAATGCGTGCTCTTTGGGTGTTGATGGGTTAATATAAACTTGCTAGTACATGGATAATGTGAACCTGTGAAATTTAGAATACCATGAAGTATAATTAGCAGGGCAAGGTTTGGATCAAAATTACCCTTGTTAGTGGGTTTCTAGGCTTTTGGCCTTGCAAAGTTTGGACAGTTCTCTGGCTACTTTCTAAAGAAATGTCTTTCCTTCCATTTGATTGTGTGTAAATGATAGAAATAGGAGAGCTTTTGATTTTTTTGTTTGGGGGGGGGGGGGGGGGGGGGGGGGGGGGGGTGGCATGTTTGAGGTTGTATTTTGATTTTAGAATTTTATTGGTTACGTGTTTAGCTAGGTTCAGTTCTTATAGCTCATTTTTCTTGTGCATCAAGCCATCTTATTCCACGTATATTACTTTTGCTATTTCCGAGGCTAATTCTATATGTTTTATTTTTCTTGTGCGATATATTACTCAATCCTAAATATTCTACTGCCATTAGAGTAATTTCTCTCATCAAGGAAAAGGATTTTTCATTCTGATTATTGAATTTCTATTATCCAATGCAGCAAGCAACATTCTTTTTGTATTCATGGAAAGGATTTTGATAGGTTTTAGGACTTTATACTATTTTGTCTTGTTTTGAAGGAGTAGATTTTTGTGCAAGACTTGTTCTGGAGTAGAGTGTTTTGGTGCTTATCTCAGAAAACATTGTTGTTTTCATGTCATTGTTTGATTCTTTAGGAACCACTTGAAGATGGCATATTTTTTTTGCCTTTTTGTTTCCAAATCACTGTCTGTCATAGTTTCTTTAGATACCTTGTCAATTGTTTTCTTACCCATTTATCTTCCATATTGTTTATTCAACTAAAAGATAAACGCTAATCTCCATCTATTTTTTGTCATTCCTAATTAATTAGATCATCCAAACTATTTCTTGAACATCTCTCAATTTTAGTTGAAGTTTTGAACTATATATACTAACATCCTCCTTATTTTCTTGCAGAAAAGTCATAAACAAATTCTGGATGGCATTCCTATTTCACATCTTAGAGTTGAGAGAGGATAGTTCATCATCAATGCAGTAAATTTGTTTTGTACAAAAGAGTCTTATTTGTTTTGAACAAAGAGTCTTGAGAGATGCGAAGGTTGATGTCGAGCCGAATAGTTTATGAAATGTATCTATTTATTAATTGTAAAACAATACAGTTGTTGTGAGACCTTAATTACTTGTAAAAAATCATCACTTTATTTATTAGTTGATGAAATGTAACACTCCGTTCCCATATGATAAAGATATTACTAACGTACATAATATAATGGCTGGTTAAGAGATTCATATCTTGAAATACCTCATTTATTGAAAACATGAACTAAACTGAACATAACTGTTTTTGAAACATGAAACTGAAAACGTAAAATAAAAACATTAACTAAATCTACGTGTAACTTTTTATCCAAAGATCATAAAAGAAAACTAAGTCCTTGTACTAGATATACTCTTAGTCCTCCAGCTTTACGTCCTTACAATCATCATTTGTGACAGTTAAACGTAGAAGAAAACAAAGAAACAAACAAGAAAAATGAGTCGAATACTTAGTAAATAGCACATCATACTGTAAAATATAATTTAACTTAGACCTAGTTTTTGAAAGACTCTTCAAATAAACATATATCATTCACAGATTCTCATAGTATGTCTATTTATCATCAACATGAGCGAAAATATACATAACTATGGCAAACACATAACTAATGCATGAATTACTTGTTTATCTTGTCTTTCACTCACTTAGTATATGGTGAACCACGTTTGAGTCCGTGGCACCCATAACTTGTCATAACATGGAGTAAAATATGCTTGAGTCCGTGTTTTACTTAACATAAGGTGAACCATGTTTAGGTCTGTGGCACCACTTATCATAACTTGTGGTGAACACGTTTAGGTCCGTGTCACCCTTTAACATATCATAGAGTAAAACAAGCTTAGGTCCATGTTTCACTTAATATATAGTAAACCATGCTTAGGTCTATGACACCTTTTATCATAACTTGTGGTGAATACACTTAGCTCCGTGTCATCCTGAACATAACTTGTGATGAACACGTTTAGATCCGTGTCATCCTTAACATATCTTGTAATGAATACGGTTAGCTCCATGTCATCCTTAATGTATCTTGTGATGAACACACTTAGATTTGTGTCATCTTTAATATAACTTGAAGTGAAACACGTTTAAGTCAATGTTTCACTTAACATATGATGAACCACGCTTAAGTCCGTGGCACCATCTTAACATAACTTGTGGTAAACACGTTTAGGTTCGTATCACCCTTATACATATTATCTTTCTTAATGCATGAGAACTTATTTAATATCATGAACATTTCTAGCATAGCATATACTTGTAAGTGGCATAGCATAACATGGTATATCCTTGTACATGGCATAGTATGACAGGACATATTCTTGTACATGGCATAATATGATCTAAATATAAATATTCCATGGTATACATGATTTGAGTTCCATATGAACTATTCATAACATACTTGATCTAAATACTTCATGACATTACATAGCATATATGATTTAATCACTACATGAATATGTCATACATGATCTAGGTACTATATGAACATGGCATACATAATCTGGCTATTTTATTACATGGCATACTTGACTTAAATTATTACATGAACATTTCATGGCTTCCATATGATTTTAAAATCATTCATACAAGTATAATGTGTCATTATTCATCAAAGATCGTGAAATGAGTCTAACCTTGACTTAGCTCGTAGCGTAGCATAGACAAACATCATATTTTCATATACCATTAGAAAGTTTACAGCACACATACAATCATATGATCATACTAATTATCTCTTAGTGCTGTTTCTACAAGTTTGTGTTGCAGCTTGTGATCTATACGAGGTACTAATTGTCACTAACTTTTCTTAAAAGACGTGTCGTAGCATTCTAAATACTTAAAAAATCATATATAGAGATAATTGAATTACACTAAGATTATTATATAATAATATTATTCAAAACTCATATCATATTACTTAATATTTTGAGTGAACATATATCTTAATAATTTTATTAAAATCTAGTTAAAGGTCAATTAGAATATTAACTAAAATAATAGGCTAAAAATAATATAAAAGAATACTTTTTAAAATATGATTAAAATCCTTTAAAAATAAGTAAGTCCAAGGCTCAATTTAAGAAAGTGACCCACTTAAAACATTCAAACAGTTGCTAAAATATGGTAAATCAAGCTCAATTTAAAATCAAAGGTGGTTGACTTAACTAAAAATTAAAGAAGCCCATGCTAGTAAGCCCATTCCAAAAGAAATATGGTCATTTTTAGTGAAAAATATTAGAAAGTTTTAAGTCTTTTACAAGAGGTTACACGGCCAGCTTTTTAGTGGCAATTTCTGCAAATACTAAAAAGGCCCCTATGAGTATAACTAATAGGGACTAAAAGAATTAAAAGTAACTCTATATTTTGAAAAGTCGATGTGACTCAACTTTTAGATGGCATATACTATAAAGACCAAAAGAAACACTACTGATTGGCCTTTTTTATTTTGCAAAGAAACGGAGAGAAAGCTTTGAGAGAAAATTGTAAGAGAGGGAGAGAGAAAAGCTGTCAAAATGAAAACAGTGAAGGGGAGGGAAAATTCGAGCGTGGGCTTACATGAAATGTGTCTCTAACTCCTCTCTGTACAAGTGTTCATGATACTGTTGTTCCCCTATGACACAATTGAAAGCTCATCTCTATGATTCTGTATCTCTTTTTCCTCTTTTTTCTCCCTAATTGACATGGAACAGAGAAAAGCTCAAAAATATCAATAAAATAAGAGTTTGAACATTGTCCAAATGGGATTAGGATTCCAAAATACACATATCCTTTGTCTCAATATAGAATCTAAAAGGTGATACGACTATTAGAAACAAAACCATACAACTACAAGGGATAAGGGCAAGAAGATATTTGTGATGAACCCAATGACAGACTAAAAGGGAGACCTTGAACAAAATCTAGGTACAGAAAATAATGGATAAAAAGGATAACAAGCCAGGTAAAAAGACAAGTCCAAAAAACATCCACATTTAGTGAATCAACATTTTCATACACAATTTTGAATGTCATACAACAGAGACCCCATTTTGCTCGTCATAACCAAAACACTTGAAAAATATCTTTACAGTTAATTCATTCAAAAATTATTTACTCCATACAACGAGCTATTTACATACAATTTATCTGAACCAAATAAAACTACTACAAATGTGACAACTCAGTACAAATACAATTATTTTCTCTTTGAGTTCTCTCTCTCTCTCTCTCTCTCTCTCTCTCTCTCTCTCTCTCTCTCTCTCTCTCTCTCTCTCTCTCTCTCTCTCGTACATTATCTCACCTTTTTGAAACTTCATACTCGCGCGTGAGTATGTAATCCCACATCTTTCAAACTTTATTCCCTCTTACACGAATGTTATCCTCTAGCAGGTGAAATATATCTGCCCAAACTAAAAATTCACACTTCCTCGCTTCTCCCTGCATACAGTACAAACAATTGGGCATGTAAAAAATTTTATTCCAAAATTTTTCTTAGTGTGTGACGTCTTTAGTGGTGCTTTCGAACCACACCAACAACTTGATATTTCCAATGTAAAATTATCAATTACAGACGATGATGATTAGGTTGATGTCATGCCTTATTCTAATAAATGAATCACAGGTTGAGATTTGTAAATATTAAAACAGATCGAATCCTTTCATGTTCAGATTTGTAAAGGAGACAAGCTAATTACTAGACTACTAAAAGACTACTAAAAGAGAAGACGAGAGAGAGAGAGAGGACCCTTAATTATTTCCAATTTGGGACCAACATAAGCACTTTAAACAGGTTCATTAAGCATGCATGCACGCACTTTAACCAACTGTACAAGCTTTATGTAATTGATGCATTAGAATCTAAACACCAAAAGTAGACCTACACATAATTACTATTATTTGTTTAATCTTCTTTTTATTTTCTCTCTTTCAGATAAGTTCTACACCTTCTTTGACATAATTTTTGCTACTTTTCCCTCCATGAACCACCTATTTTCTTTCTTATATGTCATATGCATGCATCTTTAATTGGTTTCGACACCCCACAGTTTATAATTCCCATCATATATAAGTTTTAGAATATATATTTATATTTATAATGCCCTCCATTTTCTACAACTCACTTTAGCTATATCTGAGTTTAAAAACATGATAAAACATATCTGAGTTTAAAGATCATCACCAGTAACCATTAACTTCAAGAAAGTATTTTCTACAACTCACTAACATATCCAAGTTTTCTATGTAATTCAGCTAAGCCTCCAACACCAAAAGAAAGATATCAGTCACAAGATTCATTGGAATACTTGGATCTGAAAAAATAACGGATTGGTATTCTTCTTCATTGCACGAGCCAAAAGCATTTAAAGAACATTAAATCCTAGAATCATAGAGCCAAAAAGATGCACGGTGTCAAATCTAGAATTAGATGGAAAAATGATGTTTTTAAAAGAAAAATTTGAATAACATTAATGGGTTTGTCAATGCATTACCTGTTTCTCGCCACAGATTTGGTGGGTTTTTTTCAAATCATTGTGTCGAGTCCTCTCGCCGAGGATCTGGAACAGAGGATCAAGGGATGAGCCGATGAGGAAGAAGGGAGGGTGTAGATGAAGCACGAGTCTAAGGATATCTGAGGGCTTCGCATCAGTTCACTATGGGGGGTCTGAGGGCCACCAAAATCTTTGAGGTGCAAACTTCATCAGGATGACATGCCAAGGGGGAGATGAAAAACTGATGAAGATGAAGGTTCACGGGGAGATGACAGAGATTTATACCTAGCACCTGGAGGCTATGGAGAGGATGGGTGCTTCGGATTTCAAATCGGTGAAATCAGAGAGAGGGAACGTGCAGTTGTTACAGGGAGAAATTTGTCAATTTGCTTAGGCCACATCATGCATGCAATGGATGCAGCAAATAGTGGCTGCTGCGTAGCTTTTTTTTTATATAAAAAAGGATTTCTCCAAGAAGTGCTTTGAGCATGTAAAGAAAAAACACAAAAAGCAGAAAATTCATTTTCCAAAAAAAAAAGGGAAGCTTTTGTTGAAAAACTCTGGTAGATAATGTTACATTTTTAAAAATTACTGTAACTAATTTTAAAAATGGTTGTTTACCATAGAGTAAACAACATTTTAACAATAGATTTTTATTAATAAAAGCGCTACCATAGAAAGTTTCATTCCCAAACAAGTCCAAATATTTTGACTCATTTTCTTTTTTCCTTTCTTAAGTTAGAGATTGGCCTTCAAAATTAACCTAAAATAACCACAATATGAGAAGAATGGTCAAAATTTGGATAATCTGTAGTAAAAAGATCCTATATTGAATTGGGCATATCTAAAATAATTTAGATCTTAGCTCCAGTGCTTGGCCAAAGATTAAAATATTAAAATATTTTATATATTAGTTTGAAAATATATATATAGTTGGTCAAAGACTATAGTTGGTTCATCAAATATTAAAATATTAGTTTCTTACTTCCTGCAAATATTAAAATACTAATTTCTCACTTAAGCAAAAATACTATTTGATTAGTAATTAAGAAATTTAGATAGAAATTTAGATGAGTTTAATCAAATATTTTTTGTTATTAGCATTAAATAACCTTTGAAAATATTATTTTTTAATATTAATTTAATTAGAATATAATTATTATTAATATTTAATTGATAGAACTGTAAAATGTGAAAAAATTAAATTAAATAAAAAATTATTAAATTAATAATATTTTATTATTATATAGAGAATGAATAAATAATTTAATGTGAAGATTAAATTTAAATAAAATAAAAAAATATGATATTAACTAAATTTTAAAAATACATCAGTTCATAAGGACGATAGGCACCCTCTTTTTTTTTTTGAGAAATATACTTCATTGCATACATCAAACGAAGTTACAACTGTGACTTAACAAGTAAGCCAACTAACGCAACTGCTCAGGAGCTTCCCCACACACAAGGTAACGGACATTGTCTTAACTTCTAACAAGCTCTGTAAGACTAGAGACGAGGACCCCTCCAACCTCCAAAGAGGCAGAAAGCGGGATACAACTGCCATGAACAAACAGTCCACTAGCATTCAACTACACTAAACCTAGAAACTGACAAACCAAACGAAACAAAAAACTAACAACAACAAAACAAAACAACCACAAGCGCGCCATGAGCTCTAGCGGCACATCCTCCACAGGCACTCGGCATCACGAGCCTCCACGAGATGAGCACCCAGCTTGCGTACGGACCACAGAAACCCCTTCAGCGGAGGCCGGCCATACGACCATCGGCCATAACATCGCCCGCCGCTCTCAGCCTTGCCTCAGATTGAACCCCACAAAAACTCATAACCACACCGTGGACTTCACAAGAAACAAACAGAACAACCCAATAACTAACAGGAACCACGGCGGCAAAGGCCGTGCAAATCACCGACACAAAAAACCAACACCAAAAAGCGAAAACGGAAAACACCCACACCGGCGACACCAACCAACAATGGCAGAGAACATGCAAAGGGACAACCGGACGCCGAACAAAAAATGAAAAACAGAGCATAAACAATCGGCAAACAGAGGCCGAGCTCGACTCAAAAACTAACTCTAGGAGGAGCACCGCCGTTCGGAAACATGAAGAACCGGAGACTGAGGATCCGAAGAAGCCTAGAAACTCATCTGCAGGTGGTCCCTTGAAGGCGCGTGACAGCTACACGCCGCAGAGAGCCGAGACTTCGACCCGCTCGTGCTGGCACCACCCCTCTCCGATAGGCACCACGATTGGCGGGATTGACGATAGGCACCCTCTTAGAAGGATAAGAAAGGAAATGTAAAAAGATTGTTCGAGGCATGAAAAGGCCTGAAGGGACTGTATTACAGCATAAGTTGATGGAATGGGTAAAGTCAAAAGAAAAAAGTTGATATTTATGTCCATCCGGGTATTACCGACCAAATAAGTAATAAAATACTGTCAAAAGTGCAGTCATTTCATCCACCATAATATATAATGATTTGAAAGATAAGACCGACCCTTTGATATAGCCGTTGTAAAACATTAAAGTAAGTTACCCTTTTAGTCAAACCCTCCTCAAATTACCGCCTAAATTATAATGTTTTTTCGATGTATTAAATTAAAAAAAATTATAACTTCCACGTATATATATATTTTAAATTAAAATAAATTTAATAATTTAAAAATTAGATATTTAGATATTAAATTTAACAGAAATACTTTTTACAGTCGACAGATGTAGTGGGCGTGCAGTCAGCTGTAAAAAAGTGAATTAATACGGGACCTACATGAAAAAAAAATTATTTTTATAACTTTTTTTTATTTATGTAGGTCCCTCCGAATATAAAAATTTTTTTTATAATTTTTTTTATTCATTCTGTACAGTCGACTGCACGCTGACTGCATTTGCGGACTGTATGTAGCAAAGCCCTAAACTTAAAACTCATCTCAATTTAAATTTTAAAATTAGACTGAACTTAAGATCTATCCTCTTTATGTATATAAAAGAATTGTACAAATACCATTGATAATAAATAAATAGAAATAAAACAAAATATTCAGTAACATTAACAACGCAAACTTAAAAGATAAAAAAAATTATTTATTTAACTTAAAGATTTTTCTTTTTTCTATCTAGAGTATCTGGTTTCAAAGGCTTGATCAACTTTGTAATCATGGGTCATCAAGAAATCCCTATTTTAATTCTATCTATTCTTAGCTCGTTGTTTTACCTTCTTTTTCTTCTGATTTTCTTTTCTTTTCTTTTTTAATTTTTTCCTTTTTCCAATTTTGATAGGTGTATTTGTCTTGTATGATAATTGTATGAAATGGAATATTGAATTGCTCCATAATAGCATGTGGGTTCGTTGTCAAAATTGAAAGTTTAGGAGAACAGTGCACATTACATAATAGCTTGAGGGGAGATTTTGTGTTTCTCCCCTAAAATAAATATCAAGCAAGTTGTTTTCCTCAAGTAGCATATCTTGTGGGTTTAAATCTCCTTAATTAAATTGTTTTCAAACCACAATGTTTCTACCATTAATTTAGATAACGACGGGATCCCGAAACATTATTTGGGCGTGTCAAATTAGAAAAAAATATCATCGACATGAAATGTGAACAACAAGATAGCATACCAAACCTATGAAATATCATTATAATGAGAGGGAGACCCCGACTCATTATTCTTAGATGCCAAATTGCAAAAACATCAGCAAATTAATATGTGAACAGCAACATAAGTTATTATAGGTATAATGTGCACACCCTGTACCAAACCTTTGAAATGTTTTAAGACTGTTATGGGTCAAAATGTAGCAGTATGAAAACAATTAAGAATAAGATAATGATAGCAAGGAAAACCTTCGAAATTGTCAGAAAGCAGGTCAACGAAACCACAGCTGTATGTATGTACAGGTAATAAATCAACCCTCTTCTGATTGCAACCAATTGCTGTATTTTTTAGGTAGAATAATACCTTATATAATTATTTTTATATATATTTTTATGTATTTTATTAATAAAATTAGTTGTATTAATTTTTTTAATATGTAATTAATTATATTAATAAAATATATAAAAAAAATATAAAAATAACTCTACTTAATTTTTTAATATAAAAATAGAAATCTTTTACTAAATATTCAGCATAAAGATTTGGCATCAAAGATTTCTCAAGATCGTGGGTCTCACTAAAATAATTGTAATTTTCATATGACAGGTTAGCCAGAATATGCTTACATCAATAGAAACAGTTGAAAATGACTTTAAAAAAAAAAAAAAAAAAAAAAAATCTCGTAGCGAATCATTCTAATTGTAAGTGGGAATTGGTGACACATTTCCCACACCAATGCCATACAATTTGTAAGAAGATGTCTTTTAAGTTGTCAGAAATTATGCACCAGCTTACGTAATTTTTTTTTTACAAATGATAAATATAAAATTTATATAAAAAAATTAATTTTTTAATAAAAAACTTATTTTTTTCAAAAAATTTATGTAGTTAGCGTTTGCATATTTTATAATTGTATGTAATATTACTTTTAAATTTTTAACTTATAGAATTTTTATATATTTGAAACTTGTATACATAATTACTTATAAAATAATTCATTTGTTTTTTTAAATTTATAATATTATCTTAAATTCAGATAGATTTTATAAAATTTACTTCATCATTTTAATTAATTATTATTTATAAAAAAAATTTAATTTCTTTTAACCCAAGTCAACCTACCAACAGCGATTAGAATTAAGTATACGGTTTTATCTCTCTTGAGTATGAAAAGCACTCAACTAATTCTGAGACTAATCATTACACCTCAATAAAAAATACAAATCAAAGTCTTTCTCTTTTATTAACTTTTGTATTAAAAGATTCAAAAAAGGTTCATTTCCTCTCATACATAAGACAAAAAACTCTTTGTAAAAAAAACACATTGCATTATTTGGTCGGAGAGATTTTACGAAATAACTCTCTCAACATGTGTCAATGGGTAAATTCCTCTGTAATAAGATCCACATCTAAGTATCCCTCAACAGAGTGATCCTCCAGTAATCATAGCCATCATTTGGTAATTTCCAGATGGCACAAAACAATTGGACCAAAAACTGCACCGGGAACACTCTGGATGCTGTCGTGGCAATAGAAGGTTCAAGTATTGGTGGGGGCCCACTCTTAGCCGTCCTTTCTGAATTCTGCTTCACCCAGAAAAGATGCCGATCCGTGTTTCTAGTTGAATTATTGACCGATGGATACAGGCCACGTGGGTTGTTGGCCTGTTAATGTCTTGTTGCAGTTCGGCGCAATAACGATGTCCCACGTGGCATCTCGTGAATCACGATCTTCATGGCAACGTCCTGTTACGTCACGTCTTGCACATGCATGCATGTATGCATACGCTATGATACATAAGAGAATGACAAGGGATGGATGGTCCATATATGCACATGCATATATGGACGGACATCTTGCAGTATTTGATACGTACATGACCCTCTCTCCTGATCTTACATTCTGGTTATCTGTTGTTATCCTTTTTTGGTCTCTATTATTTTACTTAATGGGATCCGGCGGTGCAAACTTTATTTATTTATTTATTTTTATGTATCTTTTAATATTTTTTTAAAAATTATAATATTATTAAAATATATTTTTTTAATTATTAAATTAATCAAAAAAATCAGTTTCAAGATCTACTGTCAACATCCTCATTTGTGATTTAACATTTCTATTATAAATAATTCTAGTTCCATAGTTGGTAGATGGGAGATGGAATTTTTTTTTTTCGTGATTAAAGAATTAATTTTTAATAATAGCGTGAATTTTTAAAAAAGACAATATTTAAAAGTATTAAAAAGCATATTAAAAGAAAAGGTAAGAAAACATATCAAAATAAATAACGGTAGCTTGGAGCTGCCAACAGTGGCTGTAATGTTACCCTTCTATTATTAAAAGAAAAATTCTTCTTGTCATTTTCACACTTTACACAATATATTTATTTTAATTTTTTTTATTTTTTCTATAATAAATATGTAGTGTGTAGATGATAAATAGAATAATTCAATTAGTTTAATAAGAATAAAATGAAATAAAAAATAAAAAATAATAAAAAATAATATTTTAATATTAAAAGTGTGTGGTGTAGGATGATGTGTAGCATTTCTCTTATTAAAATTCATTAGATTTTGTTCTTATTTTATTTATCATAAATCTGTCCTAACAAAAATTAAATTACAAAAAAGTCACTATGGTACACGTATGTGTGTATTTGTTATGAAAATGAATGGGAAATGGATGGAAATAAATATTTATGAGTTTGTGAAATTAATCCAAGGTTTTTATTCTGAAAAGTAAAAAACTGAAGGAATTTCTGGTAAAAATGCAAGGTTTTCAATAAATTATGAATTTTGTTTTGTATATAGACCAGCATTTATCACATTGACGTTGAAAGCAAATATACGGTCAAATGTAAAATTTGTTGTTTCTGCTTTTCCCGCCTTAATTATATATTAAGATAAGGATGTGGAATGAGTAGTCTTATCTTATCCTTAGCCAAGAATACGTGGTATTCTGATGGCAGACGATCCGCATCTCTAAAATGGAGATAATAGATTCGAAATGTATATATAAAAAGAAAAGATAGTCTTATCCTTTCAGGTGTTATGCCAACATGGTTATCATCGTCAACTTCACTTTCCTATGTTTTCTAGTGCAAGTTCTAGCCTTTATTTGGATTATAGTTCCAAGAAACGGTTCATTTGATATTCAACTCTATTTCATTGGATATGTTTTTTTTAGTTTATATTTCGTTGGTGAGGTCATTGAGATTAACTTAGGCTACCTCACTATATATTATATATAAACTATTTATTACTATTTTTTATTACTATTTATAGATTATATGAGATTATCTTAATATCTAAATATATTAGAATCGGTTGCATCTCCCTATTCTAACCAATTTAAACTTATTTGATCATTTGATTTTAATAAAAAATTTGGAATAACTTATCATTTATTAACTTTTTCCTTCTTGTGTTTAAGGAAAGGAATGCGTATTTTATAATAAAAGTACCTATAATTTAGGTTAGGAAAAATGCTATTTTTATTTATAATTTTTACTTATATAAAAATACGTGTTGACATATTAGGTCTTAATATGTTAAAAATTATAAAATTTAAAGCTCAGAGTTTGAATTTTAGAAAAAACAATTGATAAAATGAGTCTTATACATAAAATTATAAGTATTTGTGGCTGTATTCGAGTCGAGCTCTAACAAGTATATGATGTACAAGCTTGACTCATTCAAAATACTAATGTGCTTGAGCTCCGAGCACAAAATTTTGTTTGCACTCCACTCGTTTATAGGAAAATTAAACTCGAGCTTGACTTGAAGTTGATCTTGAGCCCAGATCGGAGCTAGAAATAGGTGATTTTATTTTTCAAACAAATTATAACAAACTTAAAATAAATACACAATTTAAATATAATAAATTAACAATAAAACACAAAGTTACATTAGGAGCATCAAGCTCTCAGATCCATTAAATTACAAATTAACAATTTAAATACAATATAACATCACCAAGCCACAAATGGTTAGGTGTCAGTAGGGTTGAAAACCGATGGCTTCGGTGCGGTTTAGGTCCAAAATCGAAACCACACCGACACCTAAAAAATATATATTTCTTGACCAAAACCAATTGATAGAGAGGAAGAGAACCAATCGACATTCGATCGGTCGAAACCAATTCAAACACACCGATCGGTTTGACGGTTTGATTTAGTTCCCATCTCCGAACAATTTCTCCATCACTAGAGGTTAGAACAGTTTCCAAGCCAACAAAACCATAGAAAATGCAAAAAATATAAAAGCTATTTAAAGTTTAAATGATCTCACCAATCATCAGATACGAAAGAGAAGGAAAGAGATGGGAGAAGAGATTGGCTTTGGGCCTTGGTCATGATACGATTGCTATGGGACTTGGAGGTTCTTCAGTGAGAGAGCCTAACAGAGTAGTGAGTCGAGAGGACTCCTCTGGGCAGTGGCTGTGAGACTTAGAGATGACAAAGAAGAAACTAAAAAGTGAGGGGCAGCGGTTGTGAGTCTATGACAAAGACGACGAAGAAGACACAGGTTGAGGGCAGTGGTTGAGACTCAGAAAGACGAAGGAGAAAAGGGGAGCGCCGGGGGGAGGGGGGGAGGATTTAAATGGCTCAACCCTAGCCTAGAATGACGCTAAGACCAAATGGCGTTGTTCCCTTTATTTTTTTTTTTTTATAGCTTTTTAAAGAAAAACGTCGCCATTCGGCAAGTTCGGCAGTTCGAACTAGGGTCAAATAAGGACCAAACCAGCCGACGTCGGTTCTTATTAATTTCTGCCGTCAACCAACCGGTTCTTTACCAGTTTCGACTGGTTCTTGAATTCGGTGGCAAGTCTGCATTAGAGGCAATTGGTCCAACCGGTTCCTATACAGTCCAAAGTGTTAGATAGCAAATTTGCAAGTGTCCTGTTTCAACCTTCTTGATCACAAATGGTAGTAAGTGTCCCATAAATAATTTGTTATATAATCCAAACACACGACCTTTTTATATTGCCCTTCAGACAATTACATTTTGAATAAATGGTATGTTTTTAAATTAACATATATAAATGAACCTTTAGACAATTATGTTTTGAATGAATGTTGTCTTTTTATAAACAAATCATAATCTCAAAGTTTTTCTTAGAGTTTTGTCTGTGTTTGTATTTTTCTCAATATCAATCTCTACCTTTCATTATTTAGCTAACCGTCAGAATAATCTTTATTCTACATCCGGCATCAATCTCATCATGAAATTGGATTGGAGGAGCTCCGATCCTTCTAAACTTCTCATTACCAACATCAAATGCAAAAATGACAATAACATTTTATCGATGGTCACAGACTTTATATATGTACATATACATATACATATATATAAATTAATATTGCTTGGTACGCAGAAGATTTTGTGGCTAGTGTGAGTGATTAAGTACGTACTCCACAAGCCGCTGTAGAAATAAATAAATAAATATATAAATAATAGCATGTTAGTGATACAGAAAATATGGTAAATAATATTTGCAGTAGTAAAGTATAGAAGTATTGAATATTTTTTTTTAAAAAAGAATTAAATTTTTAATAATGGACGGCCATACTATTTTTTAAAAAGAGTACATAATATTGACGCACTCTATGACTATACGTAATATTACTCATAAAATATATATGAAGATTCGTATTCGATGATCAAGCCAATTAAGATATTCATGCGGTCGTAATGTCTTTGATGATCAATTGTTTCAACGTGGGTGGAATCCCTAAAGAATTGTTCCCAAAGATTCCGATCGGATCAAATCTTTACTAATAATTACTTAATATTATACCAATAATAATAATAAATAATAAAGCTAGCTAGAGATCATATCTATATATAAAATGGTGACGCATATACATGAGCTAGCCTTCATATTTTAATTTTCAATTAAACCATGCATTATACGCTTTTATAGTCAATTCCATTGAAGGACAATCTTTTATTTTTACATGAATAGTGTTACATGTATTTACAATTTTAAATAATATTATATATATATTTGTAGAGTACACAAGCACCAATTTCATAATCATTTTGAAAAAAAGTAAAGTTTATTATTAATTTTTTTTTTCATGTAGGTTCCATATTTAGTATTTTTCTCAAATGATTATACAATACTTGTGTACTCCAAGATTGTAAATATCATTTCTCTATAATTTTACTTACAAAAAGTTTACAAAGATTTATTTTGTTAATTTTCTTTTCAAATTTCAAATTTTATAATTTTTAACATATCAATAGTTCACGAAATGTAAGTTTTTTTCTAAAAGTTTTCTCAAGTAGTATAGTTAGCATTTTTCCTTTTATATATATAGTATCCATATTGATAGTTCTGATCTATAAAGTAAAGTTTCTGATTTCTTAATTTCTAAGGTAGTTGGCTAATTCTATATATGTGTGTATTTGTGTTTTCTGCCACTATTATTTATATATCTTAGTTATTTCCTTTTTAAAATTATGTGATATTTTTTGTTGCAAAAATCTTATGACAGGTATGGAGCATGAGATTAGATATAAAATTCAAGTTGTGCTAGGATGCTGCCCAACAATGACCGTTGGGCTTGTCACCTAGCACAAATTTTCATTTTTATTTTTATGCCCTTTTTATTTTTATATTTTTTAATATTTTAAAAAAATAAACTAATACATTAAAAATCAATTTCTTAATTATTAAATAAAAAATATATATATTTATGAGTGGTCATTTAGACCGGTAACATTGGGGTGGCATAGTACATTTATTCATAAACTTCTCATTTCATCATTACAACTTTTCTAAATTTTCATATAAAATGTAATAAACAATTTAGTTTTTTCAAATCTAAAAAAAATAATAATATTAAAAAATAATATTTTAAACTTCCATCCAAAACTAAAAATTCACATCTCACATCCCAAACTTGTCCTAGATCTTATGTGCTATAGGGGTGCTGTCATTTAGGCAAGCAATCGGCTTAGTCCTATGGGTGGGCTCCGACCCCGAGTGGAGTCGGAGGTCAAAATGCACTCCAAATCTAACTCCGATTGGAGTTTGGAGCTCGGGATTTCGATTGGAATTGAAGTTAGCTTAATTCGTTGGGCCCTAATCAAATTGGGCCTACGCTCACGACCCAATATCAAAGGCCCAATCTAAAATTCAAATTGGCCTACCTTTGTTTAAAAATATTAAAAAAAGATAAAATAACGTCATAAGATAATTAAAAATCTAAAATACTATAAAAATAAGTTAAAAAGCTAAAATTTGAATACAATGACTAAATCACGTACAATACAAAAATATGCAATTTAATATATACAAATGATAAATTTAAATTTCAAATTTGCAATAAATTTAAATTTACAACTAATGATTTGCATAATTTCATATATTTTATCACTTCTTAACTTTAAACTCTAGTCTAATTTTATTTATTTTTGTTGATTTTTAGGCTTCATTGTCATCATTTAAATTTATTTCAATTTTGAAGAAAAAGAAGATTCAAATTTTAGAAGGCTATCGTCTAAGGACTCTCAGATTTATTCGAATGTAAGAGTTGATCACTAGTATTATTTGGGAATAAAAAAAAATTAAATTTTTGAAAATGCTAAACATAGAAAAAGATTTTTAAATTCAAAAAGAGGAGATGTGAAGCAGCTCGAGAGATTGATCCTTGGATGAACGGAACAAAGGGAAGATTTCATTTTGGCTTTAGAAGCTGGCGGTTTGGTTTGGATCAACATGTAACGAACAACAACCTTTGAATTGATTTGATTTGGATTTTATGCATGGGACACAGAACAACAGTAGATTTGAACTTCCGGTTTGACTTGGCAAAGGAGTTTCACACTGGACCAAAAAGGATTTCATGTGCACTTTGAGGAAATAGCCATAGATTTACAGGCCATCCATTTAAGTCGATGACTCGATAGTGATTTCCTACATCAAGTTTTACTGATTAGATGCACTATCTTTTCTTGAGTCATTTAATTATAGACTTCTAAAACATCAGCCAAGTGATTCATGACATAAAATAGGACAAATTATGAACTCACTTCCACCTCTAACTCTGACAAGTTTTACATAATGGTATTGATTTTCTCACTAATAAAGGGGTTGGGGGTTTCTCATCGCACGGTGCATCCATCTCAGTCATCCACAATTAGTTTAGAGTTCACAGCTAGATCTGCAAAATCATATAAATTATAAATTAAATAATGCAAATATTAAAATTAAGTAAATAATAATTTAAAATCATAAAGTTATCCTATTTAAGCCTATAACTCTCGGCATCAATGGTATTTACTCCAATAGGTGTTGTACTTAACCCGTTTTGTGTGCAAACGAGGGCCTCGACGGTGGTTGGAGACAATGAACTTCGATAAGTATCCAAGTCATGACCTCCTATGCAAAAGGCTAATTCAGAGACAACCGTAATGATAGGAATGATTAGCACATCCTTGGCTATTTAAGAAAGGACTGAAAACTTGTTAGAATTCACCTTCCATCAAGTTAATATCTGAAATGTTGCACTAGGTGCCTTAACATCTTCCATAAGTAGCACTCAACTTCAGACTTACACTACATAATATTCCTCAATACACGGTTTTGATGATACCATCTTAGCATCAAAACATTTGAACTATGTTCATATTAGGGGTGTAATCGGTCCGGTTTTGGACAAAATTTAAGACCGAACCGATATACACCGGTTTTGTATTTTTCAAAACCGGTTAACCTCCTAAACCGATACTTCAATTTTACTGGTTTTCAGTCCGTTTTTCCGGATTTAATGTATTATATTATATATTATATAATATATATAATACTATAGTGATAGTATATTATAATATATAGTGATATAGTATTAGTATAATTATTAATATGCACTATATAATATTAGTATAACATTAATACAATAAATAAAATGAAATAAGAATTTAAAATTTAATATTATATTAATTAGTAATTTATCATATATTACAAAACTATTTTATATATAATCATATATTATATACAATAGAAAAAAGTAAAAAATATATATAAACTGGTTTAGTTCGGTCCGGTCCAGTTTTAGAAAAAAAAAATCGGAACCGGACTGATTTTGACCGGTTTTAAGAAAAATAAAACCGGTACCGAACCGAACCAAACTTAGCACCGAATCGATCCCACCGGTTTGGTCCAGTCCAGTCAGGTTTACTGGTTTGTTTTTACACCCTTAGTTCATATGTGTCATCTAAGGAAGTTGTCGAGCCGGTCGGGCGTGAGGAGCTACCACCTTCAGTTGAAGACTGACCATTGCTGTTGTAATGTCTATATAATAATCAAGATCACATTTGAGCTCTCTAATAAACTGATTAGCGTTCTTATCATCAAGGATGTCCCTAATCTAAAATTCTACAAACGCCAACATATAATGGGGGTCAAGGATTGCAATCACAAATAATTATCTATTTATCTTCTCAACATCCCTCCAATATTTATTATATTTGTATTTCATCCTCATTGCCATAACATTCAACATACCCACATTATCTGTACAACTCTGTTACAATAAAACCTTGAGAGCTCATCGAAGTACATATTCGTAGTAGGATATTTTATCCCAGATATCCGCATAGTTATGTCATAAAATAACTTCAAATATCGAACAAAATACTTGACATTGACCAATCAAATGTGTACGATGCATCGAGCCTGCTTCTCACCTCAACTGACTCCAGCAAAGCATACCTCATACTCCCATCCTCGACCTCAATACATTCGAACGTATTCTGGTACTTCTGCACTACATCTAACATCATGTATATAGAGTTCCATCGAGTTGAAATATCCAGTTGCAACATACTAGAAGATGAGATCTCAAGTTGTTCAGCTATTGTCTTAAATCAGTAAAGCTATTGGGAGGAAGCTCTCACATATCTCACAAGGTTCCAGACTTTAGTAATGAAATCATCAACCTCATTCAACCCCTTAAAAATTATGAGGTTGATGATATGAGCACAACATTAAACTTAGATAAATTGTTGCTCACGAATAATATCCTCCTTTACCATCGTATTCTGCCTGAACCAATCAATAACAGTGTTACTCGCATTAGCATTTTCAACCGTGATACAAAATACTTTTCTGATCCCCTAATTCTTTATACAGTCATCCATCTCCTTGTCAATAAATGAACCCTTGTGATAAACAATTTCTTTGAAACCGATAATTCTTTTCTGCAACGTCCACTCAATGTCAATAAAGTGGTTTGTGATACACATGTAACCCACATTCTGTATGGAGGTCCATGTCTCATCATAAATGACACTATCTGGCTAGTGGAAACAAACATTTCTTTCATCATTGCCTTCTCTCTGGCATGCCTCTTCAAAGAATTGCGCATAACCGTATACTGTGAAGGCATGAGAAATTGTGGCTCAATCATGTGCACAATTTGCAAAAGCCTATTTTGTTAACCGTGGTAAAAGACATCTCATCAATTATGATCAGCTCTACAAGAACATCCCTCAACATCTTCTCACTGAATTGAGGGATTGAAAGCTTCTTAATCTGCGTGCCATCAGTGGTTATAGACATCTCATAACTCGGCTTCATTTGATCAGTTGCCACCAATCCTTTGTGTATCTTATACCGCTAGCAGCCAGTAAGATGTGCTATTAATACTGATGTGCCTTACTTCTTCACGTGACAACCGCATAGTTGCCCACAGTAGTGACATCAAGCCTGCAAGTTCTCATGATCTGAATTTTGGTAGAATGTTCCTATGTCTACAACCTATTTTTACTGGGTCGTGTTGCTCAATCGACTTCAACATTCATCAACTCTTCCTCTTCATTAAGCATATTAACAATTTCTAGATCTATTGAGACTCAACTAATTGCACAGGTGTTAGCTACTCTAGATGGGGGTCTACGGCCCAAAGTACTTGTCGGTGACACCAACGGCTGTGCATCAGCCCTTTGTGAAGAATCACGACGAGATGGTGTAGCATCCATAGTTTGCTTAGCCTTGGTATAAAATTATATGAAATAATTAACCAACAACCATCATTTAACATGTCATGAAAATTATCTACACATTTGAAATGCACTGAAAAGAAAAAATATATATGTCTAGTTATGTTTGTCGTTTTAAAAATAAATAAAACACAAAAACTGAACGTTTGCTTGTGCCACACTCGAGTGAATACTCGAGTAAAATTCACTCGAGCAAACAATTTGTGTGAAGCTCACTCAAGCAAACAATTTGTGCAAAATACGCTCGAGCTACTCTCGAGTGAACAACCTGTGCGAAGTACACTCGAGCAAACAATCTGTGTGAAGTTCGCTCGAGCCACACTCGAGCGGACATCGAACGAATGTTGTGTGGAACTAAAAATCTTGATTTTTTCAAAACCTAAATCCCGCCAATTTTGAAATTTAACAGCCTAAAAATTGAAATCAATGAAATGTAAACAACAAATTATACACATTTCATAAATTCTAAACCACAATGTGACAATTTAATGATTTTGGAATCCTGAGATTTTACAAAAAAAATTAAGTGAGTGAGTTGTTTATAAATAATTTTTAGTTTAATGAACTTCGGAAGATGGCTCGCAGTGGCTTCAAGAAATGTAGATGGTAGGGGAGGTGAAGCGTAATGTGGAGAGGAGAGAGATAAAGGGTGCAAGGTGCTGTGGATGTGCAAATTGCAAAGCAGCGAAAGTGAGGGAGGAAGAAAGGGGTCTTGCATTTTGGACCCCTTTCAGAAACAATGTCGTTCTGCTTGAATCCGCTTAAAACAAAATGACATCATTTAGTTATTTCAATAGGTCGTTTTGCATTTTGGACCCCCTTCTGAACGAAACAACGTCATTCCTCTTGAAGTGGAACGATATCGTTTTGATTATATGATTTTTTTTTATATATATAAAAAAAAGAGTCAAAGTTTGGAGTCAGCATGGGCTCAAGACTTCGACTTCTACTAGGGGAGTCAACTCCAATTTTTGAAAACTCCGACTCTGTTGGTGTAACAGTCCGTTAGAAATTCAATTGTGAAATTAGTTTTCTCGTGAAAACCCCATAAGTTTTTACGAATCCATTAATCGTATAGGTTTTTGTCTAACTATATAGTTAGTGTTATTATTTACTATGGTATCAGAAGTGTGTTTTTGATTATTGAAAATAGTTAGAAGTGTCAAAATGTATTATGGTTTGTGCCATTAGACTCGGAGGGTTATTTAAGGTCTTATGGTGCAATAACACTTTTTCATAATTTTGTGCGAAACGTCTGTTCAAAACTGTAGATATTATTGGATAAAAATATCTTGAACTAATTTTTGTGGATATTATTGGATAAAAATATCTTAAGCTAATTTTGTAGATATTATTGTATACAAATATTTTAAACTAATTTCGTGGATATTATTGGGTAAAAATATCTTGAGTTGATTTTTATAGATATTATTAGATAAAAATATCTTAAACTGATTTTTTGGATAGAAATATCTTGAGATAATATTTTATAGATATTTTGGGTAGGAAAAACCTACACTCAACTCTCAACTCTAGCCTTATCATCTTCCATATCTCGTCCAAAAGTATCTCCAATCACCACCCATGAACTTATCTTCATTTACACGTTCCTTTAAAAGAATATCAAACACTCTCTCTAGGACAGATTTTAGGAGTTCTTTTGCACGCCCATTTCGAAGCTTTTATAAGTGTTTTATCATAAAGTCTCATTCATATAAGTTGTTAATTTGTGAGTCTAGTTTACGTGGATATCTTATTTATCCCATTTGAAGATCATTTGGTCAGTCAAATATTATGTAAACTATAGAAAGGTCATTCTAGAAGATAAACTGGAGAATATGTTATAATTTGGAGTTTTTGACCAAGCTAATGAATAGATATTGGTCCGAAATTTTTATGGAGTATTGTTAACATGTATATATGATTATTGGTTGAGTATTTTTGCATGATTAAAGGTTTTGATGAAATATTTTCTTAAATTTAGAAACTTAGAAACTGGAAGAGGAAAAACAGTTTCTGTTTTGAGAAAGTTTAACTCTTTGGTGGTCTAAACCTATTCCAATGACTTTGATAATTTTATTGGAGGATCCTAAGCATCTTATATACATTTTATATTATTATTTTGAAGATATTTGATGTTAGTTTCAAAGATATGAAATTTTATGCAAAAAGATATTCAGATAAGCCAAAGTGTGGATGTTCTTGGCTAAATTTATGTTTTGGTTAATTTTTTTAACCATGTGATCTTGAATTAGAAGCTTATATATGTTTTAGGACATGTTTTTAAACCATGTGATGGTTTGATTTGAAGATCACATCTTTATAAGTTATAGATCAAAAGGTTAATCAAAACAAGTTATAAACAAAAATCAATGGAAATAGCATATAAGAATTTCGGCCCTATGGAGTTTTAATAGTTGTGGTTAGTTTTAAATATTTCTAAATTGATATTTGAGTTGAGAATAAAATTTACATGAAGCATGTAAATTTTGATGACTTTTGAAATTAGTATACAAAATCCTTAAGTTATGGGTTAAACGGTCATTTTCCTACATGCAGAGAGTAAAATGGAAATTTTACTATTTAAGTTAGTATTTTTCATATTTCAATTTATTAGTGATTTAGTGCTAACTTTTAGAATCACTAATTACAGTTCCTCGTGATCGCGCTTAAGGTTTTATAAGAAATGCGGAGATCGAGGCAAGTTACCTTTTAACTTACTAACAGTCTACTATGTATGTGTGCTAAGTAAAGGAACTACAATGTATATATATGTGTGTTATCATATATGTCATGCCATGCCAAGTTATCACATAATTGTCTGTTACATAATATATTCTATCATATATATGAAAACTGTTACATAATATATTCTGCCATATATATGAAAATTGTTACATAATATATTTTGTCATGTATTACTATACATTACAAGTACGTCATGTTAAATATACCATCTATTACATGTATGTCAAGTCATGTAATATTCACTATTGCAAGTATGTCATATTAAATATGTTGTCTATTATATGTCATGTTACGAAATATTTCTATCTCAAGTTGGTCATGTCTTTCAAGTTATGTTCAAGTCACGTTATGTTACGTCAGGGCTTCAGTCCTTTCGTATTCCAGTCATGTTTCATCTTGAGTTACATTCAGTTTCGTGAGGTCCACAACAACTGTGACACACAAAGTATGGGGTCATAGCAATTGCGCCGCATACACTACGTGAGACACAACAATTATGACACGTAGAATATATGAGGCCACAACAACTGTGGAGTATGTATTTAACTGTATTGTGACACGTAGAATACATGGAGCCACAACAACTGTGGAGTGTGTATTTAACTGCATTATGACGTGTAGAATACATGGGGCCACAATAACTGTGGAGTATGTATTTACACGTAGAATACATGGGGCCACAACAACTGTGGAGTATGTATTTTTCATGTTAAGTCAAGTTTCAGGTCAAGTTCATGTCAAGTCAAGTTCAATTCACGTTTCAATTTAAGTTATCTCAATTATGCTATATTGTACATCAAGTTATGCTTCAATTACTTATGAATTTGATTATGCATTCATGCTTTTACTGTCATCCATGCATCATTAGCCTGTGTGAAAGTTTGTTTTGTTAACTTACTGAGATTTGTAATCAAATCTCACTTTGGTAGTCCCAACTACCATTTCCCCTGAATGGTAGATCTTGTTACAGGACCTGAAAGAGAATCATGAGCTGATCAACTAGACACAGTTGAGTAAGCGACGGTGCGGCGTCAATGTTAATATAGTAGTTAACGTAAATTACTACTTGTACGATGGAGTTGCATCTCTAGTACTTTTTGGATTATAACCATTTTGGACTAGTGTTGTGATCTTAGTTGTTCAATGGGTCTTTATGTATGAAGTATGTTTTAAGCATTTGGGATATTTTCAATTTGATGCATGGTATTGCTAAAGAAAAAAATTATCCGCTGCAAATATTGCATAATGTTATATGCATGTTAGGAACATTGCATCTTATATGTTATAAACGGGGGTAGGTAACCTTGTGTTGCATATCTCGACGCTTCAAATGTCCGTCCGATCCCAAACGGAATTTGGGGGCGTCACAGGGTGGTATCAGAGTAATACGTCTCTGGGCAGTAAATTCACATGTCCTTAGGAAATGTACCAAATATTAGGCTTGAAATTTTGGTCGTCAGTAGGCTTGAATTTCTTAAGATATGAAAGGTAGTATGTAGTTTTAATACATATACTCGTGTGTTTCAAGAAGGGACACATGACTCGTGATAGAATATCTCGGAATCCTAAGGGAGATAACAATCAAGAGGATCAGAATTTCTCGATGGATGAAGGATTAGTTGAGGTGGTAAGTTTGCTGACCAACGTGTTTAGACATCCACAACTACGGCAAGTGCATATACCCATTAGAGTATATGTTGTCACTCAGAGAGACGTAAATGCTGGCGCCCCAGGAATTGCAGGAGCTGGTATCGTCACTGGTATTTTACTAGGACCTATATGTGGTTAAACATAGTTAACATTGATCTGATTGCAATTGTGACAGTGCTTGAGAATTCAGCTTGGAAGCTGAATTGTTACCCTAGTGGTAAGAGTAACAATTTTCATTAGAAGTATTATTGTTCATACCAATGTAGATATAGAATACCTTTTAGTAATATGAGAAATGATATTTAGGATTGATGAATGGTATTCCACATATTTGGAGAATTGTTTTGATTCTGAGAATATGATAGAAATTGTGTTTGGAAGAATAATTTGATTAGGAGAAGATTTAGCTTTAGTGAGATTCATTTATGATAATAGTATTACCACGCTGCCAGTAAATGATTTCTGGCAAAGCACTATCTTTATGGATACATAGATCGATCTTCTTTTGAAGACTATTATATGGGGAATAAAATCTTGGTCTTGAGGATTTATGTGAACATTAGGAACAAATCATTTAGAGTTAGAATAATTGATAACTCATGATGGATAGAAGAGTTATGACAATCATAAGAGAGAAGGTCTCAAGTTTAAGTTATTAACTGGTCAGTTATCGAAGTACCACCTAGGAAGAGGACTGATTGTTGCAATTATAAAGAAGTAAGTTAGTCCTAGACCAGTAGAACTCTTTGAGGTTTTTATTAACTTGAAGATTACTGAGAGTTTGGATATGCATGATTAAATGCATATTTATATGAGCCATTGCAAAGTGAGAAAGCAAAAAGAGATTGCAGAGTAAGAATGCAGACTAATTTCAGAAAAGTGAAGAAGATGAGATGCGAAAAAAGATGAACTGAATAATTCTTTTATAGAGAAAATTATGACGAATAATCTCTCGTGAAGCATTTTTCTACAAGAGACAAGAGCAATGTAGTATCATAGCTGCGGTGCCTGACAATTACAGAAGAACAAAGTAGTGTCATAGCTATGCGGCGCCTGACAACTACAGAAGAGCAATGTAATATCATAGCTGCGGTGCCTGACAACTACAGAAAAGCAAAGTAGTGTCATAGCTATGCGGCGCCTAACAGATACAGAAGACCTATAAAAATCATACAGATCAGAGTTGTCCGGTCTAAAACAGAGGGCCACCGATTTTAAAAGAGAGAGAGAGAGAGAGAGAGAGAGAGAGAGAGAGAGAGAGAGAGAGAGGTTAACGGCTTAATTTTGATGAATTCTCTACTAACTATGGTATTTACAAGAACACTTAAAGTATATCGCCTATGTTTTTCTAAAGAGGAGTTTCGGAAGATTATTTACTTGAAATTTTAGGTTTGGAGAGTGTGTCAATACAACTTGGCCAACCTTGTGGAAATAAGTATAATATAATTGTTGATTAAAGTAAGAGAGTTAAGGAATGACATAATCTCAAAGGCAAATATATACGGGATAGACATCAGGTTGGTAAGCAACATCTATTCCTTAACTTGTTATTTCTTACTTACTTCGATTTCGAGGACAAAATCTTTTTTTTAAAAGTGGAGATTGTAACAGCTTGTTAGAAATTCAATTGTGAAATTTCTATTAGTTTTAGGAACCTCATAAAGACCCTATAAGTTTTCACAAATCCATTAATCGTATAGGTTTTTGTCTAACTACATAGTTAGTGTTATTATTTACTATAGTATCAGAAGTATATTTTTGATTATTGGAAATAGTTAGAAGTGTCAAAATTTATTATGGTTCGTGCCATTAGACTCGGAGGGTTATTTAAGGTCTTATGGCGCAATAACACTTTTTCATAATTTCGGGCGAAACGTCTGTTCAAAACTATAAATATTATTGGATAAAAATATCTTGAGCTAATTTTTGTGGATATTATTGAATAAAAATATCTTAAACTAATTTTGTGGATATTATTGTATACAAATATTTTAACCTAATTTCGTGGATATTATTGGGTAAAAATATCTTGAGTTGATTTTTATAGATATTATTAGATAAAAATATCTTAAGCTGATTTTTTGGATAGAAATATCTTGAGATGATCGTTTATAGATATTTTGGATAGGAAAAACCTACACTCAACTCTCAACTCCAGCCTTATCATCTTCCATATCTCGTCCATAAATATCTCCAACCACCACCTACGAACTTATCTTCATTTACACGTTCCTTTAAAAGAATATCAAACACTCTCTCTCGGACAGCTTTTATGAGTTCTTTTGCACGCTCATTTCGAAGCTTTTGTAAGTGTTGTATCATAAAGTCTCCTTCATATAAATTGTTTCTTTTTTAGTCTAGTATACGTGGATATCTTATTTGTCCCATTTGAACATCATTTGGTCAGTAAAATATTATGTAAACTATAGAAAAGTCATTCTAGAAGATAAACTGGAGAATATGTTATAGTTTGGAGTTTGTGACCAAGCTAATGGATAGATATTAGTCCAAAATTTTTATGGAGTATTGTTAACATGTATATATGATTATTGGTTGAGTACTTTTGCATAATTAAAGGTTTTGATAAAAGATTTTCTTAGATTTAGAAACTTAGAAACTGGAAGAGGAAAAACAGTTTCTGTTTTGAGAAAGTTTAACTCTTTGGTGGTCTAAACCTATTCCAATGACTTTGAAAATTTTATTGGAGGATCCTAAGCATCTTATATACATGTTCTATTATTATTTTGAAGATATTTGATATTAGTTTCAAAGATATGAAAGTTTATGCAAAAAGATATTTAGATAAGCCAAAGTGTGGATGTTCTTGGCTAAATTTAAGTTTTGGTTAATTTTTTTAACCATGTGATCTTGAATTAAAAGCTTATAAATGTTTTAGTACATCTTTTTAAATTATGTGATGATTTGATTTGAAGATCATATATTTATAAGTTATAGATCAAAAGGTTAAGCAGAACAAGTTATAAACAAAAATCAATGGAAATAGCATATGAGAATTTCAGCCCTATGGAGTTTTAATAGTTGTGATTAGTTTTAAATGTTTCTAAATTGATATTTGAGTTGAGGATAAAATTTAAATGAAGCATGTAAATTTTGGTGACTTTTGGAATTGGTATACAAAATCTTTAAGTTATGAGTTAAACAGTCATTTTCCTACATGCAGAGAGTAAAATGAAAATTTTACTCTTTAAGTTAGTATTTTTCATATTTCAATTTATTAGTGATTTAGTGCTAACTTTTAGAATCACTAATTACAGTTTCTCGTGATTGCGCTTAAGGTTTTATAAGAAACGCGGAGATCGAGGTAAGTTACCTTTTAACTTACTAACAGTCTACTATGTATGTGTGCTAAGTAAAGGAACTACAGTGTATATATGTGTGTTATCATATATATCATACCATGCCAAGTTATCACATAATTGTCTGTTACATAATATATTCTGCCATATATATGAAAACTGTTACATAATATATTCTGTCATATATATGAAAACTATTACATAATATATTCTGTCATGTATTACTATACATTACAAGTACGTCATGTTAAGTATGCCATCTATTACATGTATGTCAAGTCATGTAATATTCACTGTTGCAAGTATGTCATATTAAATATGTTGTCTATTATATGTCATGTTACAAAATGTTTCTATCTCAAGTTGGTCATGTCTTTCAAGTTATGTTCAAGTCACGTTATGTTACGTCAGGGCTTCAGTCCTTTCGTATTCCAGTCATGTTTCATCTTGAGTTACATTCAGTTTCATGGGGTCCACAACAACTGTGGCACACAAAGTATGAGGTCACAGCAATTGTGACGCATACACTACGTGAGACACAACAATTGTGACACGTAGAATATATAGGGCCACAATAACTATGGAGTATATATTTAACTGTATTGTGACACGTAGAATACATGGAGCCACAACAACTGTGGAATGTTTATTTAACTGCATTATGATGTCTAGAATACATAGGGCCACAACAACTGTGGAGTATGTATTTTTCATGTTAAGTCAAGTTTCAGATCAAGTTTATGTCAAGTCAAGTTCAGTTCACGTTTCAATTTAAGTTATCTCAATTATGCTATATTGTACATCAAGTTATGCTTCAATTACTTATGAATTTGATTATGCATTCATGTTTTTATTGTCATCCATACATCATTAGCCTGTGTGGAAGTTTGTTTTGTTAACTTACTGAGATTTGTAATCAAATCTCACTTTGGTAGTCCCAACTACCATTCCTCCCGAATGGTAGATCTTGTTACAGGACCTGAAGGAGAGTCTGGAGCTGATCAACCAGACACAGTTGACTAAACGACGGTGCGACGTCAATGTTAATATAGTAGTTAATATTAATTACTACTTGTACGATGAAGTTGCATCTCTAGTACTTTTTGGATTATAACCATTTTGGACTAGTATTGTGATCTTAGTTGTTCAATGGGTCTTTATGTATGAAGTATGTTTTAAGCATTTGGGATATTTTCAATTTGGTGCATAGTATTGCTAAAGAAAAAAATTATCCGCTGCGAATATTGCATAATGTTATATGCATATTAAGAACATTGCATCTTATATGTCATGAACGGGGGCAGGTGACCTTGTGTTGCATGTCTCGACGTTTCAAATATCTGTCCGATCCCAAATAGAATTTGGGGGCGTCACAGTTGGAGTCACAGTGCTGTCAGAGCTCGGATGGAGTTGGAGTGGGTGGAGTTTTTGCCCACCCATACTCACTCCAACTGGCCTCCTTCTGTTATCAAATTTTCTATATTCTTTGCTTCCCTTTCTTATTCTAATTTACTTACTTTTTTTTTCCCTAACACCCTGTAAAGATAAATATGAGAAGCAATATTATTAGAAAAAACTTTATAAAAGTAAATTTATAAACTGACGTAATTTCATATGATAAGTTAAATCTACTTTATAATAAAAATAATTTATAATCTAACATAATTTACAATAAGTCAAATCATGTCAATTTTTAGATTTACTTCTATAAAATATCTCTGTGATTAAAACATTTCATGTATAAATTCTAGTTCCACCTCCATCATTAACTCTCTCTCTCTCTCTCTCTCTCTCTCTCTCTCTCTCTCTCTCTCTCTCTCTCTCTCTCTCTCTCTCGTTCCAGTAGATATTGAAGCAGCTAGATTAGGAAGGCAATGGATCTATGGTGTGAAGAATACAAGCTTTAGAATGAGATTGTAATCTCTATGACTTCAAAGAAGTTCGGCTTAGATTTAATATGATTCCGTTCCGGTCGGAAAGGATCAAAATTTGCCATTTCGGTATAGTGGCTGAAATATTCTACCTATATATTTCGTACTGCTTAAAATTTCAATCGTTTCACCTTGTTTCTATCCATTCTGATAGGATTCCAGCATTCTGGCTGGAATTCACTTTTCGGTCTGAAATTAAATATTCGGTGATTTTTTTTTTTTTTGCAATTATCACTAATTCCTTGGCATTTTCGTATTTAAATATTTTTTTTTTCTATTTTTCTTATTTTCCTTTTCTGATTCTCATTTTGCCCCCTTCCCGTTTCAATTTCTTTCTCTTGGGTTCTCAGAAATTCCAAGTTTCCAAATCCAACTTCCCCTTCGTCTTGGCCTTTGATCATTGATCTCCTCCATAGTCCACTAGTGTTGACTCTGACAGTGTCACCTCCACGTCGCAGCTCCATCGTGAGTCTTGGCCTGCAGCAATGATGCCCATCCGCGAATCAATTTGTCAAGTCTTAGCCTGTAGTGGCAGTGTTGTGACTTCAATCATTATTTCTTATCAATCTAGAGTCTCGATGACGCCATTCATCGCTATAGATGACTCTTGGCATTTGCTAGTTCGTTGTTCCTCTGCCGTAGCGAATCGTAGATCTAGATCGGCCCCTTTAGCCTTTAATGCATCACTGCAGGTATTATGAACTGTAGATTTAATTAAGTGTTTCCTGGCATGTGAAATGTGAATTGTTGGTGCATATCTTGTTAGTTGTTATAAATGAATGCATATTTTTATGTGCTTTTGAAAATACCTTAGGAGTAAAATGCTCATCATCTGTATGTGCAAATGCTTGGTTTTACTTTTACCTACAACATTATCGCAAAGCCATGCCTGAATTCTAAAGCTTGAAGTTCAAGATGTTGTTCATAGTTGATAGAAATAAAATAACAAAAATTGAATTAACAGAATCTTGAAAAACTAAGAGTTGTCTTTAGGTTATTAGTTGTAGATCTACATATATAAAATATTTTTGCTCTGTGTCTTGAGAATTTTGAGATTGATAAGATATGTGCATATATAATTATATATATTATATATGCTTTTGGTTCTTGAGTTGATTCTTTTTTTTTTTCCATAATGTAGGAATATATAAATTATAAATGTCTAGTTATCAATCAAATAGTGCTACATTTACGGTAGTTGCTCCTGCTAGATCAGATAATCTAGTATGGGCCCATGCACGTGTAGTGCCAGGGGCAAGAAAATAATACTCAATGTCTCTATTGTAGTAAAAAAATTAGAGGTGGAGGAGTCACGAGATTGAAGTATCATCTAGGTGGGATTTTAGGTGATGTAGAAGCTTGTAAAAATGTCCCTGATGATATAAAATGGCAAATGAATGAATTGGTCAATGAAATGAAGAAAAAGAAAGAGAAGAAAAGAAAACGAAACTTAGAGATTGGAACTGGAAGCTTTGTAGATTGAGCAAATAATGATGTTGATGTTGTTGAAGATGATGATGAGGGAGGGAATCAGGGACACATTCATGGTTCAAAAGATAAGGGAAAGGATAAAGTATGTGAAAAGTCAACGAGGGCATTTAATAGATATTATGCTTCAAGAACAACTCTTGGGTCTCAACCTTCTATTAAGATTGCTATGTGCTAAAAAAAAATGATTGACAAAGCAAAGATGGCTATAGCAAATTGGTGGTATGATGCTAATTTGCCTTTCAGTGCATCTCAATCAAAATTTTATCAACTAGCTATAGATGCCATAACTGTCATCGGGCTAGGATTCAAGGATCCTTCTTTACATGAGTTGAGAGAAAACCTGTTGAAAAATTGTGTGACCAAGGTTCAAAATTATGTCTTAGATATCAAAACATCTTAGAGGGATAGTGGTGGTTCACTGATAGCAGATGGTTGGACAAACCAAAGGCAACAATCAATAATTAACATTTTAGTTTATTGCCCAAAAGGTACAATGTTTTTAAAGTCTATTGATACATCGAGCCTTAGAAAAGATGTTGAAACATTATTTAACATTTTTCATGAAGTTGTTCAAGAAGTTAGGGTTGAGAATGTTATACAATTCATAACAGACAATGATGCAAGTTATAAGGCTGCAGGAAAAAAGTTACAGCAGAAGTATGACTCTTTCTCTTGGTCTCCTTGTGCAGCTCATTGTATATATTTGATGTTAGAGAATTTTTGTTATCCCAAGCATTTTCCTATTATTTGTGAAATTATAAAGAAGGCAAGGAAGATAAAAAAATTCATTTATAACTGTACTTGGGTTTTGGCTTTGATGAGAAAAGACTTCACCAAAGGTCATGATTTATGTCACCTTGCAGTCACAAGGTTTGTTACAAATTTTTTAAGTATCCAATACTTACTTTTGTTTAAAAAAGAGTTTACTTGTGATAAGTGAGTTGTATCAAGTTATTCTAAAAACAACATAGGGAAGGAGATAGCCAAAATTATTCTAGAAGATAGAGAGTTTTGGGCTCAATGTCAATTTATTGTAACAATTAGCGAACCTTTAGTTCGAGTACTACGACTTGTCGATGGGGATGAGAAGCTTGCAATGGGATAATTGTATGGTGCAATGGAGAGAGCCAAAGAGAATATAAAAACAAGATTGAAGAACAAAGTTACTGCATTTATGCCATTCATCAGGTCATTGCTAGGTGGAATAAGTAGCTTCATGGTGCATTACATGTAGTTAGCTGTATTCTTAACCCTGAAATTTACTTTAACCCTTACTTTAAAAGTAAAAATGATGTTTCAAGAGGGTTTATGACTTGTGTTATAAAGTTAAAACTTGATCCTAATAAATAAGGTGAGGTCATTCAACAAATTGACTTGTTTAAGAATGTACATGGTGATTTTGGACAACTTTTAGCAATCCACATCATGAAAAAATTAGTTCAGGAATATCCTTTGGTAAATAGTGTGAATCTATATTTTAATTATTTTATTTAATTTTAAGTAATTATTTATAATTGCACTTTTATTGTAGTTGCGTGGTGGAGTACTTTTGGAAATGAGGTTCCAACTCTTCAAACGTTTGCAGTTCACATATTAAGTCAATGTTATAGTGCAATTGGCTATGAAAGAAATTGACACACATTTGAGTTTATTCATTCGAAGAAGAATAATAATAGATTAGAGTATAAACGTTTGGATGATCTAGTATTTGCTCATTATAACTTGAAACTACGTGAGAGGTAAAATTTTTAAAAAATAATGTTTTTTATTGTTAAAAAATATGTAACATTTTCACTTATATGTGACTTTTATTTTGGCAGAAACATAAAAAGGGGAAGAGATGCTTTGAATCCAATCAATTTTGAGAACACTGACTTGATGGAGGAATGGATAGGTGAAAAATCAGAGCTTATTGATGGAGAATATTTGGATTCAAGAAGTATTAAGGAGCCATTAGCCTCACTAAATTTGGAAGAGGGTGATAATATTGGTCTTGATATTGATGATAATGTTGGTGACATTGAAGAAAATATTTTGAGTGACTTTGCGAATGTTGATCATTTTTGTCTTATTGATGAAAATGAATGATTATTTCTTTTAACCGTTAGATTGAGAACTTATGATATTTTATTGAGTTTTATCAATATGTGTGTTTAAGACTTGTATTCACTATTGAGAAATATTATTAAGTTTATCAAGTATGTAAACTTTTAAGATTTGTATTGGTTTTATTTTGGAATATAGTTATTATATATATAATTTATTCATATAATGTCTATCTCGAAACGGTACAGCAAAACATACCAGTACCGAAATATTCTGTTACAGTGCCTAAACCGAAACGATCACCATAACGGATTCTTAAACTTTGCAATACATACAAAATTAAAACTAAATCGATCCATTGCGTCAACTTCGACAGACAATAAAGATATTAATGCATTGATCGACGTGTATTAAATCCTACATCAATCGGTATAGGTTGTTTATTAAGGCGCCGTTTAATAAACAGTTAGTCTCATCTAATTTCATTTCATTCCATCTCATTTTAACATTTAAACAATACACAAACACTTTTCAATTTTTCTTTCATACTTTTTCATCTATTCATTAAAACTTTCTCAAACTTCTATTAAAAAATAATTCAACTTCCATCGTAAAATAAAATAATATTAAAAATTATTTTCTAATAATATTTTAATTTTATAATATTTTAATTTCTCAAAATCTAATAAAAATTTTAATTCAAATTATTGTATTATTATTCACAAACCATCTCACTATTATTTACAGATTTCTCATTTTTTCTCATTTCACTTGACTATACAAATGAATCGATATGACAACATATACAAAATTGAATTTATAAATCGATCGATTGTGCCAACTCCAATAAATAATAAAGATATTAATACTTCGATCAACGTGTATTAAATGCTACAATGATAGGGTGTACACTAAGATCTCGCTTGGATAAACAATTTCATTTCATCTTATGTCATCTCATCTCATTTCATTTAATTTCAACATTCAAATCTACTAAAATGCAAACACTTTTCAATTCTCTTTTATGCTTTTTCATTTAATCATTAAAACTTTCTCAAGTTTTTATATAAAAAATAATTCAACTTTATCAAATTCTAAAAAATAATTATATTAAAAATAATATTCTAATAATATTTTTATTCAATTTTTTCTTTCTCATTTCTTAAAATCGAATAAAAATCTTAACTCAAACTATTTCACTACTATTCACAAACTATCTCTCTTTTATTCATAGACTTTTTATCTTATCTCATTTCATTTGACTATCCAAATGAGGCCTAAATATTTGAACTTAATACCCCATTTCCCAATAAAAGTCATTTTTAGAATTTTCGGGAACCGATGTGCTACTAAACTTGAACTTAAAAACTTTTTCTTCTTAACAAAGAGCCAGATATGAAAGATTCCTTATAAAGAAATAAATTCCATCTTTATTAAATACTTAAAATCTAAAAGAAAGTTTGTATAAGCACTTATTTAAAATTACTAAAGTATCATGCAATAAAATATCCTGCAATCCCATTCTCATTCTCATAAAAATCATCTCCTGGGGTGGATAAAAAATAAAATAAAATAAAATAATGAGCTGAATAGTCAATAAGCAACACATCATACAGTAAACATAATAAATATAGGGTTTTTCTTGAAAATATGCATACTCACAAATACATACGTAAATAACATGAATATGAATTTATCTTTCACTTATCATAGGCTGGTATTCACTGTTGACCCCATGAGTTAGGGTTAACAAAAATCTAAATAGATTCCGATCAATTTCGCCTGTGGCTGCAGGTTGTGGAATCCATACATAAAAAGGATACATTAGGTACACGACCAGCATGTACAACCTGGCAATGCAATATGCCAATAACATATAGTATCTTCTTCATATCATAACATAGGTCATTACATATCTTATCATTTATACTTCATCATAATCATACTTGCATGCTTGTCATATCAGAGATTTCAAATGAAATCACATTCTTTCATAAAATTCCGTGGTACATGTTTTCTCATATAAAATCATGATTTTTCATGAATATTTTAATGTGTAAATCTTCACATAAAATCATGCATGGATTTTTACAAAATATTTTAATGCATAACTCTCACATAAGATCATGAATTTTCATAAATCTTTTGATACATTACTCTTTTCGTAAAATCATGAATTTTTATAAATAATTTAATAAATAATTCTTCAAGTAAAATTATGAATTTTTATTACGTAAAAAAGGGTTTGCAATGGAGGGCATACATGCATAATATTTTTATAACAGACATGTCATTTATTGGATTGTGACTGCTCTTTTCGCTAGACTGGGTCTTAATAAGCATCCCTCCTCTTTGCCTATTGTTATTGGTTGGATAAAAAAGAGTTTTGCCTCGATCCTTCGGTTAGCCTGCCAAAGTAATCACATTCTATTTCATATCCAACTTGAAATATTGGATATAATCATGCTACTTACCTTGAAATATTGCTTCCCAAAATCTCCGACACAAAATCAATCACGGTGATGAACTGTGAGGTTTATGATATATATATATATATATATATATATATATATATATATATATATATATATATATATTTCTAAATGACATACGGAATGAAGATATTTATAGAGAGATTTGGGAGAGAGTGACAACCAGTTTGAGTTGGACTCAGTTAAAGAGTTTTGACGTGACGATAACTTGTAAAGTTGTATCCATGTTGGAATAAGATGCCGACAAGTTCGAGTTCAAGTTGGACTCAGTCAGGATCATTCGAGAAGAGAGTTTGAATTTAAAAATATAATCTAGTAATGCATTCAATGTAGAATTGATAGTAACTGAGGCTGCGTATGGAACTTCAATCAATAATGATTTTAAATTGAAATAAATTTCTAATGACTAATAATTAAATTCTAAAAGAAGTATAACTCGTTCAATAAATAATAAATGAAATTTAATCTAGTTATTGAATCAAATTAAAACTACTAATCAACCTAAATAAATAACTTATCGCTCGGGGGCTTATCAAATATGATCCATTAACAATTATTAATATCTCAACCTTATAATTATTGGGTCGGTCGTTACATATAAGCTATACATACAAGTGACTATAAGGTGAGATATTGTGATCAGGCTCAAATTTTGTAAGGAATTTTAATATTGACCTAGCTACCTATCAAAAAAAAAAAAATTAATATTGACCTTGCTTGTTGAGGACAAAAAGATCACTAAAATATATTTATAATTCTATACCTTTAAAAATGTATACACTAATATTCAAAATCCATGCACATGGTTATAAATACTAGTAAATTCGTAATGTGATGGACAGAATTCACAAGACTGGCCATTAATTGTAGAGAGAAAACGAGACTAGCCCATCTAGTTTTAGAAGAAAACCAACCCTCCGAAAGAAGTCTACCACGTAAGCATCTTATTACCATTACCATGCATTTGCCTACACCCGAGTAGCAACCCGTGTCACTTCTTTCCTATTCAAACCCAAACCCATCCTCACCCCACTCATCCTCGACGGCAGAGAACACGACTACTGCCTCTTCATGATTCCCAATTTCTAAAACCTCTCCTTCTTGTACGACTGTGATCACGTCTGCATTTCTAATGGTAGAAAGCCAATAGGCAACCACTACAGTTGTTCGTCTGACCATGACACGATCTAGTGCCTCCTATAAACTTTTCTCAGACTTAGCATCGAGTGCACTCGTTGCTTCATCCAGTAAAAGGATGGATGGGTTCTTCAGTATTGCTCGGGATATTGCAATCCTTTGCTTTTGCCCACCTGAAAGTTGTATTTCTCTCTCATTAACCTACAACAAAGGCTCTTAATTACTTTTCCTTGCAATGTATTTTTTTTAAGTGATTATTTTAAGCCTTCAACAATTCCAGAATGTAAATATCAAGGAGAAAATGGCTACTCAAGTCTCCAATCCTTGAGATTTCTTACTTTCCTACACTTTGTCCCTTAAAATTCTCAATGTAAAAGTTATTACCTTTTTGATTTATTTGAAATGACTTGAGATTTCTTACTTTCCTACACTTTGTCCCTTAAAATTCTCAATGTAAAAGTTATTACCTTTTTGATTTATTTGAATTCATTTCAACAAATTACAAGCACTATGGTTACTAGGGGGAAGGGGTTTTGGCTTAGGGGAAGGGAGGTCGGTTTTGTAGGTTGCAAGGGGGAAGGGTTTTTGGAAAGGGTCACAAACAAGGGGTTTGCTCGCAGGTTGCAAGGAAGGGCTTCGGTTTCGCAGGTTGCAGGGGTAGAAGGGGTTTGCTCGCAAGGATGAAGGCTTTTGTTTAGATGAGTTCTAATCAAGTGTAGTCTTTTGTAGTTGTTATTTCCTCAAATTTCTTATGTGTCTTTATATAAATGGAGGGCTGTTTTTCTCACATATTCAGATGGGCTGGTCTGAAGCGTTTCTATTGACTATATTATATGGATCTTAATTATGTGATTAAAATACAGAAGCACGCATGAGATATCAATGAATGATGGTTAATTAAGGTGGGCATATGAAAAATAAAATCAATCACACAAGAAACATAATGATTTTGTTGATCACTAGGAAAACCAGCTAGTTGTTCGTACTCAATTTACTCTCTAGAAGATGACCCCAAAGGAGAGGAACAGAGGTTGAAAATGAATAGAGTTTCAACCTCTATTCAACCATGATCAATCCGAGCTTATTAAATCGCTAATTATAGTATATCTCACTTCTAAAAGACTCATGGTTGTAGGCTTTAGTATCGACCAACGTAAATCTCGATAGCTCTATCTTTATTTATATTTTTTGCATTTTATTTACTGTTTAAACCATAGATCATTAATTAAGCATCTTGCCATCATCCAAGTTTTATCGTGGGCCATTCGACCATATTGTTAATATCTGGCATCAATGGAAAAGACGCATCAACACCAATAATTAGAAAAAAGAAAAAACATGAAGCTTAATCTAGCGCAATATACCACTACTAAGTGATTTATTAAACGCACAACAGATAATTAACTTCATTGGATATGCAAATCATACACCTTTTTTAATAGAGAATTACTATATATACAAAGAGATTAAACAAAGTAATTTGCTACGAAAATAAACTCATTCTCTTAAGAAATAGGTATTTTGGTCATAAATTTCTAATCACAAATTTCTTATAATACGGATCCATAAAAAATAGATAGACCATGATTCTAACCACAAAAGTTGTGGCTAGAAATGTGGCAAGTGGCAACTTAGGCCCCGTTTGAAAATTGTGATTAATTGAGTTGAGTTGAATCTAATATTTAAATATCAAATTTTTAAATCATTAAATTTATCTCAACTCAAAATCTCTTTACATGTGGGACTCATAATTTTTTTAACTCAATACATTTTTACACGTGAGACCCACAACTTGTTTTTAATTTATCATAAATACATCTAAACTCATCATCTTAAGTAGATTTCAAAAAACTTACTCTACTATTTTAACTCACTATTATTTATAAAGAACTTAACTCAACGGTCAAGTAAATCCTTAGTATTCTCGTAAAATTGTTTTCTATTTTAGAAATATATAAATTAAGAAGTTAAAGTTTTGAAGTGGAAAAGGTTAAAGCAAAAGCCGAAACCACGCATGATGAGGTTCTGCAATTTGTTCTGGTTGTGATGAGGTTGACGACAGCTATAAGACACACACAACAAAGAAAAGAAAAGAAAAGTAGTAGCTCTTTCACGCATCAATATATAAAACTATTAATATTGAGAAATGAATCATATATGTCGTCGATCCCTCTTGTACGAGTATTTTGATTGTTCTGCTTTTACTAAGCAGCTATATAAAGAAGACGTCCCCACATGATATATGTAGATATATGGTAGATTGCATGCATGGGGGTATCAAGACATGAAATGTCAGTTATTTTGTAATATTCACATCAATTTTATTTCTTTTTCACTTTTTGGTCCCGACTTGGAAGCTTTTTCTTATCCTTTTGCAAGCCACACGGTCCTGATTCCGCTCTGTGGCTCTCGAAAGGCATTTCCTTTTCAACGGAAAAGTATATTTTTATTTTTTTATTTTTTATTTTTATTCTTATTATTTGTGGTGTAAACTTAATTAACCAGAACAGTTTCTCTCTCTCTCTTTTTTGCTTTTTGTGGGCCTTTTTTTTTTTTTACTCTTTTTAATATTGTATTTCGTTGTCAACTCATTTTAAATTAATTATTGATAAAATTTATTATTTTTTCTCAACTTCTCATTAAAAAATTAAATTCATCTCAACATATTTCATATATTTTAATTAAAAAAATTAATATCAATAAAATTTATAAAATATTAATATATATTTACAACTCAATTCAACGTTAAAATGTATTCTAAGCCATCGTTGTGGTGAAGGGGCTCAACAGCTTTTTTCTCCCCAGCTGAAAGGTCTTTGAGTGGTGCATTCTTTTTGTTAATTTGTTTTATCCTATAATAATATTATAACTGGTTTTGATCAGTGCCAAGCATGCAACAATTATCTGGCCAGGGTTGGCTAGAGCACAGAGCCAGTCAAAAAAGTTTGTGGTATAGCATGCACGCACGCACGCATGCATCTGGGATGGATTATTAGTAATGATAATGATTATTTGATATGAAAATATATTCATTTTGATAAAAACTAATTATTTTAAAAATAAATAATTAGTCATAAATAAATAATTTTCTTATAGTGAACTCTCGTTAATAATTGAGCCCAACTCGTGAAAACCATTACAAGAAAACCAAATATTTGTGATTGAATATTTGCGATGATAATGATTATTTGGAACTAAAAATAGACTTATTTTGACAATAAATAATCATTTTAACAATAAATAGCTAGTTCAAATAAGCAGTTTTTTTTGTAGTGAACTCTCATTAATAATTGAGCCCAATTCGTGTAATATTTAATTAAATTGAATGAAGTGCAGAGTCAATGTTCAAATTTGAAACTTTTAATTACCATTAGAAATTTATTAGTACTTATACTAAAATTTTAAGCTAATAAGAGGATATTAATTTAATTATTTATATTATGTCTTTGATAATCATAGTCTCATTACAAAGAGATAGTCAGTCGATGGTAATGCAATATTTTATGAGCAGAAATAATAACCATATTGCATACATTTATATATAATATGGACCAAATTGGGAAATATTAGTTAGAAGTTGCCAAGATATATAGAATCTTATCCAACATGGAATTAAAATTTTGGCTTTGGCATGTTTAGCCCTTCAAGACGAGACACTTAACCAATTAAATATGTAGTGTCTCTACTGATTAATACGTTGTAGCTAGGAAATTTTCCTTCTTTCTTTTCCAAGCTGGTCTCAATTATGAATTGAATAATGAAATATATGTAGTTCTGTTGAAAGGGAACATGTGGGTAGCACCTAACCAAGCACATGATCCATATGCAACTTTTGGCCAAAAAAATAAAACAGATCTAGTAGATATGTGATACATAACAATTCCATGCATGGTATTTGTGGTTTAATCGGCTTGTAACCAAATGAGGCCTCAAGATATCTACCGGCCTGCACGACCAATGTATATGATAAGTTTTGTTACTTGTAAGATTAGTGTTTGGTTTCGTTAACAGTCTGTTTGAAATTGAGTTTGAAAATTTTAAAAGTGCTTTTAATTGTTTAAAAGCTCTTTTAAAGAAAAAAAAAATGATATGTTTCGTAAATTTATGAAAATAGCTTTAATCACTTAAAAAAAGTTGAAAGTCTACTTTTTTAAAAATCCCTAAATTGAAGCTTTTATTTAATAAAAAAAAAAAAAGAAGCTCATGTAGAGAACTATATATTTTTAAAAAATTGATTTAACTAACTTTAAAAGTATTTTAGATACATATTTATCAAATAGTAAACAACTTTTAAAGGATAGAGTTTATTATTTAAGTTATAAATTATATTTCACACTTCAATCCCAAACATGTACTAAGTGTGTCAATACATCATTTGTTGTATGACTCATTAATATAGCTACAGCAATACTTTTTTTGGGCGCGTAAAAAAGAAAAAAGGCTTTCAATAACAAAAATCACAATTTTAGTATGTAAGGACGTCCTACTTGAATAAGAAAGAGCAAATAGAAACTAAAAAATTAGCTATATATGCATGCTAATTAGATTAATTGAGTAAATTAGATAACAAAATATTGTCAAAAAGCATTAAGCGATTCAATATATTGAGTATATACTATAATATTCTACTTTGATTTTTTGTTGTAGTTTCAAGCAGGGTAATAAATAAATTTTATGTTAGCTTATTCTCTCATATACTACAAGAAAAACATTTTGTGATGGATTATTTGCTACAATAATGACTATTTACGATGAAATAGACTCATTTTAACAGAAAATAGTCATTTTTGCAGGAAATATTAATTGACCACAAATAAACAGTTTTCTTATAGTGAATTAATTAATTAATTTATACAATGCATCATGCATCATGTACATGTTCTAACTATAAGATTTATATTCAAAATTAAGCTTTAGGCTGGGTTTGGATAATGAGTTGAGTTGAAATGAAAGTTAAAAGTTGAATAAAATATTGTTAGAATATTATGTTTTAATATTATTATTATTATTTTAGAATTTGAAAAAATTGAATTATTTATTATATTTTATGTTGGAATTTAGAAAAGTTGTAATAATTAGTTGATATGAGTTTGGTATCCAAACTGGGCCTTAATTATCCATTTATATGAAACTCTTTATATGTCAAAGAAAGATGGCCTAGAACTAAAATGTGAAAAATTAATGTAAATTATAAATACTAAAACATCTAACTAAGATGTTAACATAGAAAAATATTAATACACAATTATATTTTTATATGACAGGTATGAACTTTGTAAAAATTATAGAGATGTATATTATTCATATTTTAATATGGCATGTATGAGTTCTATAAAAATTATAGAGATGTGTATTATTCAAAATGATCATATTTAATAATTGTCAAGGTGATTTTCTAAGATTTGAAGTATTGATCTCCTCTTTTTTTTCTTTTTTTTTTTTTTTATCAATCGATATGGTCGACTGTTTAACTTATTCAGATTCTTGTCTATTCTTTTAGGAACAATATTTTTGCCAAGAAAATATAAATGATGAAAAGAAGTTAAGAAGACAGCTAGGGTTTAAAAATTTTATAGTCGAAGAAGATGAGCTACAAGATCAAGAAAATTTGTATTATGGTATCAAAATAAAAGTTGAGTAACCTGGTTTTGGATAGTGAGTTGTGATTGATGAGATAAGTTGAGATAATTTGTAAATAGTAGTAAAATAATTTGAATTAAAATATTTTATGATGTTTTGGGAAATGAAAATAAAAAGTTAAATGAAAATATTATAAAGTTAAAATATTATTATAATATTATTTTTGTTTTGAAATTTAAGAAAATTAAATTATTTTTTTCTTTTTTCTTTTAAGTCAGGAAAAGTTATAATAATTAATTAATGATTAGATGAAAAAGTTAAAAATTTAAAATTAAAAAGTATTTGTATTTGTGATATTTAGATATTGAAATAAAATAAGATGAGATAAAAGCATCTGTCTATCCAACCAAGCCTAATCAGTTTATTGATTAGATCTAATCTCAACGGTACTTTTGACCTTTTCACACGTAACAGTACAGTTGACATGCAAATCTATATATATATTATGGTTCATATGATAGACATATTAATACTTACTGCATCATTAATATAAGATAATTTTAGAACCAGTACATTTGTTCGCTACCAATTAAAAAACAGCTCCCTCAATGTTGAGTTCTTCCCACTGAGTGCAGCAGATCGACGCCGCCCACAAGGTAGGGTTCTTTCTCCTGGAAATTTGATGCACACTAAAGATAAAAAGAAAGCTAAGTGAATACCTTATCTTCCAGTTCATTGACTTGACAAGTGGGGTGGACATTTCTTCTCATAAAGAATTATAATCCAATCCCATAATCTTGAAAAAGGGTATATTTCAAAAAAGGAAGAAGAAAGAATACCACTATGAGTAACGATCAATGTTGTTAATCTTTTTTTTATTTGTCACTAAGAGAGATACCCATGCTTTTTTACTCAAGGTTATATATAGTTTGTTCAGAAGAGAATTGTGGCAACTTCAAGGTTTTAGATCACGTTCTCATTCTCTGAATTATTTATGTCAAAAACTGATGGAAATAGAATTATAACTGATGGAAATAGCCATAAACTCTTAGTTATGAAGAATGTAAATTGCTAGTTGTAAAATATTTGACGATTTGCAATTTATGTTTTGAGACTTTGTTTTGACATTCAAAACCATTTCTACAAGGAGGGGAGGACAACGGTAGGACTGCATTGGCTGCGTTTGATTGGGTGGTTGTGATGGGAGACGGATTGGTTGCATGGGAGCTTCGTGGGGGAGAAAACATTTCGTGGGTGTGATGGAGCTTGGTGGTGCGAGAACATTTTCCGGTTGCGGAGGCAACGGACCTAGTTTGGTGCAATCGTGATCTGGATTTGGTGCGATGGCAAACTGATTTCAAGAAGAAGATGAAGTTCCTATGTTCTCACATTCTCCTATTAGAAATTAATACAATCAGATGAGACTAATTTTAATGTGAATAATATAAAACTTCATACGTGTCATATTTTGATTGGGGGATGTTAAATGTCCAACATCAGCCCAATCAGTCAAAAGCGGAACTCCACTAATATTATGCAAGCAATACATTTTGGATGTTATGCGAGTAGTGCCTGTAGTGGGACTCTTGGGAGAATATCGAGTCCAAACCCTAGATAAAGCTTTATTTAACTTCACTATTAAACATAAAATTCATATTGTTGAGACCTGTGTGTAAGTGTAATTTAAGCTGAAAACGATTAATGTGATGCAATTGAAGAAGCAACTAACGAGCCCACTGGGAGTGAGACAAAGCTTGACCAAGATAACCGAAACTATGAAGACAGAGAATATAAGAGGAAGGTGATTAGGGATGTTTGGAGAATGAGATAAGATTAGAAATCTATTAATAATAGTGAAGTAATTTGTGAATAGTAATAACAATATTTTAGTTATAATATTTTATATGATTTTGAAAAATGACAAAGAAGGTGCACATAAATATTATAAAGTTAAAATGTTGTAGGGAATAGTTTTTTAATATTATTTTTATTTTAAAATTTGAAAAAATTGAATTAATTTTTATATTTTGTTTGAAAGTTTGGAAAAGTTTTAATGATTAACTAAAAAAATTAAAAATTTGAAATTAAAAAGTATTTATATTGAATGATATTTGGGAAGAAAATTAGATGAGATTGTATGAGATGGAACCATCTAATCTTCCGAACAAACCCTAAAGCAAAGGTAACGTCAAGAAAACTTGGAAATTAGGCTATCAACAGCAAAGCAATGAATAATTGAGGTGGGACAATCAATGACTAAGTGTTCAATGGCAACGAGGGGGTGATCAATGGCAAGGCAATAAAAAAAATGTATTAAAAAAAAAAAAAAAAAAGGCATTCAAAGTCTGTTTGGTTGTAAAATTTAGTTTCAACCAACTCAATTCAATCTAATTTTAAGTTGAATTTAACATTTAAATATTTAATTTTCAAATTACTAAATTTATATTAACTCAAAAGCTTCTTACACGTAAGACTTACAATATTTTTTAACTTAATATATCTTTATACGTGAGGCACATAACTTTGTTTAATTTTTTATAAATAGTACTAAACTTATCTTAACATCTAAACACATTTAAACTCATTTTAAATAGGTCTCACATAACTCATTTTATTTACTCAATTTATTATTATTTATAAAAAATTAAGTTCATCTTAACTCAACATCTTAACGCAACCTTTCCTTGTTTGGTTAGCCAAAATCAAAAATCTCATCTCATATTATCTCAATTCATCATTACACATTTTTTAAATTTTCATATAAAATATAATAAATAATCTAATTTTTTCAAATCTTAATATAAAATTAATATATAAAAATTATATTATAATAATATTTTATTTATTATTATTTAAAATATCTCATCTTATTATAACTAAACGAAGTATCTCCAAAGAATTTATCGGACTACACCCGATACGTGTAGCACGACTGGCAGTAAAAATAACCCGGTAAATTATCTCCGGGTACTTTCCATATTAATTGATCAGACGTCTTTTAGCCAATAATTAATCGTGTGTATTGACGACGAACCCCGAAAATATGTCCTTTCGTTCGTTTTTTCAGAACAGACATATATTCGGGTTAGGGGTAGAGTGAGTGTTGTGTCCAAACAGTTGGGAAAAGGTTGGATTGCTCACATAAAGGCGAATCTCCTCCTCCTCCTCGTTCACATGCTCACCTGACGAATACAAACAAATAGAGGACCAAATTGAACAACGTGGTGGACCCCACCATTCGTAATGGGGCCTACACTAATTGCTGTCCTACTTCGTATATTGTCCCCAACCACAACCACGTGTCCACTTATTATTTCTGTCATCATCACCCCACCACCAGTACAGTTGTCTCCCGTCCACATCCTCATCTTCTTCGTCGCACCTACATACATACATCCATCTAGTACATCATCATCATTATCATCATTCATCACCCGCCATGCATACATGCATTTAGGAAGTTCATACATAAATACTGCCGCTGAGTTTCTGACGTCAGATTTACTTCACATATATATATATATAATTGTGGTTTATATTTTATCAACTTAAATAAAACAGAAATTTTACATTCATTATTAAATTATATGTCTGATACAAAGTATAAATTTAATTTATATTTAGCTTAATGATATAGTTGGTGTTTTATAATTTTCATAATTTTTTGAAAAATTAGACGTATAATTAAATCTTTCTATTTAGTCGTTTTCTTAATTTGAAAAAATTTTAAATTTAAATCCAATTATTTTCTCTATCTCTCAAAATTTCTTAAAAAAATATTAAGAAATCGTTTGAATTGAAAAATCATTACATATCATCACATCTCATTATTATAATTTTTTAAAATTTTTGTATAAATTATAATAAATAATTTAATTTTTTTAAATTTTAAAATAATAATAATATTAAAAAATAACATTTTAATAAGTATTCCGTGTATTTTTTTATGTATTTTTTAATCATTATAAATATATATTTTTTAATCATTATAAATATTTTTTGAAAAAATACAATATTATTTAAAAATATTTCTTTAATTATTAAATAAATAAATAAAAAGTGATTCCAGATACTCATTTGGGGCATATGTTTTCTATGCAAGACAAATCCTACATAAATTATCCGGAAATGAAGGGAAAAAACAAAAAAACAAAAAAAAAAAAAAAAGGAAAGGAAAGGGAAAGTACTTATTTGCCCTCCTCGTTACAACTTTAAAAGCGGGCTCCTCTTGTCTCGCACATACACCTTAACAGAGAAGAAAGAAGCAAGAAAGTTCCGAGAGAGAGAGAGAGATGGAGAGCTTTCCTTGTGAATCTGAATCTTGGGTTTCCTCCATAATCTCGATCCACCATAGCCCAGAAGATGATACTTTGGAAAGCCACCAAAGCAATACTGGGTTTTTCAACCAAGATGAAGAGTGGTCAAAATTGAATATCAATAACAAGAAGACCAAGAAGAAGAAGAACCAGGTTTTGCTTGAAGGGTACGTGGAATCTACCGATGAGGACGACCTAACGAGGACCAAAAGCTTGACGGATGAGGATCTCGATGAGCTTAAAGGGTGCTTGGATCTTGGCTTTGGGTTCAGTTATGATGAGATTCCTGAGCTCTGCAACACCTTGCCTGCGCTTGAGCTCTGCTATTCCATGAGCCAGAAGTTCATGGACGAACACCAGAAGTCGCCAGATAATGCTGAGGCTGCATCCACGGACTCTTGCCCGTCGGTGTCGAGCCCCATTGCCAATTGGAAGATCTCTAGTCCCGGTGAGTGTTTTGATTTCTTGGTCTTTTTTTATCTTGTTGGTAAATTTTGGATCTTTCTTGTAAGTGGAAGGGTTTGCTTTGAGTTGATGTTTGATCAGCTTGTGATGCTTTTTAACTGGAGCAATGATGTCGGTTTCTTTGGTCTTTTTGAGGGAAACTTTGGTTATTACGGGGATTTGGGTTGCTTTCGGTGTTTTGTTAATGAAATGATTTGCTTTCGGTGATTTTTCAATGAAATTTTTTGTCAATGACTGAGTTCTTCTATTCTCAAGTAATCTTTAAGATATTGTTCTCTTTTTCTTTGGTGAAAGTAACTTACGAGGGAATATACGACGATTTTTGTACCAAACCGTTGTGACGGTTTGTAGGAGACAGATAATGTGTAAATTACCCTTAAATGTTTGCCTTGTTTTCGAACATTCATGCTTATTGAGCATAGACCCTTTAGAACTTCTTCCCTGACTATTTCCTGGGTGTCTTAGTGAATTTAATTCAAGTTAGCATCAGATGTCTGATTTAAATTTTCTGTTTCTTTTCCTGTCCAGGCGACCATCCTGAAGATGTCAAGGCAAGGCTTAAATTCTGGGCGCAGGCTGTGGCATGTACTGTTAGATTATGCAGCTAAATAAAATAATGGATCCATCAGGAAAGGGAAAACGTTTTCTTTGCAATTGGAAGTCATTAACCTGGACTTTCCTGTGGAGCTTGTGCTCCACTCATCCCTCCAGGTCGAGCTTTACTCAGGAATGATTGTTCCTGCTATTTTTTGGCTGGAGTTGGACCTGCTAAAACCAATTGACATGAGCCGGCTGTAGTGAAGAGAAGAAAGAGGAAGAAGAAGAATCAGGTTTGAATTTAACCAAAACCTAAACGAGTCTGACTTAATTCTTCCAAGATTAATATATATTATGTGATTATTGTATTCAGCACTTGAAGATGTACAGTTATCTGAATAAATGTATCCATCTTCAGCGTCTTAATTTATATTTTTGGCTATGCTCGTGTGTTCATTTTATTGTTATTCAAGTGTTATGTGAGGCTCTGAACTCCAACCTTAGTTGTTGGTTTTATGCAGCGGTGAGAACCTTCATTAGATCTTCACCAGCCATTTTGCAGACCTCTGCATTTGCTGAGGTAACTAACCTAACTGAATTAACAATGTGTAATTCTCTCGGTGCTCCCTATCCTGACCCTTATGGATCTTTGATACTGACAATGCTTAACTATACTAACTTATGTTTATCCATCCTATGGGTAGATGAATTCCCATTCGGCTGAGGCTGCAAGGAGCAGCAACAAGTGGGGGGGAAGAGTGGAGAAAAGGAGTGCTAACTTGTACATCTTCATTGAATCCGCCATTTCTCCTAGTTCCCCCAATTTCCTGTCACTTCAATAGGAACGTGGTTCCTGATGTTTTCATCTAAGAACAATTATATTGTTGTATCAATAACAGTGTTCTGACTCAGATGTTGAAAAACATCTTTAGATAGCAATGAAATCCAAAGAACTGCTCCCGGTCTTGTTATGTGGTTTTTGGACTGGTTCTGCTTGTTTTTGCCATTATTAATAGTAAATTATGTAATGCCGAGGGATATGATCTACATGGAGAGCTATAGAGCTGCTGGGTTTTGTCATGCACATATACAAGATTATAGTTTTAAATGGGAATGAGAATGAGAATGAGTTGTAGTTGATACAAAGATGCCTACGGAAATTGGAGAATGACAAATTCAAGATGAAGAGAAACATAGCCCATCAAGATGTCTTCAAGATGCTTGAGATTGTTCAAAAGAACCCAAAATTTGGAAGCATGAGAAGGGTTCAATAGGCACACAGAGGGTACGCCATGCATGCTTGGATAGAATTGCTAACATATTACGTGTGGACTAAGACTCTAATGCTCTTGGTATTATCTCTCTAATTAAAAGAGAGGTGAAATTAGGTTATTTGATTCTGAATTAAGGCTATGAACAAAAGGATATTACATGTCTGTTTGGAATATTCTCATTTCTCATCGGAAAATTCGGTACACGTTTTCTATGCCTTCCGAAATAAGTTGTCAGTCTCTGTCAATGAAGTTCTTTTGACGCACGCAACTTCATTCAAATGTTGGAAACCGAAACGTAAGCTGTGTCCACACTGCCGTTGACTGCGTTTTAATCGATGGACGGCACGTTTGAATCATGATCAAACATACGAAGATTGCGCACAGTAATGCCACCAAATTCACATTTTACGCAGTAAAATATGGCATTTTTTGTTTTTAGTTCTTTTATAACACACATTTACTTCATTCCAAATGGGAAAATAACATCTCCGGACAAAATACAAAGCACTAAATCCTTTTACAAACCATAAACTGCTAAGACCACTAACCCAACACCAGAATTAACTTTTAAGCATCAATGACTACTCGATTACAGATAAAATCTGGACAGCTATTCCACCATTGTAGAGTATATTCAATCTTCCTAGCAAATCTTGCCAACATATGGACATCTTCATTAGTCGATCTTCTCACGTGAGATTTCAAAAACTAAGAACCAGTGGAGTAGTCGAATTATTTCCAAAACAAGAGGCCCAAATCATAAAGATGCATTCCCTTTTTTAATACTTCAACAACTGTTTAGGAATATTCTTCCATAATAATATTATGGAAGCCCATACCAAATATGGCATTTTTATTTCTTTTAAATTATGTGTTTTTAAACTTTAATGGCAGGTTGGATGCTTATGTATATTTGTGAATAGTAATAAAAGGAAAATTCTATTCGTTATATTACAATCTTACTTTCATTCTATTATGTAAAATATGGTACATGTATCACCATTAAATGATTATTTATTGGATGATTTTTTATCACCCAATAGTGGTAAATATGTTATTACACCTTATATAATGGGATGAGAGTGTGGTGTATAGTATTACTCGTAATGAAATAGTTAAAGTTAGGATGTTTTCTTAAGTTTTGGAAAATGAGACTAAAAAAGTTAAAGAAAAATATTATAAAATTAAAATTTATTAGAATATAAGTTTTTAATATTATTTTTATTTGAAAATTTGAAAATTAGTATTGTTTTTTCGTGTTTTATTTTAGAATTTGGAAAAAATATAATGATTAATTATGATTATATTAAAAAGTTAAAAATTAAAAATTAAAAAATATTTTATGATTAAATAGTGTTTGAAAAAGTAAACATTGAGAATACTTGAGAATAATTATATTTACAAATGGACCTAAAAGTTAACGAGAAGTGCTACGTATGTTGCGCATGATATTGCAAATTGCAAAATGGATCGCTTTCCATAATATTATTGACGGTATTCACAATATTTCACTCATTTAATTGTGGATTTTGGTGTAAATCTCCTGCCTTAATAATGCATAGATTTTTATCCTTGAATAAGAAGGTTAAGATTGGTGTCGATCAAGGATGTAATCGGTCTGCTACAGTAATTCTTGGAAAATAATTTCGGTCCACCAAAACACCGGACAGGACTATTAAGGTCTTTAAACCAAAGTTTTGAATATCGTTTTAGTGGTCGTTTTGATTAAGTAATGGAACGAAATATTTCAATATTGATACTGTTTCGGAATAGTTTATATATAATAAATTAATTATATATATAAATTATATTTCAAAATAATATCAATACAAGTCTTAAAAAGTAAAAACACATATTTATAAAACTCAATAATACTTTTAAGTTAGTAAAATTATCTTCAGATATGAGAATTAGAGTGAAAATTATGAAAAAAATCAAAATTTTTATATTAATTACATAAATTCACTAATTCCGGCCTATAACAATACGGCTATTACAGTACGAAATTCAAAACTTTGACTCCGATTTAGCCGATTTGGTTGGGTTAAATCGATCTAATCAAGATATTTAAATCTAGGTCTTTTTTTTTCCTTTCTATGTTTTTCATAAAAAATTTATAAAATGAGAAAATTAATTAAGTGAATGATTCAATCTAAGTGGTCTAAATAAGTATTTTAATTAAGTGTAACAAGCATAAGTATTTTCATAAGTATTTTATATTGATTTTTGTATTTTGTTTTGAAATTTGTAAAAATTAGAATGATTAATAAATGAAAAATTTTAAAATCTGAAATTGAAAAGTTTTATATGATTAAGTGATATTTGGAAAAGAAATTGTAGTTTTGAGAATTTATCATTTCATCTCATTACCCAAACGTACTCATTCAACCACGCATAGCCATTTGCCTCCAACTCCCTCAACAACGGACAACTGAAACATCAAATATGAAGTTGTGGCTAACAATGAGTTGATATATAATGGGCCAAAGCTAACAAATAACTAATAATAGGCCGAAGATTGAGCTAACAATGGACAAAATATGATCTTGGTCAACTATAGGACTAAAATCAAATGGCCAAAAATGATTTTGAAACTTCAAACAATACTCACAACAGAGAAAACCTAAAAAAAACTCATAGCTAATAAAGGTATTCCAAAGTCATGGATTTTAGACTAAATATGGTTGAACAACATATGAGATTTCATGAGAGGTAAGACTAATAGAAGAGTTAAAAAAAAAAAAAAATAGTCCATAAAATCTAACTTGGCGTAAGTCAAGTGCTTTGATACCATGAGAAATTATCATAAAAGAAAATAACTCAATTCCTTTTACCAATTGATTAAAGAATGTATATAATAATCTTGACACACTTTGTGAAAACACTAAATCTAATATCAAATTGGAGGAATGTATCCCACAGTGCACCAATGGCAAAAACCATTGGGAAAACAATCTTACCTTTGGAAATCAAACTAGGTGAGTTGTTTGTATTGTTCGAAGGGGAAGATATGGGAGGAGGTGAGGTGGGGTGTTTCCAACCGTATAGCTAGTTCCATACTGTAATATTCATTTTAAGAAATGTAATATTCTATTAAATGTAATATTCATAGAATATTACATTTCTTGAAAACACAAACAGAATATTCATTTCAAGAAATGTAATATTCTATGAAAGCCATTTTCCTTTTAAAGCCCTCCCACCTAATTTTCAGGCTAATTCTTTTCTATTTCCACCAAATACTCCTTTCTTTCCTTTTTCTTGAAACTCCCTCAAATCCATCTTCCAATGAATCAAATCCACCCATTGAACAAATGCCAAGCACTAAAACACATACTAAACTAAATGGTCCAAATGCTATGCAAGAACCAAACTTTTCTTCCATTGAATCAATTGTCAATATTGAATTCTCTAGTGATCAACATTCTCAAAATGTTGATCATTCTCAGCAGCTCAAAAGATCCTCAAGAATGAAACAAGCACCTATGTACTTGCAGGATTATTTTTGTGGTTCTGTCCAAAATGTTATTCATGCAAATTCTTCATCTCCTCATGCTGCTTGTTCTCCTAACAAAGGTATTTTCTACCCCATCTCTGACTTTATATCTACAAGTAGACTGTCTTCATCTCATAAAGCTTTTTTAGCATCAATTTCAGCCTCCCAAGAACCCAAAACCTTTAAACAAGCTATCCAAATACCTGAATGGCAAGTTGTTATGCAAAAAGAAATAAATGCCTTAGAGTTAAATAAGACTTGAGAACTTGTTACTCTTCCTAAACACAAACAGACCATAGGCTGCAAGTGGGTATTTCGAATTAAATATAGAGCAGATGGTACTATAGAGAGACACAAGGCTAGGTTGGTAGCTAAAGGCTACAATCAACAAGAGGGATTGGATTTTTTTGACACTTTTTCTCTAATAGCAAATGTTACTTCCATTCGGTTGATCCTAGCCGTAGCTACCATTAAAAATTGGCATATTCACCAACTAGATGTAAATAATGCTTTTTTACATGGTGACTTACATGAGGAGGTTTATATGGAATTACCTCCTGGTATGGCTCAAAAGAGAGAAAACAAAGTTTTCAAACTTCTTAAGAGTCTTTATGGTTTAAAACAAGCTAGTAGACAATGGTTTGAAAAATTGTCAAGGGCCTTGCTTCAATATGGTTTTCTCCAAGGTCATTCAGACTCTTCTTTGTTCATCAAGAGGTCTGAATCATCTTTCATAGCTATACTGGTCTATGTGGATGATGTTCTATTGGCTAGTGATAGTTTGATTGAAATTCAACTACTCAAAGATTTTTTACATAACAAGTTCACAATTAAAGACTTGGGAGAACTCAAATATTTCCTCGGCTTGGAAGTGGCAAGGTCCAAGAATGGAATCTCAATATGACAAAGGAAATATGCTCTTGATATACTTCAAGATACTGGGGTACTTGTTGCCAAGCTTGCTGCATTCCCAATGGAATCCAACCTTTAAGCTCACTGAACAGATTTTGCCTTGTATGATGATCCATCAGCTTACAAAAGAATGATTGGACGATTGCTGTATAAACCCTCACCAGACTTGATCTTGCCTATTCAGTTCAAGTTTTAAGTTAGTTTCTTACCAAGCCAGCAATCAGTCATTATCAAGCAACCACTAGAGTTCTTAGATATTTGAAAGCAACACCAGGACAGGGATTATTTTTTCCCTCATCATCAGAATTGCAATTGAAAGCTTTTTCAGATAGTGACTGGGCAGGGTGCATTGACACTTGAAAAAGTGTAACACGATTTGCTATTTTTCTAGGCAACTCACTGGTTTCATGAAAAAGTAAGAAACAGTAAACAATAAGTAGGTCATCTGCAGAAGCAGAATATAGGGCCATTGCATCAACAACATGTGAAATTCAATGGCTTCTTTATGCCTTGCAAGATTTGGGCATTAATCACTCTCAATCAACAATGCTTTATACAAATAGCAAAGCAACCTTATCCATAGCAACAAATCCTATTTAGCATGAGAGGACAAAGCACATAGAAATAGACTGTCATCTTATCAAAGAAAAATTGCAGCAAAAAGTCATCAAGCTATTTCATATTCCTTTAAGATTGCAGTTGGCAGATATATTGACAAAATCCCTTGGTTCTCTCCCATTTCATCACACTTTATGCAAGATGAACATCATTAATATCCATGTCCATGTTCATCTTTAGAGGGGGTGTTGGAGTATAGCATCCAAGATTGAACAAATGGAATTGAAGTCTAAAGCAGCATGTGTTAAATTGAAAGAAGAAGAGGAGTTAGTTAGTTAGTTAGTCATTTTACTTCTTTCTTATACTTATATAAATATAGAGTTCTATTTGTAATTGATCAATTCAGTCAATACATAATACTTTTCTCAGTTTCTAAGTTTCCCTCTTTTCATCCCGAGTTCCATTTTCTTAATATCATTTGAAACTTAACACATACCACCATCGTAGAACCCCTTGCCACTGACAATGTAATAAAGTCAAATCACATTTAGTGGAATCACATCCTTTCCAGCTCCAGTAGGCTCAATTGTGATGAGGAAGATCAAAAGTGCACGTCTTGTAGTCTATCTTGTTCACGTCTAGCACATTTATTTGGTTCCTATCATACGCAATAAGAGCTAATCGATTGTAGAAATGCTTGTCCTAAGCCTCAATATTGTAGTTGATCATGTGCTCCCATGGTCCACCGTATGTACGGATGAGACCCTTGGCACCCGTGCCACTGCAGTCTCATCACCACCACCACCACCATGGTAAGCGAGCAATTAAAGGGTGAAAAGAGGGATAAGTGATGTGATTTCACATTATACTTTGCATGAGTTCGAATATTAATTCTACGCTTCTTCTTACTATTTAAATATTTAACGTGTTATGCCTACTTATTAAACGAGAATTTGGCTCACATATGAGAGAGAGAGAGTAATAAGGATACAAAATAAATAATAAAAAGTAATATTTTTTCATCATCTTAAATTTTTTAGACAAATGGTGATTTTGTACTAGAAACTATCCAAATGTTGCCCACGACAAAACTAGAAAGCCCAAACACCTACATTGTGTCAGGGATCATCCACATGTTGTCTAGCAATGTATCTTTGTTGCACCATTCCAGATAGGGGTGTACAGTAACCAAGTAAACCAGCCGAAAATCGATTAGATTGGCTACTGGAGCACAGAACTGGTTGAAATCTCCTAAGAACCGGTCTGCCGGCGGTGGAAAATAAGTAGAATCGACGTCGGCAGGTTTGGTCTCAATTTGACCTAGTGAAAAACTATTAAACCAGCAGACTAGTTCTACCATATTTTTTTTTTCATTTTATACCTATACAAAAACGGCATTGGCATCGTTTTGGGCATGGCCTTTGGAAAAACACCCGTACCCCTACCCCTCCCATCCCTCTTCCTCCATTTCATTCGATTCAATCTTCATATTCACTTCCCTCTCTCCCTCTCCCTCTTTCACTCTTCAAGTGTTGTCACCACCCATTTCTCTCTCTCCTTCCAAACTCCTCCAGAAATGGCACAACCGCAATGCACGCAGTAGGGGAGCGACCCCCTCCCTTCCTCCTTCACACCGCTCGAAGCTTGGCCTGAGATCTCTCCTCTCAATCTTTGTCGTTCACCAATTCACTTTCATGCCGAGGCCAGCTCTCTCGTTCTCCTAGTCCTCTCCTCTTAACTTGTTATGCATTTGTTATTTTGTTGTAGATTTTTGAAAATTCGTTGTATTTTGGTTGATTTGGTTTGAAGTTTTGAATTTGTGATGTGAAACTTTGGGGATGGGTACCAATCGACAGACCGACCATGGAATCGATTGGTACTAACTATAAGAAACCACCAGTTTTCTTATTCCTATCGGCTAGTTTTGATCGACACCATCCTGTTTATTAGCTATCGGTGCGATTTTGGTTTTTGACCAAAACTACACCAATAGTGTCGATTTTCAGCCATAATTCCATAAGCGCAAGCTCTTCCCTTAGCAATGTTTGGCGCAGCACTACCCACCTCGGACACCCCAATATCACACCACTCACCTCAGTCATAGTATGTCCATCCTCATTCAGTTGCACCAACCGAAAACAACTAGGAAGCACAATAAGTCAACACCACGTACGTATAGCCTCACGTCTTCCTCAAGCTAAGTTGCTGCCTAGCCACAATAAACTATCTTGGACAACCACTAGTTACTCTCAACCATGCATCGCCACTCCTCACCAAAAAACACGAGGCCAAGGCGCATTGCTACCCCCTATGTATGACCTATTTTGTTTTCTTCTATGGTTAAAAACTTGTAAACTGTGTAGGTCTATGAGTTTCCATGCGTAAAGCTCGATCATTTTAAGTCAAATTATGCAAATCCCCATGCCTTTATGTGGTTGTAGTCACAATTTATACTCTTAGGGTATTGTCTTATGAATGACTGTTTTGCACCATAGCGATGTAAGGAGATGATGTTTAGGTTTATGGGTATCTAGGTTTTAAGAACGATGTGCAGATAAATCATTTTTGTGTCTTGTTATATCTTATGATGATATGGTTGATGATAAAAGCCAAAATACATTTAGAGTTTAATCATATAATTATTTGGAAATGATAATATTTTAGGATTATGAGGATGTTAGTTTATAAAAAAAGATTGCTATAGCGACAAAGAGATTATACAAAAATAATCCTACAAATTGATGTTGATTCATGTGATCCATCAGATTTATTTTATAATATAAGTAACTTTACAATTTGATGGACCATATCAAGCCACATCAATTTGTGAGATTATTTTGTGTAATTATTTTGTAACTAGAGTATTTATGTTTTACATATGTACCCAAGTCATGAATGATATGATTGTTTAGTGCCATGATAGATCATAAATGCGATGATTTTATGCATAAATATATGATGACTGATATATAAGAGCCTATGTTATGATAGTGAAAACGATACCACTAGGTCCATATTGCATTACCAAGAAGAACATACTAGTAGTGCTCTTAATGTTGTCATCCATATGTATGGATTCCTAACCCACTGCCACAAGTGGCATTAGAATCTTCAAATTTCACTAACTCATTCAAGAGGGCTAACATTGGGTACTGACCAATAAGGAAAGTAAAAAACAAATTGAAATGTCATGCATAGTTCATATTTGTGTTTATTTATGTATTTACATTATTCTTAATACTATAGAGACAAGGCTTTACACGATCCTTTGGCACGCAGACACATCCCCCTTTTTTTTTTTTGGTTTTTTATATCTTTATGATTTGAATTTCATTTTTCATTTTTCTTATTTGAAGCTATAAAATCTATATATCTTAATTTTTAAATTTATTTATTTATTTTTTTACGCGTGACGGAACACTTAAGAAGACCTTAAATTGGACAAATTGTCAAACCCACTGACTCATTTGTTAAAAGTGTATGAAAAGATTACAGTGAAAAATTCAGTAAATATTTTTATACTTTCCCACAAAATAATTTTAGGATTGGAACTTGACAATGCAAAAGTCTAGATAAGACTATCATTAAAATGTTAAAGCATTCAAGCTGAGACTGGAATGAAAAGCAAATTAAGGACTTCAAGGTGGTTGTCCATTGTTCTGTATATTAAAATGGTATTTTCATTGGTGGGAAATGCAGCTCATACCTCTCTCCCTTCCACTCTTACACAGATACAATACCAGAAAATGCAAAACACATGCTACAAGTTCAAGGATATCCACTAAGGGAATAGAGACTAAACACCATTTTCATACTCTCTCTCTCTCTCTCTCTCTCTCTCTCTCTCTCTCTCTCTCTCTCTCTCTCTCTCTCTCTCTCTCTCTCTCTCTCTCTCTCTCTCTCTCTCTCTCTCTCTCACATATTTTGTTGTACAATGATCCCAACCTACAAACTACCCTAATCAAATTCTACCCTGGTACCACCAGAGCAAGGCCCAAGGTCAACTTGATGCCAATTGTTCAATAGATCAAAGATATATAAATAAAAAAATGGAAGAGATTCTATTTGAAAAATGAATGGACAAGATTGTCTAAGTGGAAAAATAAGTTGATTTTTCCATCAATTATTTAATCTTGCCCATTCTTTCTTAAAATATAATGTATTCTGTTAACGTCATGTTTTGCATGCTTTTGGATTGGGCTCTCAAGAACTCGGGTATTTGATCTTGGGCCTACGAATATAGAGAAAACACCACTAGACAGGAGCCGTGGTGGTGGTCGAGGAGTCTCCGATGTCAAAGTCAGTATCGTCTTAGAGTTTAGAGAGTTCACAGTATCTGGAGATGACCTTTAGGGGTGTAACCGGTCCAATTCGGTTTGGTTTTGGACAAAATTTAAGACCGAACCTATGACATCTCGTTTTTACGTGTATTTTCACTGAAGGAGTATTTTAATTTAATTAAAATATTAGTTCTTTTATTTTAAATTATTGTATTTTAATTGGATTTATTTAGTTGTGATATTTGTCTTGTAAAGCTTTCTTAATATTAATTATCGTTTTGAGTTTAAATTGCTGTGTAATTTATTTTAGTTTGTTTTTTGATTTAAAATTATGTTGTTAGTTTATACTAGTTATTTATTATATTTTAGTCTGATGTGGTGTTTAAATTATTTTAATCGTTTTATTTTTTTATTTTTTGAAAGGAAGATATTCATTCATTAGAGCAAATGCTGAATACAAGGAGGGTAATCCTCAATAAGAATACATTCTTTTGAGCAAGACAGGCCAAACTTAGCCAAGTGATGAGCTAATACATTGACTTCCCTAGGGATAAACTGGATTGACCAGCGGCTAGTCCTGGAGAGCATGAGCTTGACATCTCGGATGACAACTCCACTGGAGCTCCAACTGTCTTCACTATGTTGGACTGCTTGAACCACTGCAAGGGAATCTCCTTCAAGGATGAAGTCAGTCAGTCCCAGTTCAACACAAAAGGAGGTAGCTCTCCGGGCAGCTACTGCCTCACCCAAGAGTGGATCAGGGTCCAGATCCATGGAGGAGCAAAGGGTCGCCACAAACAAGCCCTCTGAGTCCCTAACAGCCACTCCAATGCCCAGCTTTGAGTTAACTCTATCAATGGCTGCATCCCAATTGACCTTGAACACATTTGGTGGGGGTGCAATCCACTTGCTGCTGAGGCGACTGGAGGTCTTTGGCTGTTTAGATTCAGCCTCCAACCATGACCTTATAGAGTACATCTGGTGATCAACCTGCTTAGAGACCTGGGAAGGGGAATGGAACTGCTGTTCAAATAGCCAAACATTTCTTCTATGCCAGATTGCTTTTGCTGTAGTAGCCACTTCACTGATCTCCAATGGAAGAAACTGGGCTAGGATAGGCCCTAGTATTTCCTTGACTGGACCTGCATGAATACTCAGTTTTTGAATTCTTTTAGACCTCATCGACCACACATCTTGAGCTGCACTACAGGACCATATAGCATGGGAGATTGACTCAGGCTCTAGGGAACATATTGGGCAGAGGGGGGACTCAATTATTTTCCTTGTAAACAAGTTGAGGTTTGTGGCAAGGGACTCGGTTACTCCTCTCCAGAGAAAAGATTTTGTAGCTTGAGATGCCTTGATTCCCCACAACCTGTTCCAAAAGCTTGAAGATGAGGTTTGGTCTGAGGATTGTCCCATTCTATTCTCTCTAATTGAGCCTTGTAGGTGATAGGCACTCCTCACTGTAAATTTACCATTGGCTGAGCATCTCCAGGTCAACAAGTCACTACTTCTGCAAGGACTAATGGGGATTTTGCTAATGAGAGCTGCCTCAGGCTTCGAGAAGATTGCATTAACAAGAGGAAGATCCCACTGCATAGAGTCGGGGCTAATGAGTTCAGAGACCACAGCTTCTGCTCCCAGGATGTTGACTGGTGACTGCACCTGAAAGGACGAGGGATATGGAATCCATTTGTCCTTCCAAACTTTAATCTTGCTACCATTTCCAACTTTCCAAAAAAGACCTTCTTTAAGAACTGGTCTAGCAGAAATGAAGCTTTTCCATAAATAGGAGTCACTGGGTCTACACTTTGCTGATAGGAAGTCTGAGTTAGGAAAATATTTAGCTTTGAGGACCTGAGCAGCAAAGGATAAGGGACTTTGGATCACCCTCCACCCCTATTTAGCTAGCAGTGCTAAGTTGAAGAATTCAAAATCCCTTAATCCCAGACCTCCACTTTGTTTAGATTTCCCCAGTGTTTGCCAGTTCAACCAATGAGTTTTGGATCTATTACCCTTTCTGCCCCACCAGAAGGATTGTAAAAGCTGGTTAACCTTCATAAGGATGGTTTTTGGGAATTTGAAAATACTCATACTGTAAGTAGGGATGGACTGCAGGACTGCTTTTAATAAGGTTTCTTTCCCAGCCTGAGACAGTACATTGATTTTCCAATTGGCCATTTTTGCTTTGATTCTGTCCAGTACTGAGTTGAAAGCTTTGACTTTACTTCTTCCCACATAAGATGGCAGGCCCAGGTATTTCTCAAAGGTGCCTGAAGCTTTAATCCCTGCAATCTGCAAGATGGCACATTGGGTTTCAACCTTGGTGTTACTTCTGAAGAGGATAGATGATTTGTCAAGGTTAAGTCTCTGTCCCGATGCTTGTTCATAGTTGCTTAGAACTTGTTGCACTTTACTCCATTCTATTGGATTGGATTTGCAGAAGACTAAGTTGTCATCTGCAAAAAAGAGGTGGTTTACATGGATAGCCCCTCGAGTAGCTGGGATCCCTGATATTAGACCCTGCATTTCAGCTTGGTTGAGGCTATGACTAAGGAATTCAGAGCAAATAATGAACAAGTAGGGGGATAGGGGATCCCCCTGTCTGATTCCTCTAGAAGGGGAGAAGAAAGGTTGGGGAACACCATTGACTAGAAGGGAATAACTAACAGTGGTAACACACTGCATTACCAAATCCACCCATATGCTATCAAACCCCATTTTAAGCATCACTTTATACAGAAACTCCCACTCAACTCGATCATAGGCTTTGCTCATATCAACCTTTAAAGCCATGTAGCTACTATGCTTTCCTTTCAATCTGTTTTGCATAGAATGCAATAGCTCATAGGCAACAATCACATTGTCTGAAATCAGCCTGCCAGGGACAAATGCACTCTGAGTGGGGGAGATGAGCTTAGGCAGTATGAGTTTGAGTCGATTGGCTATCACTTTAGATATGATTTTATAGAAGACGTTGTAGAGACTAATTGGTCTAAAATCTGTTACCAACTGAGGACACTTCTTCTTCGGAATCAGAGAAATGAAAGTCTGGTTGATCTCATTAAAACCCTTTCTGGTGTTAAGTGCTTCAAGAACTGCTGCTGTAACTTCCTTTCCAATGCTGGTCCAATGTTGGTGATAAAAAACTGCTGGGAAGCCATCTGGGCCAGGTGATCCGAGGGGATTCATGCCTTTGATAGCTACTTCCACTTCCTGAGCAGAATAAGGCCTAGACAGGGAGCAATTCATCTCATTTGTGACTGAGGGTGGCAGAGAGAAGAGAGCAGCCTCTATACCTCTCGGGTTAGATGATGAGAATAGATTATGGTAGAAGTCCTGGAAGGTCTTGGCTATCTCCTCTATGCTAGAGGCTAGAGTTCCATCCTCACTTTTAACTTGCTTGACAGTATTCACTTTTTTCCTTTGAGAGGCACTCTTGTGAAAGAAATTGGTATTCCTTTCTCCCTCCTGAAGCCACCTCTGCTTGGCTCTTTGTCTCCATTTCAGGTCTTCTTCTTCCAGGTAACCATCCACTTCTTTCTGTAGTGAGCTAATTTGACTATTTAGCTGACCAGTATTAGCTGATTGTAGGGCTTTTATCTTTTCAATCTGTTGTTTGAGTAGCTTTCTTTGGTTTTTGTAAGCTTCTTTGCTCCATACCCTCAGTTTGTCCCTACAAGTTTTTAGGCCTTCTCGAGTGGACTCTAGCTTAGACCTTCGAGAATAACACAGCTTCCATGCAGCTTTTATGATTTTAGTACAACCCTCTCTTGTCCCCCAAGCAGCCTCATATCTAAAAAGCTTCTATTTGGGGCCTAACAAGTGAACTGGGTTCAAGCTTTGGATAAACAAAGGATTATGGTCCGAGCAAAGTCCTGGTAGGACATAAACCTGGTTTACTTCAAAGAGGTTTAGCCAAGCATCATTAACCAAGGCCCTGTCCAGTCAACACTTAGTGAAATCAGATCCTGCCCTTTTATTGCACCAGGTGAACTTTGATCCTATGAAACCAATATCTATAAGTCCAGTATCCACCAAAGCCAATCTAAATTCCTCCATCTGCTTAAAAGGACGTATTGTAGCTCCAAATTATTCATCCTGAAGCAGGATTTCATTAAAGTCACCCATACAAAGCCATGGATAATGAATCTTGGACTGAATAAGTCTAAGCAGGTCCCAGCTACCATTTCTTTTAGAGGTCACTGGCTGTCCATAGAAACCTGTTAGAGTGCACTTTTTGTTACAGTTATCCAAGGTGATGGTAATTGAGATATGGTGAGTAGAGTAAGTATCCAACACAGCATCAATTCCATCCTTCCACATAAAGGCCAAACCTCCACTTCTTCCAGTACTGTCCACTGAGAAACAATGATCAAAATGCAGCTTATCCCGAGTATACTCAATCCTTCTCCTTCCACACTTGGTTTCACATAGGAATACTACTTTCGGGCTCTTTTCCTTCACCATTAGATGAAGTTCACGAACTGTCCGAGGGTTCCCAAGCCCTCGGCAGTTCCAGGCTAAGTGTTTCATGAGGACTGGCAGGGCTGGGCACCAGCCACTGCCAACTTAGCTTGCTTGGTTCTTCTTCTAGTCATGATAGGCTCTATATGTTCTTCACCAGGCCTTTTCTTTTGTTTTGAGACATAAAGATCACTCATAAAAGAGTCTGTTGGGCCAGAGATATGAGGGCCCAGACCTCTTGCCCTCCTCTTCCAAGTTGGCCCTTTAGAAGTACCAGTAATGGGTTGTTTCAATGGGGAGTTGTGGGAAGGGGAACTAACCTGGACCGTGTCTCGGTGAGGACTAGAGTTTCTTCTATCAGTAGGGGCCATAGAAGGACTAAGGTTGGACAGGATCCTTTTAGAGATCAGAGGATCCGTTGATAGTACATGAGTCAGAAAGGGGGTCTCGAGGCTATCAGAACTTACCTGAAGAGCCTGTCCATTGTGATCCTTAGAGCTGCTCATTTTTCCTTTTCCGAGTAATGGTCCCCTCAGCTGATAGTTGTCAGAACTTCCAAGGTCAGCTTGCTCGTAATCTACATTGTTGGTCCCAGAGGTATTCTGTCCCATCCCAGAGGTATTCTGTCCCATCCCAGAGGTCAGCTTGCTCGTAATCTACATTTTAATCATTTTATAGCTTTTAAAGTTATTTTCGTTGGATCAATTCCTGGATCTCACTTCTTTTCTTCCCTTTTTCTTTTCCCTTTTTCTTTTTCTCTTATTTTTCTTTTCTCTTTTCTTCTTTCCTTTTTCTTTCTTTTTTTCCTTTCTTTTTCTGCTTCCCTCCTCGCGCGACCCAGCACCTCCCCCTCCCTCTCCGTCCGTTTTTTCATCTAGCCCAGATCACCGCCGTCGAGCCGTCATGTAGTGCACCGCCCCCACTGGTCGACTCCCCTTCGGCCGGCGCACCACCCCACAAAAGTTCAGCCCCTCCCATGCCGTCGTTAGCCTCACCTTTCAGCATGGTTTATGTACTTTTCCGTCGCCGTCATTCCACCTCCGGCCACCACCTCTTCACCACTTCATCACCTACCTCTTGCCGTCCTAAACCACCCATTTCCAGCTCCGATCCGTTGCCGGAGCAGCTCCCACAAGCTCATCTTTGTTTTACCGTTTTTTGGCTTCCACCGCCATTTCCTCCGCCACCCACGGCCCACTCTCACTTCCATTAGTTTCATAAACACCTCTAAATCATTCTCTATCAATTTCAAGTCTTGGTTTGTCTCCGTTCAAAAGTGGATATTTTACAACCCACGACCACAGTGTATTTTACACTATTACGTTGCTTTTTATCCATCATTTGCAGCTCCTTGATTCGAAAATCATCATATAGGGATGTAAGTATTTTCCAAACTCTATTTTAGATTTAAATATATTATTGTTTTTACAATAAATTCATTGACTGATTGGTTATTCCGGACTGAGTCCGAGAAGTCAGGGGTCGGATGGATTTGAGGACGAAGTTGTTTGGTTATTGTTGATATTGTGATTTGTTGGATAAATCGTGTCTTGAGGTGTGCATTGCATGGTGCATTCATGTGCATGTATTAAATTGAGAAAAATTGGTTTTATTTGTGTAAATGGAGTTTTGGATGCGTGCGTATCACGACCCCAAGCCGGGATGGGGCAGTATCTCGGTGGAGCTCCTCTAGTCACTCGGGAGTGGATAATACTGAGTGACATCCCCTGAGTTATCGTTAGGCGACGACCAGATTGCACGATATGGTAACGTTCTCGTGTCGACTCCGTAGTCCCTAGGCTGGCGAGGACTAGAGGATGGCCTGGTCCAGGTACGCGCTGGGGGCGAGATTGGGCATCGCTCATTTAGGTGTCACAAGCGTAGTCGTTACCTGCAGTGTGGCACAGGAGTCAGAGTGTGCGGATGATCTCTAGGGGAGATCATGGTGCATACAATAAATTGAAATGAGTTTTGGATATTGGATATGGGCGATTTTTTGGAAAAATTGCGAGATTTTGTATGAGGATATTGTGATCCATTTTCTGGGAAAATAATGGTTTGCTTGGTTTGGGCCATTATCTGGGATAATGGCAAGGACTGGTTTTTAAGGGATATGTTTTAGGCCAAAATGAGATTTTTAGCGTGTGTGGAAAAATTTGGATTTATGGGATATGTACATTTGGCATCTTTTTATGCATATTGTTGAGCTTAATATATTTTATCTTGTGGCGTTTGGATTACTATTTACCTGCGGCATCATTTTAGTACCGTAGATTTTGATACAGATGTTGAGGAGGAGGAGGAGGCTGAGCCTGAGGAGGCGACTCTACTAGAGTTTTTGTTTTGGAGTTGTTTATGTCAAAAAATATCTCTACTAGTTTGTATGTCTTGTATTTTGGTTTTGAAACAATATTTGAGACTTGTAATATTTTATTATGTATGATTTAAACAAATTTGTATTTAAACAAAAAATTCTGGTACATAGTTATAAGACTTTTATTATTCGCTGCGTGTTTTTAGTGTACATTTGTTGCATGTACACACACTTGGCACTTGGCGATGGGATGTGCGGCTCATGTTGTCATCATCCCGACTGGTTTATCAGTTTTTTTTTTTTACACCCCTAATCGCCTTGTGTAACAGCCCACTAGAAATTCAATGATAAAATTTCTATAAATTTTAGGAACCTTGTGAAGATTTCGTAAGTTTTCATGAATCGACTAATCACAAAGGTTTTAGTTTGATAATGTAGTCAGTGCTATCACTTACTTGGTACCAGAAATGCGATTTTAATTGTTTGAACTAGTTAGAGGTGTCAGAATATATTATGGTACACGCTACTAGACTCAGTTGATTATTTAGGATTTTATGGTATAATAACTCATTTTCATAATTTCGGACGAAACGCTTGTTTGAAACTGTGAATTTATTTCTAAGGGTACTTCGAGATTGAGTTTTGGTAAACGATCTTCACTATAGGTTAATATGAATATTTAAGATTTTTCAATACTAATTTTATTATGTATTTTTTCGGAATGAATAGTAACATCGATAAGCATACTAAGTGCATTGTTTTCAAAATTACAGTGTAGAATGTCTAAATTAAGTTAGAGATGTTTTATTTGGACACTTGACAAGATCTTAGCCATACATAGTGAATAATATTAGACACTTGGTACAAAGAAGAATCATTAGATGGATTTGTGAAGGAAATCAAGGTGTGAGATCATGTCACCTAAGCAAAACTTCTTTTCATCTAATCAACCAAATTGAGCCAGATCAAAGAGGGTTTCAACCCTAGTGAAACCCTAAACGGTTGGAATCCAATTGAAATCCCAAAAGTTTGGTTGAAACCGAGACCCTAAATGGTTTTCCCAAACCCTAAAGTTGGCTTTCAAATCCTTTTTGATCTAATTTCTAGCATTGTGTTTAATCACTTAATTACATACTATTAATTTCTCAAATCCTTGTTAGGACATCATTATCCAACCTTTTAAACCTTGAAAATTTGATTGGGCCAAGAAAAATTGGATTTGGGCTTGATAACATCTCAAACTCTAACCAAACCCCCTTTAAACCCAAAATTGACGCCCACTTGGTTGAGACCCACCAAGGCCCACTAATTTGGTCACCTTGGCAAAGTTTTTTGAAGAAATTTCCTCTCCCACATGGCAGACCATCCACTACCCTTGGCTGCACCCATAGTGTCTTGAGGTGATGGAGAAATCCATCTCATCAACCTCCATACCTCACAGCTTCTGCAGGCAGTCCTTTGCCCCTCACTATTCTCCACTTTATGTCACATAGCCATCT